>NC_086194.1:82747807-83071756 GCF_035770615.1 Melospiza melodia melodia
TCTCAGTTTTCTCTTGAAGGAAACCTGATGTGCTCAGGCTATGAGAAAGGAAGTTCAGCTGGTATTTATTTCCACAACAATCTTGAGCTGCCTTTGGAACTCAAGTTCCTGTTGTGAAACTCCTCGACCTTCAAAGCCCAGAGGCTGCAGAGGCCATGCTGTCTGACTGGCTGGAAAAAGCAAGGTGATGTGGCTGTGAAGGGGCTGCAGCAGGTACTGGAAGCAGCCCCGCAGCCACCTCATCAATGCACTCCACATATGATGAATTATTTTGAGGATAATTGAAGCAGGACTTTGCTGCAGCTGACAGCTCCCAGTTTGCCAGTCAATTCCCTTTGAAACAAGCTGAGATACCTCATGCTCCAAAAAATGGCCCCACAGAGTGACAGAGTTAGCAGGTGATAAGCTGTTATGATTCAAGGTACAGTATTTCTACCAGAGAAATAGCTGTAACACTGCCAGCACTGAAGCTTCCCAAAGCTAGGAAGTGGGGTTCACAGCAGGCACACAGGAAAGGGACAAAATCAGGAACACAGGAAAGGGACAAAATCTGATCTAACTAGCAAATGTGATAGTTTTAAACTTCTAACTTCTAAACAAGACAATTTATGAAATGCCTTGACATCCCATCCAAGCCTAAAACATTGTTTGTTTATATAATCCATATCCACATGAGAGCTGAGAGCTATTTAAATGCCTACCAGTTTGGTGCAGACAGAACTGACTCAAGTTAAGCAGCTTCCAGGATGTGTCAAATAATGTTGGAAACAAGAATACAAGAGGCCAGCATTTGTCAGTTAGCAAGCTGACATAGGAATGCATTTGTGATAGTTACTCAACCCATGATTGTTTAATTTGTTTTTTTGTAAGCATCTAATTTGGGTCTCTGTAAGCAAGAACTTTGAAAAAAACAAGAAAAAACCCACAAAAACCCAAACCAAAACCCCAAAACAAGAGGAAAAAAACCCCAAACAAACTGCACCAAAAAGCACACTACACTAGCTTTCTGCTGATATTAAAATTACAAACATCTGCAAATAATGCTCCTTTAAAAATCACAACAGGCAAGTGCAAATAAGTTTTCAAACAGCAACAGGAGTATGTGTTGTAGTGTCTTCCTTGTTCTAGACTGCACTTCCTACGAAAAGAATATTAGCCTTCATAATCAAAAATCACATTTTTCTGTAGCCTAAAGACACAAATACATGAAGACAACTCATTTAAAATTATCAGGATCTAAGTACAGGCTACAAAATACTGCCAATTTATTTCAAAACAAAAACAATAGTGTTATTTATTGCATTGAAAATATTTCAGGTGTCTATGCTTTTCCTTTAGAGCTTATTTTAGAGTAAATATTTTCTCCATTCTTATATAAATTTAAATGCAACACAGTAAAAACCTCCTAATATACATGTGGTGCTTTGTGGTACAGTTTTCAGCAAATTACAAACAAAAAATTACAAACAGCAAATTAGAAACAGGTGTTTCTAGCCCTATAGCTTCCTAATTAGTATCTAAACTCAAAAAGTCATCAGAATGTAATGATATGAAAAATACACACCTATTAGTGTTTAAATAATTCCCACATTCATTTCCCACATTGCTGGGAGCACCAAAGCATCCCTGTGAAAGAATCCAATGAGAGGAAGCTGAGGGCTATACCAGCAGACCACAGCTGCCAAATCTGGGCTGGGGGTTTTTATCCAAATGGTTTGATGGTGAACAGTGTTATGTGCTTTCTCTGAAGGACAGATCATAAATATTCAAGCTGAAAAAAAAAAAAAACAAAACCAAAAACAAACTAAACCAAAGAAACAAAAAAAGCCTTGACTAATAAAAAACAAGCCTCATGGCAAGAGCTGTGTCTTGCTTTGAGCTGAGCCCACTCCCAAAAGAAGCCAACTCCTCCAGCACCTCCCTGGTTCCATGAGGGCATAAGCAGCAGGTGTTGCAACAGCACTGGGAATTCTATTACCTGAGAGTAGTGCATTCCTTTTTATTTTTTTATTTTAATGATTACCAGAAGGAAACAAGTTACCCTATGATGAATTTATAATTCACCTGTATGTGACAGAAACACAGTTTCTGCATTTTGTGATCACTTAAAGAAACCTTAGCAGTTTGGGGTTCTGTTTGTGTTCAAGGGGCCATTGGCCAAGCAGCTCCAAGGCTGTGCCAGCCCAGGCAGTCTGCAGCTCCCCTGGATGAATCCTAACATCCCCGACAAATAAAAGCACCAAAATAGTGCAGCCACTTGCCAGATTGCCACAAGAACAGAAGTACAGCAGGTGGCCATCCACAACTCCAAATTAAATCACATGCTGCTCAGAACTTTATACCAATCCCTGTGTAGTGTTGTATTTGTTTAATGTTATTCTTCATCCTCAATTTTTAAAATTAAAAGAAAATGGGGTTTAGTGACACACGAACCATGGCAGGAGACAATGATCCAAACGGTCTCATTCAGCACTCAATAAAACAGAGAACAACTATGCCATCTTTCCTCCCTCTATTCTCCATTTTTTTTTCCCCTTTCAGTATTTATTAAGTAAACCAGTGCTTATCTGGGCTAAATCCCCAGGCTCAGTGAAACACCAGGTGGTAGGCTGGGGTAGTTTTCCTCGCAACAGATGGCTCAAACATTTTATGACAAACGGGCACGGGACTATTGCTGGCCAGCCCATCTTTCAGTTGCTCCTTTATGTAACAGCAGCGACTCGGGCAGGGAGCTCCAGCAGCTGCTCACCTGCACCAGGGCCCCTGGAAGCAGCCAGGAATGTGGGAGCCTCCTGCTGCTCCCTGCCTGCTGCTCAGGTGACACTGGGCAAGGCAGAGAACCCTGTGCTTGCCATCTCAGACAACAAACCTGCACAACGCTGGTCCTAGAGAAAAGCCACGAAGAGCAGCCTGTGACTCTCATGCTAAATGTATTATTTCTCAATAATTTTTACTTGCTCATTGTCTTATCTGCCCGTGCCCAAAGAAATTGCAAGCAGCTACTTTCAGCCTTAAACAGGAAAGGAATTTACTGCCTTCCACACTTTGCTGTGCACCGTAAAGGAAGGTTACTTAGGTCACCTGAAGTGAAGAAAAACATTCTGTCATTACAACCGTGCTGGTCTGAATAAACAGAAGGAGAGAACAGACCATAAAAAGCAGCACTGAATACTCCACTAATTCAATTCATTTCTCACTGGTAATTTAATTCCAATAGCTTTGTACCTGAAATGCATACTGCAATGCTCCCTCTCTAGTCATTCAAGGAGGATGGGGACAGCACAGAAGCTACCCCTCTAGGCACTACTGCACTTCACATGCCCCTTCTCCCTCCAGGATGGCTCAGACAGGGACATGGGAAAAACATCTGCCAGTCTCATGCTGGCATTATCTCAAAATCTGAAATACCATTTGCATTTATTTGGCAAAGGTTAATAGTATGCTTGTAATATTTTTAGTGATATAACATTGCTAAACTGATGTGACAGAAGTAAGATATGCCTAAAAATAATCTCAACACCCAGTACTGTCTGCTCTGGGATTTTGTTTTCTTGAATGCATTTATTTATTTACTTATTTAATTTTAAATAAAGGACATCACTACTTGCAGAAGTGAAAAGGCTATGAACTAAAAAGTTTATAGCCTAGGAGAAGGGGCTAAAGGATAGAAAATCAGAGGCAGAAGCCTAAAGACTTTTTACACCCCTAAAAACACATTAAGGGTTTGTTGGTGCTTCTTTTCCTAAAATAAATTTAGTAAGCTGAGACTGAACAAAACTTATGTTGCATGCAGAAGCACTAAAATTACATAGAACTACATGCCATGTGAAAAAGAACATTGCTACCCAAATTTTGTGTTAGTTTTGATGTCTTCAGTCTGTGGCTTTCCTCTTGCAATAGTGTTAAATTCCATTCTGCTTACTGCAGTAGTTACCCCTTCTCAGTCGAGGAGGCATCAGCTCAAAAGGAGAATTAAGAACAGTTGAATAATCTACTTGATATTTAACAAACATTAGTGTATAATACATAAATACTGTTGGAATAATGAATCAGCCTCCTAACCAGATTATATTCTTCTATTCCTTGCTGGTTCAAGATAAAATATTTATTGATGTTTCAACTGTTATTAAAATAAGAAATTTGGACCCCAGCTCTGGTATCCAGGCCCACAGCCTGGATTTTTAACACTGCAGTACAATAAAACGGAATATTATAAAATGTTTGTTACATTAAGACACTACCACACTACTCTGATCTGATACACAAGCCGAGTCCAAATAAGACCATTCAATTCAAATAGCACTCCTCTTTCTTCAAGAAAAAACCCCAAGCCCAGAAAATACCCACTTGTTTCTTCTTGTAAAGAAATAATTATCTCCACGTTGCATGAGTACATCCAGGTTATCCAGTAACTCCCTGGCAAACAGGAGAAATTGTATAAAATAGCCTATGAAACTAGGGTTGTAATAGGATTGTGGGTACTAAATGATCATATTTCTGCAGCCCTAACTATGCATCCTACAGAAGTCCTAGTCCAACCTCCACAACCCCCAGTCTGGGTAAAGCAAGGAGGACCTAACACCAATGAAAGGAAGATGCTCTGAGGGCACATTGCCTTCCTGAACTTTTAGGGCCCACCATTAAATAAATGCTGAGGTGGTAGGAGGGAGGAAACAATCATATGCTCACACCTTCCAGTAATAACTAGCTCATGCCAGCTTCACTGCTTTCACAAACTTGACAAAAACCAGAAAGGTACCACCCCTGTGAAGCCAACACTAGCACTCAGCTGCGATGTATTTACACGCTGGCCAGGGACAGTACACAGCATTTATCAAACCTTAGCTGCAGCAGGCCAGTGATGCAATTCTTGCCCTTCTTAAGCCACAGCAGGAGTCATTCTTCCCCAGGGCCCCTAGTCAAAGTATTGAAAGCAAGACAAAATTCTAGTGGAAACTGCATATGCATTAGTGTTTATTCCATGTAGGTTTTTTCAGTCCCATCTTGAGGTGGGGTGGTTTTGCAGTTCCTTAGCTAGATCGTCTCCCTCACTAAAAAAATCAGTCCTTTTGCTCCCAGTGACCAGCCAGCCCACCTATTGTATGGTATTTAATGTGGTGTTATACATGCTACACTACAATGGAGTTTTCCAAGGAAAACAAATACTTGGAGTAGTGAAGGATTCAGATTGCAGCAAACAGAGTAAGCAAACATTGTGTTTGCACACCTGGGCAGCTTCAGCCCAACGTTGCCTTTTATCACCTGCAGCTGTTGGGGCAGTCAGGCACTGGTTCCACAAAAAGCAGGAGGACACTTGCTTACGAGACACAGGGCTTAAAACTGCTCGTCTAGATTGTACTTTGAGGTGCATGCCAATATCCTTCTTTGAGACTTCAGAGTCCCTTTTAACTGTACACTGCAGCTGTATTTTAGTAAGTGGTACAAAGGCCCAGGGACTCTATACCAAAGCATTGTCATGTGTGAAGATATGGAGGGGAGAAAAGTGAGAATTATGGTCCTGCCTTTAATAGTATTAGTCCAGACAGAAAAAGCAAGAGCCTCTCTTATATGCTCTCTACTCTTATCAAGTGACTCATATCCCTGCACCTCTCAGAGAGGCGTCCATGTAGCTAATTAAATACCTGCTCACTCCAAAGTGGGCCTGGGGCACAGCTGCAGGCTGATGGTGCTTACAAGGAAATGGAGGTGGGAGCCCAGCTTTTAGTTTTGAGCCACAGGTCAAGACTCACAGGATTTTTAAATCATTAAATGCATGTCAGATCAGATCAGCCACCTGTCCTTGTGGGCTGGATACACAAATACACTCCAACTTTTTTCTGTTTGAGACATATTTTTAAGCACCAAAAAATGGCAAAGGAACAGACAAAAATCTAAGCTGTTCTTAAGTCCCTACTCAGACATCAATCCATAATAAAGGATTCAAGATCAGTTTCTGACTATAGTCCAGGCACATGGGAGCTTCCCTTGAGACAAATGAGAGGATGCCACAGTCCTTGACTCAGAAAAGAGAAGCAAATGGCTATCATAAAATGCACCAACTTCATGGACTATGAGGATTCATTTCTGCTATCATTTCAGGAAACAAATTCACTAGCCACAGAGGCAGAAACAAGCTTATAAAAAGTTAAAGATGTATTGAGTATTTTAGAACAGTTCAGTTGGAAGGGACCTGCAATGTCCAGCTTGTCATCTAGTCCAACTGCCCTCCTCTGGACCTTATTGTTAACCTCTTACCAAAATCAAGATGGCAAGAAGTACACATTCAAGGTGCAAAAATCCTAAATCAGTAAATTGAAAAATTATTCTCTGAAATTCCTGCTTTAAGTTTAGAAACTGTACTTTTAGAAAGAAAATGCCTGTAAACAGTTAACAATTATCTTGTTTACTCTTCTACATTTTTCCATTGTGACTCCTAGCCAACATTACAGGCATGGTACTCTGCCCTTACTCAATAATGAGGCCATTTGAAAGTGTATATGCCCCTATCTTGCTACCCTCCTTTCTTAGGAAAATTATAAAGACTATATTTACAAATATCTGGACTTTTGAACAAAACAAGGGAACAGCAGTGTTCCAGACTAGCTGTGTAAGCAAACAACTAGTTTGTCACTGAGAGAATTTTTATTTGTAAGAATATTGTTTTGCAGCTCTTTTTGGCTCTGCTCTTTGACACTAATGTTGTTTTCTGAAGATGCCAAAAGAAAACACCCCCACTCCCAGTCAACTAAGCTCTTTCCAAACAAAACAAAACAAAACAAAACAAAAAAATCACTTGAAATGACATATACATACACACACTCCAGAGCTAAACTGGCCCAGTCTCCGGGCCTCAAAAACCAAGGTTGTGTTACATGTGCCTTGGTTAATATAATGATATAGCAAGTTGTCTTTGAAAACCTTCATCAGCAAGAGAGCTGTATAGGACCATAGGAAAACTATGGTTAGGTGGGACCTCTAGAGTCTCCTTTAACTTCCCATCTAGTTCCAACACCTGCTTAAAACTGGGCTAATTCCAGAGTTCAATAATGAAACCCAAAATTGTCCAGTTGAGCTTTGAGCAGATTGATGCCACAGATCAACAGCTCCACGTAGTCCCTCCTGAAGCTGTGTGCCTGTCAAACAGGACAACCTGCCTGATAGAGATGGTCCCATTCTCTGGTCTCAGGATGGAGACTCCCAAAGGCCTCTCCAGGAAACCTGTTCCTTCTACTTTATTCCCTCTTGCCATGAACATTTTTTGCTTTGTAACCAGCCAGAATTAAAATAAAATCATTACTCCTGTTGTTCCCATTACTACACCAAGGTCTTGCTGCTAAGAGCACTGCTTCCAGTCCTATCACTGGCCTCCTCTGAGAAAATTCAGATTCTACTTTCTCTGTAGCTATGAATCAAGCAGTTGAAAACAGCAATGATATCTTATCTCCAGGTCATTGATACCCATTTTATCTTCAGAAGTCCTGCGCTGGGCAGTTTTCCAGCCCCATTCTCCCAAGTAGTAAACAAGAGCAATCCTTTTCACCAGTTTGCTGGCTACATTCTTGCTGATGCAGCCAAGACCTTGGCCTTTAGCATCACAAGGGCACAGAGTTGACTCAGCCTAGCGTCCACATGTTTACTTTTCTTTAAAAAACCAAAACACACACAAACCACCCACCTCAAAAAAACCAAATCAGGCACAAACACCACCCACACGTGAAGCTGCTCCCAGCCCACACTGCTATGTAGAGGCTGCTCTAATCAAGGCACACTTCTCTGAACCTCAGGAGGTTCTGTTTGCCCATTCCTCCTGCTTGCTGAGGTCCCACCCAATCACAGGCTGCTGTGCCATCAAACACTCTGTGTTTGATGTCCCTTTCATGTCATCCACAGACCTGGTATGGATGAGCTTCATCCCATCATCCACATCAATGAAAAGAGCCCTTAGTGAGATGAGCACCCAACAAGCCCCAGTCATACATGCATTGTTGCCATGCATCTGCAAGGAGTCACCTAGAGGGCCCAGGCTGTCACTATTAAGTAAAAAATGAGCAAACAGAATACACTTTAACACATGGTATATCTTTGTTTCAGTACACACAGTTGAAAGGTCCTACAGTTTAAAGGTATGAAACATTAAGACCAGTTGACTATTATGGTAAATTTTCTGTGTGTAAAACAAGTAGAAAACAGCCAAACATGAAGTGCTCAATATTATACATTCAAAATTAATAACCAAATGCTATTTTTTATCTGTATAACCAAAACTTGTGAGTTGGTGCACTGAAATTGCCAGTGTACAAGCAAGGCTGCCTATAGTAATATATATAACTATAACATATATATATAAACTATAACACACAGGCCACACAGTCCTAAGACAAGGAATGAGGAGAGACAAAAGCATCACCCATAACTAATGAAAGTATGGTGCTAGATCCAGATAAACTTGTCACTGAAATACCAAAGCTTTGGAAAAGGGGCACAATTTTGGCCCACCTTTGAGTTCTTTAACACAACAATTGTAGAAGTCAACCAAGAATGCTGAGATTAGGAGGGATGGGCTTTACACCTCACTTCATTGCATGGAAGCACTGAGCAACAGCAGCAATGCAGAGCAGCACTGCAGCATCCTTGAATTGCATGAACATACTGAAACACAGCATCCTCATCCTACATGTAACGAAAAGACTTAATCTGACTTAAAACAGCAAGAAGAAACAGAGGATATAAGTGCCAGCAGCCACAGAGGCCCGTGGCTGCACAGAACAGCAGGAGCACAAGCTTCTGTGCTCCTCTCTAAGTGTACACAGAGCTTTTTGTATCTCTTCAGCTCCCAGTTTAACAAGATTAGCACAAAAACAAACACTAGGCAAGCAAGCCTTTTTTTTACCTGTGGTAAAAAGACACTGGCTTTTTGTTAGCATGAAGCAAATTCAAGATCTTTCAATATAAGTTAGCAGGGACAAAGAAATTTCTCATGTGTTTCTGTTTTCCTTTTAAAATGAGAATAAACAATACAATTCAGTCTTAAAAACATGACTGGATTTGGCTGTAAGCTCTGGCATACAAAGAACAGAAAAACCTTGATGTTACTGGAATTGCAGTGGGATTCTAGTAAATCAGTTTGGTTTTCTACCTCTGCTACCAGCGTCCTATGAGAACCTTATCAGCTCTTCTAACGCCTTCATTCTCTTAAAACAAAACTGATTATACTTTCTTTCCTCACATAGCAGATTAATTTCATTAATATTTGTTAGATGCTGATTATACAAAATGCAACTAAGAACATAATTAGTACATAACAGTTTTCTTTCTTGAGATCTCATGTAGTTCTCTCAGTGTCCTCATTCCTAAAACTCACACTAGTTTCATCTACTCCATTGAAGATGCTCCAAGATGCCTATCAAGCAAAGCTATAGACAGGCATCAGAATACTTGTAATATCACAGTCTTGAACATTTCCCTTGTTCCCAAATAACCTATAGTTGGGTCAGTTACAGCTAAAAACCCTTTAGAATTATAGCTGCTCTTTTTCTCACCTCCTGACACAAAAGCTGAAACCCAGTTTCCTTTTTCTTGTCCATCCCAGAAGTTAAGCTTTACAAGATACAGCAAGAAACTTGTCATGGAGAGCCAATATTTATTGGGTCATTTTGCTTTAGGGATCCAGGTGTTCTCAGACTGCATAAATAACTCATGTTTCAATGCTTACCGAAGTACTGTAATTTTACAAAGGAAGGAAAGAAATAAAAGCCCTGTGAAGAAAGGAGGACCAACAGTTTATTTCCATGCTAAACCTTGATGCAGGTTACTACTGCCTTGTTTAGCATAAGCAAGTACAACAGATTTATCAGACAATTTCCCTTTTTTGTTTCCTTAAACAATGAAAACTACAAGCATCCTTCAATTACCTCCTTACCAAGGAAATTAGTTACGCAAGAAGCTTAATATAAAAATCAATTAGGATAAAGCTAAAGCTGCTGCAAACACATGCCTTAACTAAGGAATCCTGGAGGTAATTCAACTTTCATTCCCTCACCTGTAAATTATTACCAGTCCCACCATTTTAAGTTTTACATTTTCTCTTGGTACTAATAGGTCATTCCAACTGACAAAGAAAAGTCTGGAAACCACAAAAAAAAAAAAAAAAAACCAAAAAAAAAAAAACGACAACTTTCTATCTTTAAAAAACTCATCAATTAGGGCTGAGTTAAACCATGGGCAGCATTCAAATTCCAGTATCTGCACCTTTTTTATCCCCTCCAGATTTTGAAGTGCTCAATAATGGATTTCCAGTAATAGAAGAGCCACGTGGCTCATTAATTTCAGCAAAACAAGGGTACCAATGGAAGCCTACAAAGAAGTGTTGGGGCGTAATTCTCTCTTTCCTGTTACATGGCAGTGGAGAAAACCTTTCCTTTTGTGACTCCCAAGTGTGGAGAGTGGCTACAGCTCTGACCTGAAGACACAGCCAAAGGAGGCTCCACGAGGGGAGAGGTTTCCTGCCTGTTTCGAGACGCTTGGAAAAACGCTTGGAGCCATACTGAACTCAAGTTACAGCCAGGCTTTCCCTGTCTCCCACCTGAGTGCAAACTCCCTTCCTGACTACTCAGGCTCTTCTCTCCTGTGCAAACACCACACCTGTACCCATGGTTTCCACACAACAAAACACATCTCAACTGCGTGCACCAAAAGCTCTGCTTCCTCAACCTGCTTAGCCCAGGTACCTGCATGTACCCACACTCTGGGCTTGGCAGCTGCTGTGCAGCTTGTGTTTAGGGTTTTTTGCTTCAGAACAGCAATTATTTCCAGCATTTGACAGGTGCAAAGCTAAAAAAAGGCCTTTGTTTCACCTGCTCTGTAGATAGTTAGCCCCCACTGTTTAAACTTTAACTCATGAAAGGTGAGACAGATTTTTCTTTCATTGTTCAAGCTCAGTGAGCCTTCCAACACCAACATGCAACTGAAGCAGAAAAAGCCCAAAACATATTAAATGTTGTCCTTACAACTACTGAGGTAAGTGTACCAACTAGTAGCTATTTTTCTGATTAAAGCTAGGCCATTACTATCCTCTCCATTTGCTAAGTGGCAGTGATGAATGACTGGGGGTGTTTCTCAATTTCATCCTTAAAAATAGTGTGACTGTTTTCAAAGTTCAAGGAACACCCAGAATCCATTGCACTCTCTTTAATTATTTTAAAATCTTCAAGGACCAAAAAAAAAACTAGCTTTACAGACACACTTCAAGCCACTGTGGCTATAGCTGCTCCTGAGCAATATCAGTTGGCCAGCCAATTCATTAGTTATAATGAAACACCATTTTAAAATGCCATTTGTAGAGCTTTAACTATTCCACTCAGTTATGAAACTGCCCCAGAAGGCACAGAGTTATTTCCTCAAGAAACCATTACCATTTGGTAAACAAAGTGTACCTGTTAACTACACCTCCATCTGCAAGAACACGTACCACCCCCACTATCTCCCTCCACCACCTGTCAAACCTTTGGGTTCACAGGTCACTGGGGTGTGGATGCAAAGCAGGAGAGGCCAGAGAGGCTCTGACATCACTGCACCTCTTGGCCTTCTTCCTTGTAAAAATATAATTATTCTATTAGAGGTCATTTAAAAACAATTTTAGGATTACCAAACTCAAATCAAGCACTACTCAGCTGCTGTGTTCTTCAGATTGCTTACAAACAGTTGGCCAATACCTTATTTTTCAGCTCAAAACCCCTCCCCTCCAGCAGACTGTAATTTCTAAAGTATCTAATTAGTTCTGGAAACTCCAGCAGAAAATCCTAACTCTCAGAACTGTGAAATCACAGCTGTCTTTCAAGAGTAAGACTGAAGACCCAGCAGAGGGGGATCTGACTGCCCTGAGCACAGCCAAGTAGGACAGCTTTCCCTCCAAACACAGCTCCAGGATCCAGCAGGCTGCACCCCAGCCACCCATCAGCAAGCAGGGAGCCTCTGCTGCCTCTGCTTTCAGGGACTCAGGTCTGTTCAAGCAACAGCTCAACTGCACAGCACAAATTCAGGACAGAGGTGAACCAGAGAGTGCTACTGGGCGGAACAGTGACCAACTTGGCAGCCTGGAAAAGACATTCCAGGGATGCATGGAGCACAGCATTATGTAACAAATTGCTGTTGGGGTTTTTCCTGACTTAGGAAACAATGCACACGAAACTGTGGGCAAAACACACTATTTAGGTTGCAAAGTCAAAGACTTAAAATGCAAAAGTGTCAGAAGTGAGGCTGCTCCCAGGCATTAGTACTTCCTCCTGGTGCACTTGTAACACAATTATTTACACAGGCTCATAAATTTACAAGGGCAACTGTATATTCTATGAACTTTCTAATAGTCATAGAAAACATTATTTAGTAGTCTCTAGAAGGAGAAAGCATAATGTCCTTATTATCCTCAAAAAAACCCCTTCCCCCCAAAAACAACAACAATCAAACAATACCAAAAGCAGAAACCCAGTCACAACCCAGTTCTGAAGGGTGCTCCTGCTCCAGAATTCATTTGTACTTGCAGATTGTACCTATATTCCTTTTAGAACACACTGCCCTGGGTGGAGCCTGTCTGACTTGCACAAGCAGCTTTCACTAAGAGGCACCAGGCATGGAAAGTCACAGCTACAGCTTAAGGCTCAGAAGCATGAAACCTGTGGGAGTCACATATCAGATGACTAAGCCTGGGGATACATTTGACCCTATTCCCACTTGCTGAGTTTCCAAACACTAAGAAACAAGGAATACCGTGAAGCTCTGACCACAGAGAATAGTGTGAAAACAAATTAAACCATTTGTGTAAAGCACTTGCATATTACAGGGATGGAAAGTAAGGAAAAAACTTAAGAACGTTAAAAGTCATGCCCTCTGCAAGAGTTTTCAAGTTTTAAGAAGAATTAGATACCAGTAAATAGCACCTGAGAATGTGCCATGGAAGCTGGATCACAGCACTGAAACTGGAGGTAACCTTTAACAAACACCAGCAAGTAATCCCCAAGTAAGAATTGTCACAGGGTACAACAAGGCTGCATAGCTGTTCTTCATCCTGATCTTCATTTCTGCCTGCTTGATTCTGGAAAAGGAGTAATACACCTTATAGCTGTACATCTGCTGCTATCAGAAAAAAGAATTGTCACCAATACAGACTGAAGGCTGCAGAGATAGCTACTGACCAAAGCTTTGGGTCTGAAATTATAAAACAGATTTCTAGTTATGACACCTACAGAGTGACCTCAGTCCTTCACTTTACACACTTTCATTCCCTTCATTGGGCTTTACAGAAGTCTAAAGAACTGCTTGAGAGAATGGAAGAAAACTGACTACAGATTTTTCCTCTGCTAAGTCTGATGTAGGTGCAGTAACAGGTCTTAAACCACCAGAAATGTTTTTGTTGAGCCAGGGGCAGGGTAGTTTTCAGCTCAGCAGACTCCAGGCAAAAGGGTGGTGCCACAGTAAAACACTTCAAGAGTAAAACACAATGACTTTGGTTCGGTTGACCTAAGTCAATCTGTGTCTAACAAAGCAGCCATACACATTCCTATTTCAAATTTACTCCCTTGTTTTTCTGTATTTTTACATGCTGAGTTTTATGTTAGCTTATCTCCCCTGTGATGTAACAGAAAGCATGAAATACAAAGAGAAAAGAAACACTTTTATTAAAAAGTTTGTCCGTGACTGATTTTCTAAAACCGTTAGATATTTAGATACTAGATAAATTATATATTAGAGATCTAGTAAAAAGCTGTCTCAATGCATTTTATGGGAAGAGTTGCAAGGAAAATCACCTACTTCCAACTAGAAGCACACACCCAAATAAAACATCTTTTACCAATACATCAAAAGTAAAAACCAGTTATTATTCTGACATCCGTCATGTTTGAAGAAACTTAGCCTCAAAGAATGCATAGAAGTTTACAGATTTACCATTTTCCATGTAAAGCAAAAGCCATCCTTCTCTAAGCCCACCATACACAAAAAATTTAAGAAAATTGTGGAATTACTAACAAGACAGAGCAAACAACATGAGATTTCTAAGAAAATCTAAAACTTTCCTAAATAATTGGTACCATAGAAGAAACTAACACAATTTCCTTAGTATTTCTGGTAAAACACATGTTTCACGGTTGTCATTTACAAAAAATAATTCAGTGTCAGTAATGAACATCGCAGACAATGGAGACCTGACATTTTTCACATAAATCCTGGAATCACCTGACATCCATCACCTTGGCATGAGATAAACACTGATGAACCAGGGTGCCTGCTTCACCTTCCACAAACCAATAAAAAAATTCTGCTTTTAATTTGACAGTTTAAGGCTAATTTTGCCCGTGTTTCTGAATTACTAACAGTCACGGGAACTTAGAAATTAAGGAGCAGAAGGTTTGTTAAGTCTGCATCTTTTGAGGAAATTTTACCTTGAGACCAGCAATGGAGTTGTTAAGTACATCAGCAATTTACCCTGAGATCACTTTATGTCACAAAATAAGGTTGTATCAAACATGCCAGGCCTCTCTAGAAGTGACTGACTGGGGATTTTTCAGTGTCTTGCTTCCAGTCTTTACTAAGGAACATCTGTAAGCTATCTGGGATTCCTTTGCATAAGTGAGCAAACAGGATGGAACAGCTCAGTGCCAGGAAGCTTCATTAGCAGTTTTTAAGTATTAACATCAAACATTAGATCAACACAGAGTAACAACTTCAATTCAACATTAGGGCATAGGTGTAGTACTTCCTAGTGGACTTTGTAAACACCTTATTAGTATTCCTTCCCCTCCATATTCTGAATATATTTTCAATTGAGAGTTAAACAAGGATGCAAATTTCATAATGACTCCCAAGCAGTAACCCCTAACAACAAAAAATCATGCATCTGTTTATGGGAAAATATTTTGAGTATGAATTTGACCTGCAATTTATATTTCACACATGACTTCCCTGGAAATTGCCATAACAAAGTGCTAATTGCAACTGCTGACACAGCTACCCATGTTTCCTACTGCTGTGGCTCTTATCACCCCAGTATCTCCTTTTGCAAGGCCACCAGGGAAGTCTGGAAGGAGTGGTGGGAAGGTTCTTGGTTTCTTCAGTAGTAACTCCTTAGAGTCAGTTAGTCACATAACTTCCACAGAATAAAGACTGCTCTACCTCCATAAGGAAGTGGAAGCCAGACACAACCACACTCTGCTTAAGAATGCAATGCCTTAATCCTTCCCAACAATAGCACTTTTTATTAAAAAAGTAAAATTTTGCTCTCAAAGAGATGCATAACAATATCCTTAGTTGATATAAAGCTAGCACATAACCAGGAACCTTTATTGAGATATATATAAACACACAGAGACATACTTTTTTTTTATATTACATATAAAAACATGTTTAAGTAATATACAAGCCTGCAGTGCTTGATGTAGCAGTGTTTATTCTAATTGAGTATTACAAGTACAGAAGAACTTGGAGATTGGAACTAGGTGATCTTGAAGGTCCCTTCCTACCCAGGCCATTCGTGATTCATTCTAAGAAGGGGGTGGTTTGTTTGTTGTGTGCGTTTGTTGGTCCTGGTTTGTTTGGGTTTGGGATTTTTTGGGTTCTCCACCCCACAACTGCCAAACGCTGTATTTCTCTGCAGACAGCAGAGAAATAATAATGGACATTATGAATGCACAGATCAGACTTGCTTATGTGCAGAGAGAGTAAAGCAACAAACAAAGTCTACTTAAATTACATGAGGAACTATTATTTCTTGCACACACAATAGCAACAGGGAAGTTGGATAACCTGCAGCAGTGAAGAGGGACTATTTGTGTTAGTCACTGCTTGGCAGTGGGGGACTGCTCTGAACACAACCAACTGATAAGGAAAACAGACAAGAGACCTTAGGAATTACTGATCCATACTTATAAGTTCCAGTTGTACTTAGTTAACTTCTCAACCTGCATGGATGCTGATATCCCTGCACAAAATAATTCAACATAATTATATCAGATATCAAAAAGTATAAACATTTTTGGCTTAAGTTAATTTAAAAGAAATATTTAAACAGTTTCAGGAATTTAATTAAAGCAGTTTGTTTACACATAGTAGAGAAAGCAATGGTCCTATGCTATTTTTGAGTATTTTCTTGCTCTCCATCTATGATACAAACTCCTTACAATCCAGATTTAACATAAGCCTTCCTTCTACCTGGGTTCATCTTGTAAAGCCTTGGATTCCTAGGAGACAAAGTACCAGAAACAATGCTAAGGTATGGAATAAGGCATAGCTGCCTTTGAACTACCCATGTTCTCAGCTCTCCTTTCCATCCTAAGGACAGGTTATAGAGTATGACAGAGAGCAATAGCCCTGTAGAACAGCTCAGTAAGAGAGGTCCAGAAGCAGAGCGGCTCATCTCTGGGCATGGAGAGGTGTTCTAACTGGAGATGGCTGCTTTATTTCCACACCTGTCTCAGAGTTCTCGTATAGTTAACTGAGATACATAAATACAAGCAAAATAATTTTTACTGCTGGTGTAACTCAAATTCACCAACCCCAGCTAATAATATATCTTTTCCCCCCTCACCTGCAGGGATATCTGGAAAATAACCCTACTTGTGAGTATGCAGCTATGAAACAGTATGAGTTTTGCCAAAATAGAATCACTCTCCCCAGATCTTTCATCAGGTTTTGTTGCACTATTATTACAGCACTGTGCCATTTATTCCTATGTGGGATCCAATGTATAAATAGATAAAGTGAAATCACTTATCTAATAAAAGGTTCTGCAAATAAACTTCGATTTCAGGCTCCAATTCAGAGTCTTCCCTGTCTCTTAAAAGCAAACACCAAGAAACACATGCTCAACTCTTAACAAATCAGCTTGTAATAGCTACTAGCCATGCTCACTTCTTGCATGCATTCACATAGCAATATATACTTTTCCTCAGAAATGCAAAATGAATCCCTGTGCAGTTGAATAAATGATGGTTGGGGTAATGGTTCAGTGTGCCCACATCACTGCTATAGATAAGTGTCCTTATAAAAAAATTAAGCTAACCAAAGGAAAAACAACAACAACACATTCCAAATTTACTGTGGGTGAGTAACAAAACCTCTAATTACACAGCTTCAGATCTCAATGCTGAGAAAAAGGTAACCCTGGGAATACATACTGCAAGCATCTCATTATCACTCAAGTCAAAGTAAGAAATAATATTCTTATTGAAAAGGTTTACCCCTTTCTATTACAGACATATCAAAATTAATAACCAAGAAAAAGAGCATTTTAAATCAGCACAGGGAAGTAAAAAAACCCCTCAAGCAGTGATGTAATGATTTTCTAACTCTATTTCAAACTCAAATCCTCAGGATAGTAGGTGAAGATTAACAAAAGAGCACCCAGGGTGTGAACAGTTGCGTGTCCCTGTCAGGAAGGACAAAGGTGGGAAAGGAAAATGTAGCATCACCATCACTGAGTTACTTGAAGCATATTTTGAGAAGACAAAATAAAGCTGCTCCCTCTCTCCATCCTGCTACCTGCCATCTGTCCACGAGGCCACAAAGCAAAGCCACATCTTTGGCAAGGGGTGAAGCTGGTAGCAGCTGTGTCACCACAACAGCTCCAGCAGGGAGCAGGGGAAAGAGAAAGAAATAGGGCAACTCTGTGTTCTCTTCACGTGGAAATACTGCACCAAGCAGTGATTCCCAGCTGGAAACCTCGTTATATAAGCAATATCATTTAGGACATTAGAGGAAGTCAGTTAGAGCCCATTCTCCTCAATCCAAACATACTCCCTGATCATTTTCTTAGAATATGACAATGTCATCTGAGCATGTGGCTTCTGAGCAATAGTCACAAGAAATTCAAGATCAGCTCACTGCATCTCAACCACAGCATCAGTAAAGAGTCATAACAACAGAGTGCACAATACCTGGCTTGTTCTCATTAAATGTCCTTCCTGCAATAATTGTAATATGTTAAGCAGCATTTCACAATAGCTTAACTTAAAAATTTTGCAACAAGCATGCTAAACTGGTGTCTTTTGTGAAATACAAATGGAAACCACAAAACCAAGAGCATGCACTGCTTGATGTAAAAACTGTGAACTGTTGATTTAAAAAACATGTTGCTCAAGAGATATTTTAACACTGCATTATGCCATTAACACTGAAAACCAGTGTATTTCAAATGTGAAGCAAATAATCCCTTGCCTCATGAGAGGAAGCCAAGAGGGACTTGGGGGTGCTGTGGGATGAAATACTGAATTTCAGCCATCAATGTGCTCTTGCAGCCCAGAAAGCCAATTGTGTCCTGGGCTGCATCCAAAGCAGTGTGGGCAGCAGGGTGAGGGAGGGGATTCTGCCCCTCTGCTCTGCTCTGGTGAGACCCCACTGCAGTGCTGCATCCAACTCCAGGGTTCCAGCACAGGAACGTCCCTGACCTTTTGGAGCAAGTTCAGAGAAGGCAACAAAGACGATCAGAGGTCTGGAACACCTCTCCTATGAGGAAAGGCTGACAGAGTTGGGCCTGTTCAGCCTGGAGAGAAGAAGGCTCTAGGGAGCACTTTCAATATGTAATGAGGGCTTAAATGAAAGATGGAGACAGACTCTGTAACAGGACCTGTTGCAACAGGACACAGGGTAATGGTTTTAAACTAAAGAGGTTGTCGAGAGATGTGGTGGATGATCCATCCTTGGAAACACTCAAGGCTAGGCTGGACAGGACTCTGACCTAGATTAAGATGTTCCCGTTCATTGCAGAAGGTCACACAAGGTGACCTTTAAAGGTCCTTTCCAACCCAGACCATTCTGTGACTCTGTGATAGTGAATCCTACAGTTACCACATCCTGAAGCTCCAAGTTTACCATGCATTGAATTTATATTAGTTCAGGACTAAATTAAAAGCAACTCTGCTGAGCCATAGAGGGAAGGTCAAAACAAAGCCTGTGCAAAACCACATTTGATCTGTTTTCTATAATGCTTGAGTATATATGTGTTACATCCATGTGTACATAAACAGTCAAATTTACAGGTTATAAATGCAATTACAAGCTATAGGACCAAAAGAGGCCACATAAATTTCATATGTGTAAAAGCAAAAGAACCACAACTTCCACTTCTTGTGTAAAAGTTCATCCATTTCAAAAATCCTTCTATTTTTGGTCTTTTCCTTTGAACAGCTTAAATCTTTTTGCTGGTTCAGTCCAGCACAGTTCACATTACCAAGCTAGCAAATGTGGCCAACACTGGCTAAACAAGAGAGCTCCTACTAATAGCAAGAAAAACAATATTTTGCTAATATGAAAAAAAGAAATACCTGAAAGAATAATTTCAAGTTTAGATATTATGTATTTTAAAGGCAGTATTTAAAGCTAAGAGCAATTTGAAGTAAAAATCCCATTTCCTGCAGCTTTCCTTGGATAGGAAGTTTTACAATCTGGATTCAGGATTCTAATTAAACATGATTTTCCTTTCTGAAAGAATGTGAAATAAAATTCTTCATTGTATTTAGGATACACATTACACATTTTCTGTCTCTAAAGAACATTTTTCACTCATCTTCATTTTTTGGAGTTGTAGGTATCAATTTGACAGCTCCACAAAGTAAATGTTCCTATTTAATGACTAGTACAAGGAAAAGCATACAAACTAGACATCTATTATGGAAATGGGCTACATTAAAAAAGCACAGGGAGAGACAAAATAAAAACTGGAGACATATGAAGTATTTAGGAAAAAAAAATCCATGCTACCCGATTGGATTGAGGTAATCACAGATTGCTTCTACAGTGAGTTTTGCAGTATTTTAGGTTAATTTTATTTAACACTGTACTTTTGTAAAAAAAGAGCCTCTGCCTCTTCACTACTGAGTTTCCCTTGAGGTTATGCTAATAAAATATAACAGACCCAAGCAAAACAATAGGTTTTTTCCTACTTGGAGTAAACACATATAAAATTTCTTGGTGAGTATTTGTGTTATGTTGGTAGCTGGAGCCGCTAACAAACATCAGTTTCCATTGTGCTTGGAGCTGTAAAACCAATACATGAAAAAAGTTGACTATTTATCCTGTTAAAAGTAGTTACGAGATATTATCTCTTAGCAAAGTTTCAAATTCAAGCACATACTTGGAATGAAACAATTCTGTGGTCAACTGTGTCTTGGTGTTAGCCCGTGTTTCTGCCTTTTATTTCATTGAAAGCTAAAAAGAAAACTTTACAAGTAAGGAAAAAATTTGGATAAACATTAAATTCAAGAGGAACAGTTGTCTGCTCATGTCCCTCCCAAGAGTGGTGCACCAAGGGTCAAGTCAGCAGCTGAGGTGTACAATGCCAAACATGAACTGCTGTGCTGCATTGGTAGTATCCCAAACTGCCTTGACTAAATATGCCACAATAAAACCTTAATAGACATAGGAATTACAATGGAACTCAGAGTAAAAAACAAGAGCTTTGTTGAATACAGACAAACAAATAAAATCACCAACATTATTTTTGCTCTTTGTGGGTTAGCATCTAACAACCATGAGAAAAATGCTTTCAGAAGTATGAGATAAAATGGTTTTGATTCTCAAGCTTACCTGAACAAGCAAGCATTCTCTGTTTTAGGACAAACACCCATAAAGCATTAGTAGATAATCTTTTGAATCAAAAACAAATAAAAACATACTTGTCAGTAAGGACAAGTTTAGATCACGTTGATTTTTGCATTAGTCCTGCTACAGCAAGTTTCTGCATGTTTTCCTATATTCCCTCCCTAGGAAAAGTCAGGCCTGCTAGGACAACAGCCAACCTGCAGCTAATTAGATAAACAGTCAAAGCTACCAACCACCGGCTTCCAGCACTCAAATCATTAACCTTTTCTGCTCAATTCATCTATCTGAAATGGTAAAACAAAACACCTGTTAAGATAGGGGGACACATAATATACCAAACACTAATTCTGCAAAGCTCATATAACCCATTTAAAAAACAGCTAACAATTAGTATTGCTGAATCACCCTTTCATCATTCTGCTGTATTTCACATATTCTGGTCTACTAGTTAAAAGTTCAAACGAGCAAGGGGAAAAAGGAAAACAAACAACGCCAATGAAATATTCCGTTCTTTTTCACCTCTTATGACTGTACTTTCTGTATGAAGGCAAACCAACCCAAGCAGAGCTCTGTCCTCATCCTGTCCCACGTTATTCCAATGGACATCAATTAATACTACATCCTCTCTCAGTAATGCTATCGCTTATTTGAGGCAAATCTAAAATCTCTTAGTATCTCCTGCACTTTTTAGTGCTGGAGAAAGTAATTTGGTTACCTCTCAATAAGAGAAAGAGACAAGAAATTCCCCAACAGATGGGAGGTGAATGTCACAGGGCAGAAGCAGCAAGGATCCCCAAATTAATTGCAACACAAAGTTCAGCTTCAGTAGTCCACTACTGGGCACAGTCTGCTTGGATAAGTCATAAATATTGTTCGAAGGACAAGAAAATACACACAGCCTACTGTTTGAGGTAATAAAAGAGCACACTACAATGTCTCAGACTGCTGCTGTTTCCAGCAGTTGCCCGCTATCTCACCACTGCTTGAATCACAAGCTCCTCAGGAGTTGTCACCAGCTCTCTGCTTTGGCAAACTCCACAGGGGCATTTTCCACCTGAAGGC
The DNA here is from genome assembly GCF_035770615.1 of Melospiza melodia melodia. Taxonomy (NCBI): domain Eukaryota; kingdom Metazoa; phylum Chordata; class Aves; order Passeriformes; family Passerellidae; genus Melospiza; species Melospiza melodia. The sequence goes on from NC_086194.1 coordinate 82,769,453, forward strand.
ATGCTGACTTACAAACTGTTAACGTTCTGATTCCATTCACATTCCTCAAATTCACACACACAGTGGTGGATTTTATTCTTTCGCACACCACAACCCAAACGAGACTTTTGAAGTGTTTATTTTGTAGCCTATTTTTTGAACAGTGAACAGAAAACCCTCCAATCCAGCAAGGATTAACTAGAGGTTAAAGTGCTAATCTGAAGTGTGAGTTAAATTAAGGAAGGAACTTGGTCACAAGAAATCATGGTCCCCATCCTTTTAAAACAGGCAAGACATTTAAAACAGATTTCAATATGTTTTTTATGTACCTGCTCATAATAGGAAACTAAGCATAGTTTTGCTCAAATGTCTCCAATCCCTCAAAAAGCTTCTTCTTTCAAGCCCTTGATTAAGCAACAAAACAGACCCGAAACTCCTGACCCAAAACAGTGCCTGACGGTTTCTGCTGTATCTGTGCCTGGTCTGGGCAAAGAGGGGGTCACCAGCACTAAGAGCCCAAGGGAACACCCCATCCCCAAGGCAAGCATAGGGCAGAACAGCATGAGAAACACTAAGAAAGCCCAATTCTTCCTTTTGCTAATTTCATTAACTCTGTCTGGAGAGGTTTCCTAAAATTATACATTTTGACCAAGTCTGAGAGAAGAGGGAAGGACTGTTCTGGTTTTTAACTAGAGATGGATATTAGTAAAAGGTTCTTCACTCAGGGTGGTTGGGCACTGGAACAGGCTCCCCAGGGCAGTGGTCACAGCACCAAGCCTGGCAGAGTTCAAGAAGCCTTTGGACAAAGCTCTCAGACACATGGTGTGACTCTTGGTGTGGCCTGTGCAGGGCCAGGACTCGATGATCCTTATGGGTCCATTCCAGCTCTGGATATTCTACAGTTCTATGACACCTGTGTCCTCATTTTTGGTTGACAAGGAGAAAGGTGAAAGCATTAGTCCATGAACTATCAGGAGAGCTATACTTTTTAAATCAGAAGTCTTCCTTGTTTACCCACATCACTGAAGTGTAATGGTTGATTGCATTTGTTTGCAAAGGGAAGTGTATCTTGTATGTTTAACAATGAACTTAACTGATTTTCAATGTCTGTAAACACTGTGTGTGAAGCACCAGTGCTCCTGGAGCCTAAACAGCTGGGGACCTGTAACTACAGCCTCAACAAAAAGTTCAAATACAGATACATGAAGTCAGGAAATAGAGTTTCAACTCTATTGTCCTGGCCAGGTCTCATGTCCTGGCCATATTTTCTTCTATAAAATTGCAATCAAACATACATTTGTCCCCAGTGATCTGCCTCAAGACATAAAGAGTATCTAAAGCTAATCAGCCCACTGAAGCATCTGAGGCTTAATCAGCACTGCAGTAACACCTCAAAGCATCAATATCATGTCATACTTAAAGGAGTCCCAAATGTGTTCCTATCAGAATAGAAAAGATTTCTAGAATCACATTTAGAAGCTGATTTTAACAGGTTCTGTTCCTGTACTTTTTTAAAAACCTTTTAAAATATTAAACTAAAGTGCACGCAAGTTTATAAGCCAGGCTTTTGCAAATCTCTGCAAAATGTGGCCATGTAACACATGCATTCACAAGCAGTCCATAATCCTTTTATCTTCTAAATACTATGCAATGGAAAGCACTCAGTTCTATATGGTGTGCTTTTTTTTCTGTGTTTTATAGCATCATGTCAAACAGCTTTTAACATTCTTTTTTAGGGCAGACATGAGTGCAAGAAAAAGAACACACTCAAATGCAGCTAAAAATCATCCACTAACAAACATCATTCAAATCACAGAATTCTTCACCAACAGCTATGTCTTCCATCAGCTTAAGGCAATAAAAGCATGCTTTACAATATTCAGTAAGTGTAAAAAGAAGAAAAAAATACTAGATTGGTAAGGTTTTAAATAAAGACTTCAGTTTAACAATATTTTTGTTCTAAGCCTATCAAATCCTTCTGCAGCATTTGGAAGCCACAGAGCAGATTTGGAGTCAGCTATGTTCCTTGGTAAAGCTTAATCAAATATACAAATGTGAAACTGGCATTGCTTAAACTGAGAAAGGTTAACTAGTACAATGAACAATTTAAAAAATCATTGTTGTGTAATATGGATGGGCACCACTGTACAAAAAAACCCTCTCAAATGCTAAAGTAGAAAGTAGAAAATCCATCTTGAAATTTTTGCCACGAAAACCCAGAAGCTAAATAAAAAAAAAATCGGGTGAACATAAGAGAAATTTTCAGTGTTTTCAAATAATTAATTTGTACACATTACGTCAAAGATTAGAGCACTTCCTAAAAAATTATTTCTTTACAAAACAGAATGAGGTCCAAAACTAATTTAAAACTTAATTTTGGTTAATGGTATGCGATTGCTGAGATCTTAATAGATCTCTTACATCTGTAAACATAATATTGTGCCTAAATCTAGTCCAATCAAGGTTTTTATGAAGAAACTTAAGCAGTCACATGAGCTCCTCAGGTTGTTCTCAGAAAAGAAATGTGACTTTCAATTCTAGCTAACTGATTTACAGCCTCCACTCAAAACCAAGTAACTCCTGTTGGCTGGGGAAGGAGTTCCTCTCACTGTCAACATGGCATGAATCTTGAATACAATCACTTTGCCAATCTGTAGGTGTGTGAGCCTGTCATCCTGGCAAAAAGCAAGGTTTTCACCAACATGATGTGGACTAGTTTAGAGAGTCTGAGCAAGGAGTATTATTGACAACAGTCTTAGGGGAAAAGAAATCCAGTGTCCAACTTCCTCCCACCCAATGAAGTTTGTTTTACAGGCATTTTTACTTCAGAGAATCCAGGCCTTCCTCAGATTTCTTCAGTACAAGTGGGGAACAGCAGTACCCCTACCTACAATTCTCAGTACTGCCCTGGTACCTTAGGTATTCCAACACAAACACCCCAAATCATGGCAACACCCTATTTCTGTAAAATGCAACAAACAGCCAGGCTCTGACACTCAGCTCAGAAACTTCCACCTGGGGGAAGTGATCTTCTCATGCTAACAGGCTGTATAAAATAAAGAGCTTTGAAATACTTATGTTTCCTCTCCTGGAAGTACATCACAGCTTAGATTGTATTGCATGAACAGTATAAACAACTCTAAATCACAGTCTGCTTCTACACTGGAAATGTATTAGTAACAGCAAAAGGACTAACGCTGAATTGAAGAAAGTGACAACCCTGCATAGTGTGCAATTTTTCATTTTGCTCCATTTCAAAATGCATCATATAAATTACATTCATAAATGTTGGGAAAAAAAGAAAACAAAAAACAACAACAAACATTCCTCCAGGGTTATTTTCATTTGCAAAGATTTCAAGCAGCAGAAAATTATTCTTATCTCTGAACAAGTTTTTGTATTTCTTAAATAACCTCCTTCTGTACTTAACACCAACACAGTTGCATTTGGTTAACAGAAACCCTGTAGCATCCAAAGGCAGTCATGCCTTTTGCTCTTCAGTTTAATCCACTGAGCTTTAAACAACTTGCAATGTCTACAATCACAGTCCTCTTAAACAAACATTTCCACAAATTCTACGGGTTTTGATGCTCCTTCTAGCATGAAAGTGAGATCCCCCACGCAGTGTTTATTCATGAATTGGTGAAAACTGTAGCAAGGACAGAACTGGAAGCCACATGGTACTACTTCAGTGCTAAAAGCCCTTGCATCTCTGTCACAACTCATAGCTCTCAGAAAGAAAAGGCTGAACACACACTGGAGCGTGCCTTAAAGTGAATGCAGCAACAGATATATCAGAGAATCTGTGTTAATGCTACATGGTCATTGTATATAGTAACAAAGATGATTATTTATAGTGGTCAGGCTTATTCCATAGCATGAGACAAGCCATAGACACCTCAACAGCATAGCCACATCCTTCCTCCCAGACATCATTCTGGCTGTTTTGCTAAGCAAGTCACCAAATTCCTCTCCATAATACTTCAACCAGCAGGAGAACTCCTTAAGGACAAGCCAAAGTCCCCAAACACATGAGTAACTTATACCAGCATTTAGGAAAGGATTAAGCAAGGGAAAAGACAGCTAGGCTAGAAACACTCAAGAGCTTCTGAATCTTCAGAGAGCATCAGGAAAACTGGGTTACATAACTGAGATGTAACAGTCAAGAAAAGAGTATCAGAGCACATAGAAATTAATGGAGCATGAAACTGAAGAGCAAAGTAACTTTATTTTAAAGGAAGCAAGCTCCTCTAGCACACGCTCTTGGGCTTAATTCTCTTCATCAATCTTACCAGATTTACTGTGGTTTACACAAGTTAAGGTTAGTAACTTACTTCCTGAATGTTTATTCTTGCTATTACCAACAGCTAAGTTTTAAGAAAACTACTTTTATTTATTTTGACTAAAATCAATGGTAGCAGAAAATGTTACCTGATAACCTCCTGCAAATGAGAAAAAAACCAAACAAACAAACAAACAAACCAACCACAAACACAATAAGCAGAAGCACATAAATGAACCACAAAAAACCTAGCCAATACAAATAAATAGTGACATCTCTCTGGAAGAAATTTAATGATATTTTACTTACTTTTTGTTATTTATACTTATTTATAATATGTTACATATGTTACATATTTATAATATGTTCTTAATTTGTTATTTATATATGTGTTTTTAAAACAATATATACATATACATTTAACTTATCCAAGTTGGTCCCACTGACAGATGATCAAAACAAAGATATCATACTGAAACATTATCAGCAAAAAAAATGTGACTGACTTTTAAATAAACAGACAAATTTTAAGTATTATTTCATTTTAAGGCAAAATAAAGTCAACTTCAAAAAACAGAACTTTCCAAAAGCTGCTAATTTCCTGCAATGCCCAGCAACTACTCTATTAAAGAACAAGAGGTAGATCCATCACTAATCAAAACATAAGCCTTAATTTTATTTTTTTTTTAACTCCACCCACTTAATTATAGTGGGAATTCTTTATTGTTATTGCCTAACTCTACTTTAATCTTAAAATTAACCAAGTGAGAATAAAATCTGCCCAGGAAACTCTCTCAATTCCCATCCATAAGCTCCAATGCCCTCCATACCACTACTCTGTCTCAGCAAGTTCAACTTTATTGATACTGAAGAACAGGAGACTACTCCTAAGAGCAACAAGAAAAAAAAAACAAACACAAAGATTATACTGTCAGTCATCTTTTATCAGCTGTATACACATCTGCAAAGTTCAGAGTGTCTGGGAGTGGTTTTGCTCCTTTTTTAGAAGAAAATCAGATCAGAAAAAAGTTGTACCTACAGGACTTGTTGGGTTCTGGCACATTCTCTGGCCCATGTTACTAGTGAGTGATGAGCTTTTTACAGTCATTCTTTGACCACCAGTGGGAACACACTACCACTGGTTTGAATCAATGCATTTAAAAGTCATACATTCAAGCAATGTAGGAACTGTTGCAGTGGGCACAGAATAAATAAATACTTTTCTCAATAACAGGCATAATATAATGTAACACTTTCAGACTGTTTTTTTTAGAAGAATTTTACAGGGCTGGATATTAATTTTTCTGCTCCAAGCATGTTTGCTTTGACAACACACAAGCACACGACATGTTTGTTAGTCAGTTGAGAAAAACAAAGCTTTCCATAGTTACCAACAAGCTGCTGTGACAGGATATAATGGCAGTTCATTTTCCTTCACCCAAACTTCATGCATTGCATTTTTGCTGTAACAAATTAGGAACTATTTGGGAGAAGCTGTGTTCTTTACAGAGACAATGTGCTTCCCTTGTGTTTAATGAGAAATTAAAAATGCTTATGAAAAATCAGAAACAACTACAGAAGATGTCATTCTCCATGGCTGGGAACTGCCAGGATCTGAGACTAGAGCACGAATGCTACAGGAAAAGAACAAGTGTAGGGAGATGTAAGGATAAAAAAGAATAAATCCAGGCTACAAGTAACATCAGGCTCATGAACAGAGCAGCAACAGAAACATGTTCTTCAAAGAAATATTTTTGGTCATTTGCTTTCAGTTAGGCCCTCTTTCTTAACCAACTCTATTCTCCTGGCTGGGACACACACCGTACCACATCATTTCTGGCACAGGATTAGTAAAATAGGAGGATGGCCACAACTGAGCTGGAAAGTATCTTGTCATCAGTTCTGTTGGCCAACACACACTAACTGCTGGAAGTATTCTGGGAATAGTTTGCCTTTTTTTTTTTCCTTTTGGTTTTTTGGTTTTTTTGGGGTTTTTTGGGTTCTTTTGGTTTTTGGTTTTTTTTGACAACAGAGGAGAAAAGCCCTAAGCCATTCTGGTCACCAAGTGCAACACCAGCAGCCAAGAAAGTAAAGCACTCTCAGGGGTGGAGGAAATTTCTGCTGTGCCACCTACACCTACAGCAGGCAAGTGGTTTCTGTTCCAGGTTACAGCCCTGAGAGCCTGTTACTAACTCCAGCATTGCAAGCAGGTAGCTTATATCCAGCTTCTCTCTCTTCTCTTTCCACCCCCAAGAACCATGTGTTTCTAACCAAAATGGATTTCAAGAGCCAGTCCATACCCAGAGCACCACACTAAATAAATGGCTGCACAAATAGCCAAAATTGTTTACTAAAGGTAAAATGTACACGACACACACCACAATATTTCTTTATACTGGGCAGTGACAGCTGTATGGGTACAGGTTTTCTAGTTATTCTCACCATAACTACACCTCTCCAGAAATTGGAGGCAAAACTCAATACCATGTCATTTTGTTTGACATCAATGGAATGGTACTGAGTAATAAAATATTCTTCACAAGGCTTCTATTATAAGCTAATGAGCTAATCTTTCAAGAAAATGCACAGTGAAATAGCTGGTTTTTAGTATGTACCAGATACCCTTTACAAAGAATCCCAGAACTGGTTGGAAGTGGTTTCTGGACCATCCCCTTGTCCAAGCCCCTGCCAAGGCAGGGTAATCCAGAGCAGGTGACACAGGGACACATCCAGGTGGGTTTGGAATGTCTCCAGAGAGGGAGAGTCCATGACCCCCTTGGGCAGCCTGCTCCAGTGCTCTGACACCCTCAACATGAAGAACTTCTTTCTCACGTTAAGGTGCTTCTTGGCATTTAATTTATGGCCATTGCTGCACGCAACTGAAAAGGCCATATTTAGGTGGATGAAAAATGAAACAACCTAACATTTTATATATTAAAAAGCAAAAAAACAAAACCAAAAGCACAGTCAACTCTTCAGAAGACTACAACAACATTGTCTTGAAAAGTGATATAAAAGTCCCTATCTAAATGAGTCAAAAGTTCTCCTAAATAAGTGTAGTGATAATCACTTGCAAGTTATTGCTATTTTTTAAAAATACACTGTACCTTACAAATTCATTCTAGAGACTTCACCATTGTAACACAAACTCAGCACATTTATTGCTTTAAAACACAAAATTACTTCTAGATTGAAAACACAGAGCTTTAAGACATGCAATACTCACTGATAGTTAAAAATAAAAATCTATGTAAGGAAACAACTTACTTGATTGAGTTTCTGAAGTGGTCCTCAGCAGGATTTTTTACTGTACAACTGTTCAGCAACCATAAATCTGCTTCATCAGAGTTATCTACAAAACAGGAAAAAACAAACTTGCGTTAAGAATTATTTAACCTGTCAACTCCTAACTTATATAATATTTTTAAAAAACCCCAAACTGAGCCATTAATAATAAGTTGGCTATTTGCAAGATTACTTTATATTCAATTACATTCTTGGAAGAGGTTTTTTGTTTTTCTTTGTTTTGTGTTTTAGAATAAAAAGAGACACATGAGCATTTCCATTGTAATTCCATTTTCATTTTTTGCCAATGGGGAATGAGGTGTTATCTCATTTACCACCTGAGATGCCACTAGATTGCACATCATGGAAAAGAAAATTAAAAAAAAAATGTTCACAACTCCCAGAAAAGTCTTGCCTAGACAAAGGCAAAATTAGGTGGTCAACAAAAGCAGGTTTCACTAAGAAAACAAAATCCCTGCTTCAGCTCCACTGTGAATTAATACTACAAAAGAACAAATCATAATTCATAACATGTAAAGCTCTACCAAAGAGAAAAGTCAATGTAGCGGGTTTGGAAAGAAACAGACATATTTCTAGTTTTGGTTATATCTTAGTTATAGTACAATTATAGCTCAGCAATTTTCAGACAAAAGATATTCAAGCAACCAATATCTGTTTCCATTTAGATAAGAATACTTTTTTTTTCAGGATCCAAACCTTTCTGTATGTTCAAAGCCTATTGATATCTAAATTCATTAACTGAACTGAATCCCAGAATTATCTGCAGAAGCACATATATAACCTGTAATCCTGTAAAACATGGCCTATACTACACAATTACTAGCATAGTCATTATCCTTGTGAAGTTAGAGCTTCTTTTTTTGAACAAAAGAATAAAGATAATCTATCTCAAATAGTTTAGTGCTTTAGCATTCATCAGAATAGCTTGTATCAGTTTGGATAAGAAAATTCGTGTCACTCGCTACTATTCAGTACAAGGAGCAGTAAAGTATTGACTGATGTATCTTTAAATAACATAAGCCAGTGAGCAATGAATACAGGTAAAACATAATTTTTAGGATGCCTTACTTGAACTGATGTCCTGCTAAAGCAGGAGGAAGCCTACCATGACTTAGGCATATTTACACATGCACCCATCATGCATGTATCCATACAGGCATGAATATCCTTTTTCTCCATGCACACACACTTATGACAAAATGCTAAAATTGAAAAAGCTTTCTGTCTCATGCCATTTTCTTCAAAGAAATCATTGTTTACAATTAATTATCAGTCACTTAACCTAGGAAGCAGGTAAATTGAAAATAATACATAAAAGGCAACTAATGCTAAATAAGAGAAAACATTCAGGGGGAGTTCTAATCATTGTTGACCAATATTACACTATTAATTTGGCTAAAACACAACTTCCTTTCACAACAGGGAAAGACCACAAAACAGTCACCTAAGCAACATTCAGACCTGAACAACATTCAGACCTTTAGCTACTTTAAACAAAACAAATATCTGACCCTGTCAGGTTGGGAAAGGGCACTCAGTTTTTCAGCCTACATAGAAGTCAAAATAAAAATGGAACAAAACAAAGAACCTCTCCTGCATGAAAACTACATTTTTAGACTAATGAGCAGACCCATATACTATTACAAATATAATCAGAGGTTAAAATAATTGTTCAGGAATTATGTAGAGACAAGGAAAGAAACAGTTTCAATGTCAGAAAAAGAGTGATTTCTTGGCCTAGTCAGATGTACCAAGTATGAAAACAAACTCATTTTAAAAGTAGTTTTCCAATCACACAGCCAAACCCTTGTATTTCTTATTCTTTTCAGCAGCATAAAATGTTTATAAATTCAGCCCCACACCCATAACACACCCACCTGAGAATTAGGAGTGGGACACACACACACTAAATAGCAAGAGGCCAACATTTAAGTGAGACATTACATTTAACAGACAACAGCTGCAGTAGCACTCATCCACCACTGTAAAGCACAACCATTTTCGAGAGATGCCTTTATTCAGAGGAGAGAGTTCTGGGCTTGGTCTCAGTTCCTCCTTGTGCCATGGTTTGCAGGTGTGCAGGAAGAGACAACCCCATGGCAATGCTTCTCCCCTAAAGCCAAAATCAAACCCTCTCTTCAAAACAGCCTTGGAAAAAGTAACACATTTAAGTTTAGAAAGCCCTTACATAGTAAGCCAACAGGACTCATTTCATACAGCAGTTGGTTTCCAGGCTATTAATACATTGACTCCTTCACTGAGGGACAACTGCAACACTTTATATATATCACACATATTAGAAAATCTCCCAAATACACATAAATTCATTCCTTAACAGGTTTTATCCTCTGCAGAACAGAAGATAAAAAGCAAAGGCTTTTACAGAATAAAATCTCCTGAGCAGTTTCGGGAAAAGGAGTCTCATTCATGTACACATCTAAAACTCATTTATGGAACATAAAAGTGCAGCTGAGGTTTGTCCTCCTCTTACAGCAACAGTAATGTTTTATTATATTCAGTTGTTCTATTTCTGCCTTTATTTTTAAATATTTTTTTTAATTAATTCTCATGATCTCTCAAATGAATATATGTACATACAAGTTTTGATTATGCATATATATAAACATATAGACACACACTCATGAGTTATATTCATTTATTAAGTGTCCATATGACAACTCTTCAAAATGACAGCTGAATTTTCTTAGTACTTTACTGCCCTTTTCATACTTAACATAATTGCATGCACTGGTGTAAACTCACCACAGTCTACTGCATTTTTTCAATAAAATTTCAGTTAAAAAGAAAAAAACTTGCCAACGGGGCCTTTTTGTATCAGGTTGCAGGGAGATGTGAACATTTGCAACATTGTGGGAATAACTTGTCAGCGGTCACATTTTGCTTTGCAAGGCCTTGATGGATGTGTGGAAACAAACATGGACCAAAAGAGCAGACTGGGCTTGGCATGTATAAACAACATCTTCTGGCTTCATAATTACTAAATATTAAGCAACACAGGGGTAATAATCCTTTATTCAGGACATGAAAACTGGAGCAACTGGCTACCTATATATATATATATATATATATATATGTATGTATAAGTATATGCATGTGTATATGTGTGTATATATATGTGTATATACACCTATAAGTGTTCTGACATGAGTAGGTGCTACTGTTCAGCACTGTGCTCAAATAAAGAGTCAAACAGCTCTGACAGTCAAATAAGCTCAGGCTTCTCAAGACATGCCTAGAGGGGCAGGGGCAGACAGCCCTGAGGATTCCCTGTTTATCCTCTAGGCAGACAGATAAAAGAGTTTAGGTCTGGATGGGAAGCCCTACATGAATGTAGTGCTGCACCCACTGAGGCATCCATGCACCCTTCCTTGGAAGCTCTCCACCTGCCACCTTCTCCAACTCCATAGGTAAGGTTTTTGGGAAACCTCCAGCATTTCAGTGAAGAACAGAGGCCTGTGTTTGGGAGCTCACATAGATCTGAGTGAACAGGACAATCTGAACTTGACAGAAGGTTTTCCAGCAAGTCATATAGACCAAAAGGCAAAACTGAAGCAAGAACCATAAGTACAGTGAACATCAGTTACAGCAGTGAATATGATATAGGTGCATATATCCTGCAACAATCTTCTCTATTTTTGCCATATATTTAGCCTAATGATACTTTTTTTCATTACGGTATTTTGCTGCCAACATTTCTTTTTATGAGCTACTTAAACAGTTTCCTCTTTGATAAGGCATTTTTAGAAAGAAAAAAGGAAGATATGTCAAATCAGCTTTGTATTAAATGCTCAAAAACACAACTCAAAACCATGGACTTCTTGCATTGTGACATCTTTTCCATAAAAAAAGGCTACACTGGAAGTAAACCACAAAGTCTATCATACTCTCTGAAAAACAACATAGAGTACAAAGGAACCTAAAGGTCATGGAAACTTCTGAGCACTTAAGTTAATTGGGAAACTCTGGAAAACATGAATTGGCTGCATTATGCAATACTAAGATGATAAAATGGTGAGAGTCTGTAGCATCAGTATACCTACACAGGAAAATAATATTTACAATTCTTTTCTAACTAGCAGTGTCACTTTTCTTATCATTTCAGAAATCATAAATCAGCAGAATTTCTTAAGACTGTAGTAATACTATCAGCTGAAAATAAACAACTGACTTGGGTTTTTTGCCTGGTCTCTTAACTTTTAGTCTTTCTTCTTTCAATTTTTTCCAAAACTTTGTTTTCTTCCAAGCCCCCCCCCCAAACACATCTCCTTGAAAATCAAAACACTCACAAAGCAAAAAATTAGAAGAAACATAGCTAGTGAAGCCCTAAAAGAAAAGCCTTTCTTTACTTTCTTCAGCACATCTCTCTCTGCACTGAAACCACTACCAGATTTGCTCAGCATAGTTTGCTAAAAAAACATGACTCATAACTATTATGACATACTTTTAAATACTGTACATCAATCTGAGAAGTCCAATCTGAAAGCAGATCTTTCTCTGTAATCACTGAAGGCTCTTCCAGGGTGTTTCCCTCCAGCTGTCCTTATCCTGTTCCTAACCACTCTGCGAGTCTTCCTTCTCACCTTTTCTGATTTTGTTACTTCTAACTCTCTTACACAACAAATATACCTCCAGTTTCTCTGCTTCCAGGTGCTGTATTCTAGCATCTCTTCCCATTTATGGACCTCTCCATTAAAGCTTTGTCCTGTGTGTTCTTCCTTCCAAAACAGCTCTGCTCCCTCCCTTGATACCCTGGTTGCCACTTCATGCTCTGGAATAGCATAAAACGTAGTAGATCCAGTAACATCCAAGGTATCTGGAATGTGTGCCTGCAACTGTACCCCATGGGAATCATCTGCCCCCAAAAGACACAAATATCTAAGCATGAGGACACCTCACAGCCAGTTACTGAAGTCATGGAGCATCCTGACTGGAACAAAGTTGCCAAACTAATTCTTTTCTTTCGACATCCCTGTGTCACAGAAACCCACTGTCACTCAAATTAGGTTCCTGAAATTAGGCGCTGGTTAATTTAATGATTTCTTGGACCACTGGGCATTGAGAGACCTCAACGAGTATTGGGAAAGAATCTCCTCATAAATACAACTTCAGAAATGCTGTGAATCATCAGTGCAGGAGGAAGGTACATCTTCCTCTGGGGACAGGGAGTTTAGTTATTTGTTTGCAGACAATAGGCTTTGCTTGGAAGAAGAAAAAAGCTCAAAAAAGTTGAGAGTGACAAGAAAAAGTTTGGTGTTTTATTTGTGTGCCTTTCCTCGGCACACAAAATCCTTGGCTACCATTTGCTAGTTCCCAATATTGTATCAGATATAGTTAGCTATCAACTTTGATGTAACTTGTCCTACAGATTCCAAGCAAACAAGCTCTTTCCGTGTGTCTGCACCCCTGACAGCAACTACAAATCAAAACCACAAGTTATCATGAGTTTCCAGATGGTACTTGTTTGGAATCTCAGGGACACATTATCAGTTCCCACCTCTGAAGACGTACCCTGCATTTGCCAATGATACAAAACACTCAAAGGCATGCTGAAAATACCAACTTTGCAGATTGCAAATGTCTTTCAAAACAATCCCACTCATGCCTTATCAACACTATCAGGATGTAAAATGTAAAAGGATCGGCTTGGTTGCAACATGACTTCTGTTTTCTCATTAAACTTCTGAGATACTCTGGACATAACAAATTACTTCATTCACAATTAATGAAACACAACTATTTGGTTCACCCTGCATATATGTTATTTAAAGTTCCAAAAGGAAGGCCAGGCTGCTTATCAAATCAGTAATGCAGACAAGCCTTCATGAAAAAAGTAATTCTCCCATCATGCCTCTTGCCATGATTTAAACTACAAATATGCAAATTTGCCATTTTTATTCTCCATTAACATTTTCATTACTGAGCTAATAGCATAAGTAGCCTTTCTTGGGTTTTCTGGTATTTTTTCTGGTATATTTCTGAGTATTTTTTGGAAATTTTCTTGAGCAGGCAGATATCTTAACGGCAGCTACTGCTGGACTATAAACAGATTTTATAAAGCTTCCAGATCAAGATGCTGTGCCTGTTATCAAAGGATATTTCTCACTGTCCAGCGCCAAAACAGAGGCGCACAGGGACTTGTCCACTGAATACATCAAATAAGTAGGAACTGAGCACATTTAAACATGCAAGATGTAGCAGATTACAATCGAGTAAGACACTACTGGATTCAAAATATGAATGTTAAATCTTTGCCTTTCCTCATTTCAGTACAACAGACAAATAATTTAATTTTATGTACTCATGCCTACTTTTAGGACTGAAAGTTTTCTAAAAAAATACTGGTTTATTTCCAGTCACCTTTGAAAACCCATTTTGAAAAAAGAAGCACATACACCTCTCTTTTCAGCTGTTTATGGGGTATCATGCAGTTACTGGGACAAACTACTAAGCTATCAGTTGATGTCCATTCAATCTGTTCATGACCTGGAACTTTGCCTTACCACTCTTTCCCAAAACCAAATTCTTTCAAAATATATTTAGTTTGCTAAAGTTTACCAAGGCCAGCAGAACAGTTTATGGCTTCTGCCACTATCACTAAAACTAAAGGATGACTGTGAGATCACTGAGATGAAACTGGAACTTGAAAAATTACAACAGGTGAACATGTGAGCTAACATTAATATATTTATAAATAGTGCAGACAAACGAATCTGTATTTCAGAGCATGACCATTAAAGAACACTTCAAGCTTGGCATGGGGGTATTGAACACTAGACAACACAGAAGAAAAAGTACATGAAAGAATAAATTTAGCTTCAAAATATTGACAATGATAAAGTTTACTTCCCATTCCACTCTGCAATCATCAGTAGCATTTACAAGAGTAATCCCAATTTATATTGGGATTTTGAATTGAGTAATCTGTTCTCTAAGTCCTTTTCATCTCTGCTCCAGACACAGCACAGGCTGCAGTCTGGGTCTGAGGTGATCCTTGTGAGCTGCCTTTTTCTCCCACTTTGTACACTTGTGACTTGTGTCTACACTTCAGACTTGTGTCACACCAGCAGGATATTCCAGCTACACTGCTTGCTGCAGCCCAGGGTCTGCAATGCAGCACCCAGACACAAGAGCTGTGTAAGGAGGCTTCAGCCCGTCCACCCTCAGCAACATCTCAGCTCCACAAAGTAAAGAACAGGAGAGTTAAACCTACTAGAAAGGTTTACCTTTTAGCAATGTAAAAAAAAACAATTAGGTTATAACTTGTGTTTTCATTCCTTCTGCGATGTCCTGCTGATTTTTCTGCCTTTGCACACAGCACAGACAACATGAATTGACAAATTACTTTGGTATTTTTGTTCATTTTACTTTAATTCACTAGATTTTCCATGCATTAAGGCACCTGAGGGTAACTTGAAGTTGCAAAATGATTTATGTTTAAAAATGCTAAACCTAGAAATGTTTTTGAAAAACAGCAGGTTTCCTTTTGGAACTTCAACACTCTAAAATTGCAGTACTTGTAAGACATTTCAATAATTCCCCCACATGAATGAGAACTTTCCCAAGCCCATAGCCATTGAACTCATGCTTGTTCCAATCAAGAAAGGGACTGATCATTTCCACATCTTACCTGCTTGCTGTCTTTGTTGATCATGGAAAAAAATTGTATACTTCAGTCCAGCTCTGGGTACAGTTTAGCTTCCTGAGCCATAATCTGCTGCATTTTAGTCTACATTCCACACTTGTCTTGTCAAACAGCTCCCAGAAAGACACTTTAAAGGAAAGGCACCCCTCTTACAAGTAAATGACCATGGCCATGTTCCAAAGGAAGCTTATTCCAACATGACATGACCTTAATGAGCTACTCTTTTCTCATGGCTCTTTTTTGATATAAAATAGTCAAAGCTCACTCTGCACATGGTATTATGTACCAAAGGTGGAAAATATAGGCTGCATTTTTAGCTCATTCCTTTAAAATAAAGACTTCACTACTGTGAGAAAAGTGGATCACACAACTATTTCTAGAACAAAACAAGACCTTAAAACACGAGAAGATAAATCTCACAGCTAGCTAAGAGGTGTGTTGGCAGGAAGCCTAAACCTTGCCAAGGGCTGTTCAGCACAATAACACCTGATGTTAAGGAACCCAAATTACCCTGGGCAGCAGCAGATGCAGGTGCTATAGCATGGTGCTCTAAGGGGGGCATTTCACCCTGCTCTTGAGCACAGACAAATTTTCGAGGCGTTCCAAGGGTCAGCTGCTCCCTTCACTTCACTGAAGACTTAATGATCAGTGTGAATAATTTCAATATGCAAAGTAGTGATGAGTGATTTATCAGTCTTTTGGGAAAAGTCCCATTACATTAGGAACAAGGTCAAGTAGCCTGTTTCAGCCAGGCTATGCTACAACAACACACAAATAACTCCAACTCATTCTGATGATTAATGTGGATAGAATTTGTTTTGTTGACAGAATTTGGAAAAATCCCAGAAACTCCTCCTCCTTTGAGTCTTAAGCCTGCTTGATATTCCAGAAATAGCAGGCACAGTACGACTCAGTGCTTTTCTGTCCCTACATACAGCTTCATACGCAAAACACGAGTTATTCAAATGAGCAAACACAGACTGATTGCTTCTGTCTTAGTCACTCAAAATCCAAAGCCAACCATGAACAAAACATCTTGCACAACACCATGCAACTGAAGTTTCAAAGCATGCTGCAAATATTAACTGATTTACCTTCAGCAGCCACATATTAAATATGCACCCTTCCCTACACCAATTCCTTTTCATCTTATAAATGTAGACAAGTAGTTTCAGAATTTCCATAACTCGATCAAGCCACACAGGATGCCTATGCAAACAAGCCAAGATCCTAGCCAAGCTGTCCCTGCCTTCAGGCCTGTCCCTGAACACAAAGCCATTGCCTAGATTCATATGCATATGCACTATTTCAGTCTACATCCTTTAGAGGCCAGGTAGGTGATATAAACTTTTGACAAGTTTAAAGGCAATCACAAAACACAACTTTTCAGTAATTTGGGTAGCACAGCAAATGAAAAGACTGAACAGCAGAACAAATTAACTCCTTTCTATGGGACAAGGTTAAAAAAAAATTAAAAATCCTTCCTCCCCACCCCCCCCCAAAAAAAAAAACTAACCCAAATAGATATAATAGCTCTAACTCCCCATGTGTGCTCAAACACAGCTCTTGCAGATGTGCTACCAGCTGTCTCAGAACATCTATTGAAGTCTAACTACGGCCTTAGAAGGATGACAGCTGATGGGTGAGCTCCAAGAGAATCTCCAGATTTCACAGGACTCACTGAAAAACAAAAACAACTGCATTCTCATTTTGATACAACACTTCAGAAATCTCCACTTGCTTTATCTGTAGTCTCAGAATTAGCCTGACCTGGTAAAATTGATTAAAGAGGATTCAGTTGTTCTGCAGATCAGAGTTTCTAAAAAATGGCTGAAATGTAAGTCAAACTGCTGATGTTGAGATGGGCAAGACACAAACTGCAAGTCAGAAAAGTCATCTAAACTATTGATTTGAAAATATCACATACTGTGAAGCAAAAAACACATGCTTCAGGTAAAAAGCTACTGCAGTCAAGCATAAGCAGGTATTTCATATGATGATAGCAAAGGCATTGGTAAATGAAAAATGAAAAATCTATGTTTTCCACTATACATCATATGAATTTGCTGTAAACAGCAATAAGTAGTTCAGAATCAAGAAAGATTGACTGGAACCTGCCCCAGGAATGTAATTTTAACCTCTTTGAGGTGCTACATTATGACAAATCTCACGTATATAAATGCTTCTATCTACAGAGCTAATAGAATGTAAATGGCTCTTCCTCACCATGTCTATGGGAGAGAACAGAGAAAATATGAATTGATGCTTATTCAGTCCCATCATATACACAAGTTCAACCTGTTGGGCTAAGGAACAGAAAAGAGAAACCAAGGGCACTCATAAAATGCAGTTGCATCACTTGAATTACCTACCCAGAGGAGCCTCTTGCACTTCTAGGCGCTGTAAACCACAACTAAATCCAGCAACATGAAACTCAAAGCAGAGAAGTAGAAGATTCTCAAGCACAACACAATCCCCAAGCAAATGGGGAAGAAATATCTTTGCTTTATTTCCAGTATAATATAAAATGGATCTTGGGTAATTAACATTATTTCATTTATTATTTAAGGCATAAAGTGAGCATCTCTACTCCACAGATTTCTTACTTTTTCAGTACATCTAATTCTGTACAAGTTGACCCATGGCAGTGAACTTCCACATTTCCACAACTTTCTAATCTCCATTCATTTTCACAACAGCCAGGATTAGAACTTTGCTATAGTCTGCAAAAGAAACCTAAATTTTATTCCTGTATTTGTTTCACAATCTTTTTCCTCCAAGTTCCATCTGCATTAAGTTGTACCTAGAAGCCATTTATTGATTTCAAATGCCTTGCTTCCACTTATTTCTCCTGGTACCTAATGCCACAGGGAATATGGATTCAGGTTTTAGCTATCACTTTTAAAAGAGTTAAAATTATAAGCTATTTGAGCCAGATATGTCTAAACACTTATTAAATTGTAGCTTCCGGCTACTTATTGACTTTTTCAGAACTACCTTCACACCTCATCTATTTTCTACTTTATCAGTTTTCTGAAAAGAAGGAGATATGGGCTTAAGGTATCATACCCAGCAGCCAGATAAGCCTCTGCTGTGTTAATTCCCAACCATCATCCCCAGTTCAGACTATCAGCAAAATGTAGTGCTTGTGAAAACTCCAGACTAAGCACAGCAGAAATTAAAGCTCACTCTTTACACACACAACCAGTAAATGCAGCACAGCAATCAGCAGCACAAGCTTCTTCACAAAATCCCACCAACAAGTTAGGAAAAAGCTTCATCTGGAAACATTTAGGACAAAGTAGCAGATCTACTTATATGCCCAGCAGAGTAAGGAAGCCTGTTCATGGCAGAGGAGTAAAGATGAGCTGGGAAAGAAAGGCAAAGAAAGCATAGTCAGGTGTGCAAAGGTTGTATCCCAGCCCCTTTCTCCATGCCCTGACTCATGCAGAGCAGACACACCAGCCCATGCAGCTGCTACAGAGGAATGCCTAGAGAGGCTGAATAGTTCTGTACCAACGCTGAGATACCCATTACAGCCTCACACGTTATTTCTGTACAGTGTCTCCTGTCAATCCTGAGTGCAGGTTTGATACCCTTGTTAGAGGCAGTTTTGTTAAATTACCATCATTTGCACAAAAAAAAGCACCAGAAAATATTCTTCCAGTACAGTATTGCACGCAATAAGAGAAGCCTATTTTGAAACTTTCAGCAGCACTTACAAGTGCTGAAGTTAAAACGTGCCAGTTTTGCATAGGAAAATTTAACTTTATGGCCTCAGAGTGGTTCAGTTTCATCAAGCACAAACCAGTTTGAACATTAGTTTGAGACATGTATTATTTGATGTAACAGCAGCTCCCAAAAATAAAAGGAACATTTTGACAAACAAGAGAAGGTGGGTGAGGATCCATTTTCTCATCTTATTTGGCAGCCACATCTCAGGATTTCAAGGACTGTCACAAGGAGTGATGCTGGTGTATTACAGCAGGCAGAGCCGCACTTTAAATGTGCACAGTACTGTCTAGCAGTTCTCAATTTCCTTCAAGGAAAAGGCAGAGGATTTGCTGGAAGAGCTCCATAGGTCAGAAGGAGTCAAATCTTTTTGGGATGTTATCTTCTTCCTACCCCAGGCTCCACACTGGGAGTATCTTCCTTTGGCTGGACTTAGCTTTGTCTTTCCTACTTTGAAGGCAAGGTAAAGAGCAACCACACAAAACCTACATTTCATTACACACCTCAAGGTATTGAAAAAACCATTTTGACCTTTCTCCTTTCTGAAAATTGAAGATACTTCACTTCCTTACTTTTAAGACTTCAAGGCCCGTAGTTATCCACAATTTAATTTATGTTTTCTGATGTGAGAGGGATCTTTATACAAATTTCTCTTTTTTGTTTGTCAGTGACAGGAGTTTAATCTGGTGTCTCCCATGATCACTAGCCTTTCTTTGTATATTTATATCTTATGATTTCACCTTTTTCTTGCTTTCAAAGATGAATTTTTAAAAATAGCATATCAAGTTCCTACAAGTCACATAGCCCATCCCACTCTGGCACATTATCTGCCCAAGTGTTTGATACTGACATTATTTTTTTAGAAAGCTTTTGGTGAACTCTAGTGGTAAATCTTTAAAAAAAAAGTCAAAAATCAAAAGCAAACTACTTTTTTATTTAATATACACTTTGCAGAAGTAAAAATGCTTATGACTGTAAACTCCCTTGGCTAAAGGGTTATGGTCACTTCCAGTAGGGAAAGACATTATTACCTTTAGTATTTTAAACATTTTAGAAGAGAAAAATCCAACAGCAATTAATAAGAAGTTGCTAGATACAAGGGGAAGGGTGGCAGACAGAGGATACCAGGAGGCCCATGTCTACATGGAAAGCCTAGACTACCTACCTTCAGTCCATAAAGTTACAGATTTGTAACCAAGGGCATTGGTTTGTAATTAGTCTTTATTTATTTCAACTGGCCTTGAAACCATGACCCTGAAAAACAGTACTAGCTCTAAGTACATTAACAGACCCCTTTAGGTAAGGAAAGTTTAAAAAAGTCATCTCTGAGTGCCATCCTGTCTGGATGCATCCAGCCAGATAGAGGAACACAAGTTTTAATTCAGCTTTAGGGTCATCAGCACAGCTGGGCAGGATCTAAATTGAAATACAGCTGGTAATCCAAGCTATGAACACAGCATGGCTCACCCAGCAAAAGACAACCTGGAATCACCAAGGTCTCCCAAAGTGCAGGTAGAGCAGATGGCTTCCTGTCTTTGAAATCACTTCATCTCCATTTCAGGTTCATCCACACATTTAACCTTTATAATGTACAGAAGTTAGCTGCCACAAAGTGCCTAACCCTTTACTAAAGATGCCACTCTAAGGTCTTCCAACTAAAATACTAAAATTGAACTCAGATAAAAGTATTTACAACTGTTCTAAAACCAGGAAAATAAAGATAGCCTGAGACTACCATGTTAGGTTCACATTTTCATGTTGTCCTCTTCCTCAGTCTCACCAGCTCTGTCTCTGCTAGCATCCCTTTAAAATTCTGTCAACACAGATATTTAGCCAGCAAGGCTGCAATTTAGATTGAATTTAAGCTCTATAAAGCTAAGTTTAATGTTTAGCACATAAGACAATATACAGCACCATGCCTACTGCTCCAGTGGCCCTTCCCTTACTAAAAATCAGTTATCACCACAAAGTAACAAGTACTTTACAGCACCTACTTGTAACTGTGGAAGAGAAAAGCTATTACATTCTTTCAAAGGTTAAGTGTAGAGAACAAAATGTGTGGTCTTGATGTAAATAAAAATTAAAAGTCTTCCAAATGCAGGAGAAGAGAATACAACATCCTTTAGTTGGATTTAAATCAGATTCCTAAGAATTCTGTCATGTGAAAATCCTTTACAGTTACTGTCACATTCCATCTGACTCCAGGAAACTCTGTGATGCTTTCCAACAGATCCAGAGAACTCGTTAAGAGAACATTTCTCCTCTCCTGGATGAGGAATCACAGGGGCCAGAATGAGCTACATGCAGTGCATGGACAATTGACTAATACCCACATAAAAAGAAGTGGTCTAATAGTAGCTAGATATTGCTAACCACAGTCTTCCATCAAAAGATCTTTACAGTAATTTTTAATAATTTAGTTCACAAACCAAACAGCCATGGCAGGGAGAGAGGGTTTATACATGTAATGGTAGTGGTGAAGAGGCAACTGTAATGGAGAGGGAACAAAGGCAGTATACAGACTGACAGAAAAAAATCAGGAAATAAAAACACTAAAAGCACTACCAGTCCAGGACAATTTCCAACTGTATTTTTTCACATTTGAAAGCAAAGTATTTGTTACATCCTAGATACAAACTGCCAATTTGCTTCTTAAAAATGGCAGACACTTTATCACCAAAAAAAGGAAATAAATCAAAAGAAAAGTTTGTTTGTTGTTTCCACCAAGTCTGGATTTAATAAGGGAAAAAAATAAAAATAAAATATCTATACTCAAATTTACAATAATATATTCAGAAAACAAACATCACAGCACTTTCATAGAGTCATTCAGGTTGGAAAAGGCCTCTAAAATCTTAAGAGGTCTTAGTACTGCCAAATCCATCACTAAACCATGTCACTTTAGTGCCACACCTATGAGCCTTTTAAATGCCTCCAGGGATGGTGACTCAATCACTTCCCTGGGTTGCCTGGTCTGGTCCTTGACAGCCCTTTCTGTGAAGAAACTTTTCCTAATATCTAATCTAATCCTCCCCCGGTAAAACTTGAGACCATTCTGTCTTGTCCTGTTGCTGCTTGCCTGGAAGAAGAGACCGGCCCCCACCTGGCTACAGCCTCCTTTCAGGCAGTCATAGTGAGGGACAAGGTCCCTTCTGATCCTCCCTTTCTCCAGGCTGAACACCCCCAGCTCCCTCAGCTGCTCCTCATCAGGCTTGTGCTCCAGACCCTTCCTCAGCCTTGCTGCCCTTCTCTGGACACGCTCCAGCCCCTCAATGTCTTTGTTGTGGTGAGGGACCCAAACCTGGATAAAGGACTTGAAGCACAGCCTCACCAGTGCTGAGTACAGGGGACAATCATTGTCCTGCTCCTGCTGGCCACACCATTGCTGACACAGGCCAGGATGCCATTGGCCTTTTGGCCACTGGGGCACTGCTGCTCCTGTTTGGCTACTGGTGTTGACCAGCACCCCCAGGTCCTCTTTTCCTGGGCAGCTTTCCAGCCATTCTGCCCCCAGCCTGGAGCACTGCCTGGGGTTGCTGTGGCTGAAGTTAAGTTCAACTTCATACAACTTGCCTCAGCCCATCCATCCAGCCTGTCCAGATGCCTCACCAGAGCCTTCCTACCCTCCAGCAGATTGACACTCCCACACAGCTTGGCCCTCGAACTGACTGAGGATGCACTTGATCCTCTTGTTCAGATCATTGATAAAGGTTTTTATCAGGACTGGCCCCAATCCATCCCTGGGGAACAGCGCTTGTGATCAGCCATCAGCAGGACCAAACTCCCTTAGTTACCAACTCTCTGGGCAGAGAGTTCCTAATCCAGCACAAGAGTGCGTTCATCTAAAGCATGAGCAGGCAGCTTCTCTAGGAGAATGCTATGGGAGTCTTTACTGCAGCCTAGACAGACAACATCCACAGCCTATCCCTCACCCTCTAAAGGGGTCACTTGCTCAGAGAAGGTGAGTGCCTCTGACAGCTCCTTCAGCACCCTCAGACGGATCCCACCCAACCCAACAGACTTATGTCCACATGGCACAGCAGGCTACTGACCATTTCCCCTTG
This sequence comes from Melospiza melodia melodia, assembly GCF_035770615.1. Taxonomy (NCBI): domain Eukaryota; kingdom Metazoa; phylum Chordata; class Aves; order Passeriformes; family Passerellidae; genus Melospiza; species Melospiza melodia. The sequence goes on from NC_086194.1 coordinate 82,792,479, forward strand.
GATTATGGGAGCTTCATTCTGCTCTCTGTCCCTGTTTTCTCTCTCAGGAGGCTGGGTACACTGAGCTTAACTGATCTGACTGTTAAAGACTAAGCAAAGAAAGCATTAAGGACCTCAGCCTTCTCCTCACCCTTTATTTGTTTACAGGCTTTATTTGTTACAAGCTTTTAGGAGCTGTTAATCATCACTGGGTCCTGCAAGCACACACAGTGTATTTTCCATTAATCATCTGGCACTTAATACACAATGTTGCAAGTGGCTTTGAACCAATACATTTTGCCAATACTTCTAAGTTGTAATACCAACAAAGCATGTACTTCATTGCAGAGTTTCTTGCACTTGCCACACCTGAAGCTCCTTTATCAGGCCCCCCACCTGCAGCCCAGGTGTTTTCAGTGTCCACACCCCCAACAACCCATCCATGCCAGGACTCCCATCATCTCTCAGTACAAAACCAACTTTCAGCTCCAAGAACATCAGCAGACTTTGTCAACTTTTGTCCAAGCTCCACAAGAGCCCTGAGATAAGCCCCAAACCTTTGTAGCTCTCAGACTGCCCCACAGAGGGTGACTTCACTTCTCCTGGACTCTCCAGCCCACTGCACCCTGCCCTGCCTGTACCCCCAGGCAGCAGGTAAAACCTCCAGCTACACTCAAATCCAGAAGCCCTGCACAGCCTGGTATTCCTGATGCTAAGTAATGCATTTTTGTCCCATTTTGTGCAATCCTTAAAATGACAATTGATATGGGATCATCAAAAATCAATATTACAATTGCTGTACTTGATTTTAAACTGCACCAGTCCAAACTCCCCAAGAAATGTGAACTCTTAAACACAGAGCACAATTACATCCTCAGATCAAAGCAAACACTCAAGATAACAGGTGTAATTTCTTCAAAAATGTCCTGCACAAAAGGACATTAATTATTCACAACTTAGCCGGTGTTATTAAGTAGAAACAAGTTCAATCTACAGCAGATGGATTGAAGAAACTATTTTTTGAACACTGTTTAAAAAAACCTAAACTTAAATGTTTGAAGCTCCTAATACCTCATTTTTTGCTGAGGTTACTTGAGATCCAGCATTACATTTACTTTCAAAAGCAATATTCAGCACTTATGGCAAATAGATTATTAGCCCCTTTTCAAAACTTTGAATGATTTCTTATCTTTCTGTCCCCTACTATCTTTTCACAGAATCAATATACAGTTATCTTCTTTCCTTAAAAATAGAAGTTAATATTAAAGGTAAAGCCTTACTTTAGTGTCAGAAAAGAAACAGCTGCTTCACTTTTCTTACACTTTCTGATTTGTTGAAGTCCTAGCTAAGGACATTTAATGAAGATCTCTATTCTTTCAAACAGGGTGTAACTTCAAGAAATTCTTGCAAGGCTTAAACTATTCAAAAGGTTAAGGCACACACTAAAAAGGTACAGATCAGTCATCATTAAGCTCAGGCTGAAGATTTAAATTAAGTAGGGGCAAAAAATGTCCATCACAAATACATGAAAGATGACACCAACAGCTCCTGAATTTTCACAAGGTCTCTGAGATTAGGGAGGAAGCAGACTCAGGTTAAGACCATGTTTAGGAAGCACACAGTAAAATCACAGAAGGGTACATTTTTTCAACAGATCCACAACAAAACCCATACAAAATTAACAACTGGAAACAAGTGCCAATAGCATATATAAACAGGTATGTTTACTGACCCATCCATTTGAAACAAATGGTTAGTGAAAAAAACAATTAAGTGGTAGAATTTAATTGCTTAAAACCATTTACAAAAGCAGTAAAAGCCACACGTAACATCCCATTCCACTGGCACACAGAAGTATTCTGAGAAGTATGAAGAATGGAGTATTTACTAGAAAATAAACTTGTAAAATCTCTGTCAAATGCAGATATTCTACATATTCCACCCTTGATTTCACAGGAAGATTTCAGTTTCAACATAGGCATTTAAGGGGGTCTCCATTGTACTACAGAAGCAAATTTGATATACACTATTAGAATGACTGCCTCAAAGAGGGAAACTTATCACATCTGTTTCAAGCAGATGTATATTAAACACCAGTACGTCTGAAAAAGTGGGCAATATTCCTTTAAAAAGTCACTATTCATAGATGTTTTTGACTTAATTTTAATAGTACACTGCAAATCATAGGTAATGAAGTTTTCAAGTTGCTTTTGTTTCCTTATTTGCTAATTGTACATCTAGTGTCCTTTTTACCATGCATGAAAATATTAAAGGAATCTTACAAGCAGAAGTAATCCTAGCTGGTAATTATATTTGTTTCCCACACATATAAAAAAATCTCAATATATGTACAAATAATCAACATATGCCAGTCTAGAGATAAAGTACAATATGAGCTATAAGGTTGCTTGGTTTTTTTAATCCCTTCAAAGAAACTGCCACTGCATTTGAAAGAAAAATTCTATATGACCCTTAAATCCTTTATTTTTACACATTTATTACCACAAGAGACAGTCATTAGCCAGAATATTATCTTCAGTGCATTTTGTATTATTTTCTGATGGCTTAAATAAAGTCTGAATACACATGTATCTTCTGTTTTTTCAATACACTGGTTTTGTTCAAAGTGTATACAAACATGCCATGTCATGGTCAGTGTCCTCAGCCTCACAACACAAAGCACTACCAGAAATACTTTGTAAAGCTACTCTACAACTATATGGGCAACTAAAGTAGCCTTGCAAGAAATGTATTCTCACTGTGATTAAGAACTAATGATGAAAAACTGAAACTGGTAGAATTTTAATTATACCAGACTGGTATAGTGAATTTAACCTGAAAGATAAATAAATGTTTATTTGCAAAAATGGTCATGCCATTCAGGGTATAGTAAGGTCCATAAGCAAATGGGAAACTGATTTTTTGCCTACCAGACTTCTCAGGAAATTGAATTAACACAAACTAATATAAAGCATATAGCTTTCAGATATATAAGTACCACCTTACTAGGGGGAAGATTTCATAGAGCAATGACATAGTATGAATTACTTCCGTCAGGAAGAAAGCAGGTTTCTGACCAATCTTTGAGAACTGAGGACTCTTAGCAACCCAAAGGACTAGAAGACTTGTCCAATAATGCCTACAACTCTATTTCATCAGCACCCTGAGCTACCCAGCATACAGCAGTATTTGCAGAATTTTAACAGAGAGGCACTGACCAGCAATGCCTACCTGACAAAAGCCAAAACAGCCACCATGCCACGCCCTGCAATCACCCAAGTGAGACAGTTCATCAGCTTTGGAAGCCACATCAGCTACCACACATGCCATGGAAAAGCAAGCCTCTTGTGCCCCTCCACAAGAGAAGTTCAAATCTGCATTTATGAGAAATAAGCTAAACTCTCTTCTTCCCCCAAAGAGAACCCTTTTATCATCCCTTATCATTGGCCCCACCATAAATTCCACTGTCCTTTTTTTCAGGGATATGTGACTAAGCAGCCATTCTCAACCTTTATTTACCTTTGAAGTCAGCTGGTTTTATTTCAGACCTTATGTCTGTGTATGCAAAAGCACATCTGCTACTTCAATTCTTATGCAATAAAACAGAATCAGCCTTACCCATAAATGTTGTACAGTTTATAGTCTTTTCTGGGGTGTATGTTCCAAATCTTGTGTTAGCACTTTCAAAGGTAATTAACCACCTTGGAATGAAAATAAAAACAGCAACAGCCACCAAGACTCCTCACAAAAGATGTGGTCCAATCTGGTGGGGCACTCACCAAATCATACAGCATCCCAGAAAGATACAGTGGTCTTTAAAAATTTACGAAATATTATTAGATTAAAACCAGTGTTTAGCTACTATTACATGAAAACAGCAAATTCTCTTAGACCCAATCTTAAAACCATACTCCTATTCTCCTATGGCTTTTCTGTCATATGAAATTAGTATTATAAGATCCCAGAATGTTGCTGAGCTTTGGGTATGTAGTTCTCATAATTAATGAAGCAGTTCACAAATGTCAAGAACAGGTTGGTATTTGCTCCAGATAATCTGTCTCCTGCCTTCCAAAGATCTGACATTACATCAGTTTAAAACACATCGTGGAATATTATGTCACAAGTCAAGCTGTGAAACACATTACAATTCAACAGGATATTGCTTCTGACAATGTAAATTGATTCTTGAATGCTAAAACAATCCCATTCTGCCCCCAACAAACTCAAGAGCTGATGGACATAAGACAATGAATGTATTTTTGGGTTTAAGTGGAAAGATTCTAAGCCACATATACTGACTGTCATGTAAATGCACACCAACTCTACAGTAAATGACAAAAATTGATTTGGAGCAAAAATATATTGAATACTAAAATTCAAGTTGCCTTTCACCAGGTAAATATTAATCAGTTTTCTTTCTTTCTCTCCCATACTAAAAATACACACATAGTGCATTCCTGCTTTAGACCCTTACAAAAAAACAAAACAGGATAGACTTATTACACTAAAAATACATCAAAACATAGTAGGTAGTTAAGAGCCTCCTTGCTGACTGTTTGTTTTTGTTGGGGTCTTTTTTTTGTGGGAAAAGTACAAAAATACACACAATACTTTTGCTGGGTAAAGGTTGTTACCTTGATGCAGCAGAAACACATCTTCCAATCTGACTTCTATATAAAGAAAACAATGCATGGAAGACACAGCACAAGAGTTTCTCCCATAGCTAAAAATCAACAGAAAGTTGGGTATGAAAAGGACCTCTGGAGGTCATCTGGTCCAAATCCTTTGATCCAGAAGGACCACCCACAGCCAACTGCCCAGGACCATGTCCAAATGGCTTTTAAATATCTGCAGGCATGGAGACACCACCACCACCCTGGGCAACCTGTGCACCTTCACAGTAAAAGAAGTGGCTTCTGGTGCTCAGAAGGAACCTGCTGTGTCACTGTGGGCCCATGGGCTCCTGGCCTGTCACTGGGCATCACTGAAGAGAGTCTGGCTCCAGTCCCATTGCACCCTTCCTTAAGGTATTTAATACACATTGATGAGATTCCTCTGAACCTTCTCTTTGCCATGTTGAATAATCCCAGCTTTCTCAGCTTCTCCTCATAGGAGAGACAACCCAGTCCCTTAATTGTCTTCATGGTCCTTCATTGGAGTGTCGCCATTATGTCCATGTCACTCTGCTGGGCAGCCCAAACTGGACACAGCCCTCCAGGTGCGCCCTCACCAGTGCTGGGGAGGGCAGAGGATCCACTTAAGAACCTACACATTTTGAAATCAGGTTCATTACCTACACAATTCTTTTAATTACATATCTACAGTGTAAAAAAAAGCCTTAAAAGCTATAACAATAATTAAAATGCAGTTTCAATCATATACCTATAATGAAAAGTGGAACTGCTACTTAGCATCAAGAAGCAGATGCTAAACACCACAGAAAAAATAATCTCCATTACGGTGTTCTGACTGAAAGAGGTGACTTCTACTGAGACAGCTTTCAAAGCTACTGTTACTCTCTTCCTACAGTCTGGATATCCAAGTTGCTTGTAAAACAGATCCCAGGCAGCCCAATGTTTTAAAAGAAACTAGTCACAAGCTAAACAAAATGCAATGTAAATTGTCCCACCTCTGGCACCAGAGTCCCCAGCGAAAAACCAGATACTCTGAAGTGGACCAAGGTGCTTGCAATGCTCACAAAGCCACTTTCAGCAGGCAATGGGAGATTATTATTTTTACCTTTCTCACTCTCCAGGAGAGATAAGCTATAGAGCTAAAATCCACAATACAGGTTTGGTCTATATGGTGATAAATTCAAAAGCCCTGCTCAGCTTCTCTTCCAGAAGATTTAAAATTTTACACAGTGCAGAGGATAAAGGCAAGCAGTAACACCTTTTAAAAGGCCAGATAATGATTTTTAATTTGTAGAACAGTATTCAGACAAGAAAGAATATGAGGCAGACTAGAACAGGGTCTTTATCCTTGTGACCTTCTGTGGACACTTTGCACCACTGGAGAATGAGTTCAAAAACACCAAGGAGACAATACATGTAAGGAAGCACAAACCAGCTCCCAAAACATTGCCTGACTACAGGTGTGATGCCCACAGGCTTTAAACACAAAGTGCTTAGGCATCTGAGGAGAAGGAATTTAAACCAAGGTCTATCCCAAAGAATAGCCTCCCTATAAAAACCAGAGTTTTGTGCTTACCCTAATCCTACTGTTAACAAATTTTGCCTACTATGACACCTATCTATATGTCTCCATTTAAATATACTGTGCAAATGTAACTGGCACAAATGACACAAATAATTCAATGAAGTGCCTGGAATCCAGCACTTTTGGTTGTGACACTTCTCCCATGCACACAGAATGGCAAGCCAAGGAGCCTGGTCACAGTTAGTAAAAGGAGTCAGTTGAGAAAATCAGCAGAAACAGAACAAAATAAGGCTCTGATGATTTTTGGTCAACTTTCTCATTCACTGCTGCTATTATTTTTAGTACAACCAAGATAATGAAACATTTTTAAACTCCCTTTTTAATAACATCTTTTACACATACTGTGCTCATGTGCCCAGAAACACTGCTACCTGATCACTAAAAAAGACTATCAATCTGTACAAGAGTGATTCTAAAATCTCAGTAGTAAAACCAGCATTTTTTACTACAGATATGAAAATTATTTCTGGAATCACTAACAATGACTTTCATATACAGAAGTTAAAGAACATCTCTTGGAGAAAATGCATATTTATCTGTTTTGTAATAAGTTTCAAAACACATTTCCCCTTCAAGGTACACCAATAGACTACATAATATTCTTTCTCCTGTATAATCAGATCTACTTTGAATTTCTGATGTTCATACAGTGTTGACACCAACCAATGTAATGAAAAAGTTATTTTTTCCTGTTAATCACTTAAACAGGGAAAATAAATTAATATTTCAAGATCAGCATGAGCATGTGAAAAAAGGAAAGTTACTTTCTTTGAACTTAGTCATATGAACTCCAAGTATGTATTCAAAGACAAAATATGCAAACCACAGGCAAAGTTCAGGCTTTCAAACAGAGCTTATTGTTCTGCCTAGTGCAGTGTGTAAAGCTAAAGAAACATGCAGCCATCAGCAACAGCAGTAAATCATTGTGTAAAACCAACCACTTCATTCCTTACAGAAATTCCTTGGTCCTCTCTCCTACTCACAGGCCAGTTCTGGCCCACACACACAATTTACATTTTATTTACACACTGAACAGACTTGGGGCACAGCTTTACAACGCTTCCCTCAAGTAGCAGCTTCCCTCTTTCTCGTACCACCCTTTCACGGGAATGATAGCACTATAAAGATTAGCCAGATATTTGTCCTGGGATAAAAAAAAAATCACCAGGCCAAAGGACTGCCTCTGTTGGTGCAGCACATCTGCACTGGCCCAGCTGGGCAGGCAGGGGAGCACAACAGCAGCTGCTCACACTGGCATTGCTGCCTGCAGCAACAGATGTGCAGCCAAAGCAGGGGCAATCACTTTCCAACGCCATGAAGATGCTGGGACAGGGACTGGAAACTACAATAATGTTTTTAAAAGTTGACTGTCCAACATTAATATGCTAGTAGGCAAATTAGTTACTGTTTAGGAGGTACACAAGTACATTACCAAAGTAATAAATTTACCATAATTTAGAATTTACTGAAAGCAAATCAAGCTCAAAAAGAACTAGTCACATGCAAGTGGCTGGATTATTTTGGCATGCAGAGATAGGATTTTTACACACATGTTGTGGAACTACAGAGCACCACACAGTGAAATTTGTTAGTGACTTGACAGTCAGGCTTCAACTGCAATTATTTTCCACCAGTCTTTGAAAAAGTGTAGGATTTTAGTAAGTTTTCAAAGATTTGACTAATATCAATTCAAGCCTGTAGATTTGGAAGAACAATGAATATTGATTATGCTTCAAAAGGAAGCCAAAATTAACTAGGAAATATTCTGAACACAAATGGCAATTTACTGTCAAGAACACAACAAATCGACAGCTCACGCTATCAGTCATGAACATGGCAATGAATCAGTGCTTCTGCAGCAAATGAATGGAAGAACCCAGGGAGAAAAAAAGAAAACTACAACAAAACTCACACACACCAACACAAACTATCACCTATATCTATTTTTCTCCATCTTTGATGAAGAACAAGCTTCAAATTTGAGTCCTTGGTAAGGTACAAATGCACTTAAATTTGGAAACATGCCACCCAGCACACACATGTGCTCCTGAAAGGTATTACTGATAGAAACACTTCATACTCAGGTTGCCCTTTTAAATCTTGTGTTTGTTACAAAATGCTAAGCAGATTTTTTTTTCAAGTGCCTTCCACCCAGCAACAGGTCATGCATAAAAAGAGTTAATGCCCTGAATTCTGTGTAAAGCTTATTTCACTCAACAGAAAGCAAATCATATGCAAATTTTTTAACTGCAAGTATAGTGTGGGGCTAATAAGCACATGAATGCTTCACTATGCAAAATCCATGCAAATACCTGCAAAAGTTTTTAACCTGGGAATATTCAATATTCAAAATGCATGCAAATACCTATGAAAGATTTTAACCTGGGAACACTGCCTGCCACACTACCTTTCTGTGTTTTGTGCACATTGTAATATTTTTCATAACTATAACATCTGCACTCCTGATAATACAAAATACCAAGTCAAGTGATTAGGCAAATTCCAAAATAAACCACTTTGAGAAACATCAAACTATAAAGGAGGTCATATTTATATAACACACAGACTGTTTGCATATGAACACAAGTTTGCACACAGGTTGGGTCAAACTGAAACATTCAGAAAGGATGCTTCCTCCATGAGGACATACTAATGCTGCATTAAGAGAGGTTTGATAGATTGTTTTCAATGAACACAATTTTTGCCCAAATGAAGCACATGTAGCACAGCCTCCTAAACTCCTCTTAAACAATGCAATTTGGGTACACAGTGCAGTAAGAAATAAATCAGTACAAAACAGTGCAAGAATAAAAATATTCCTGAAATGCCATGCAAACCTCAAATTAGGACACTTTAGGTAGCACTGCAGATTTACTGAGATACCATAATGACTAATTTTCTCAAATGCCATGATTTTTTAGGTAAATTAATGCTATTTATAGGGGTTTTTTTTTATCAGGCAGTAGCATCAGAGTCCCCATATGTTAACAAATGTGAAAAAAATGTTTATCTTTTAGGCAATTACAAATTTCTAACTGAGACTTCTTCAGCAAATACTGAAAAAGAAGTCTGGAATGATACTGAAGCAGAAGTGTTTCATGAACCTCAACACACAGTAACATAGTCTAACAAAACCAAAAATAATCACCATAAGACTAAGAAAGTGGTGGACTTTAAAAATTATAGACTTCTATTAACCAGCTTTCAATAAAAGAAAAAAAGGAATTAGAATTACAGACTTGGATTTTACTATTTTTTCCATAGACTGGCTGTTCCCATTTTCATCCTCTACTTTAGAGGAATAATTGGCTACCAGTCTTAATAAAGAGTCAGACAGCAAATGCACGTTTAACATCTAATAGAACAAACCAAACAGACTGAATAAAGCTTAAAATGTGTGAAGTGATGAAAACTTCAAAATCAAAACAGTTTACATATGAATCATTTAGACCAGATTTTACAGATTAATACTGAAGTCATGCATTTCTATTAAGTGTTTCTTACACATTTCATATCCCCTTCACATTTGGTTTCTTCCATTACATGCCTGCCATTGGTGACTTCTGTTTTGCCACAATGTGCTATGCAGGCAATATGACACAGTGATAATGTGGGCTGCAAGTGTATCATTGCTCTTAAAACCATGACCTTCTTTTAGTCACTGGTGTAAAGATCATGAAAGCCAGGGTCAGCTATAGCACTGTGAAGTTTCAGTACTCAGGATAATATCAGCCCTGCAAAAGTGCACTGGACTGTAAGGTTTGAGATAAAAGCTGCTATTTATCTGTCCTGTAACTAGTGGCTCAAAACTCTCCTGCTTTCTGTGCCAGTCTTCTCTGAATTTTGCTAAAGTGCTATTGTTAGAAGGCTGTATCTGAATGCTTTTTTGACTGGGGAACAGACATGAGATGTATAAAGCAGAACAATTTTGAAGAACATCTACATCTCTGCCTGCTATTCACATCGTAGCCACAGATCTGCATCTCCATCAACACTGCAACGCACTGAGGTGATGCATCAAGCAAGCTTCAAGAGGTGATGAACCAAGCCCTCAGAGGGCTTCCCTCTGAAAAACAGACATACAGAATTAAAAATTTTTTTGGTCCATAATTCTTTTTTTGCTTAAAAGAACAGTATGTCTTGCTCTTCTTAGCATTCCAGTAACCTGGCCTCCTTGCATAAACTGAGCAGCCAGAAGCCAAACACCAGCACAAAAGCCATTCCTGCTGGCCAAGTACAGCAGGTGATGCCACAAGATTAAGCCAGTACTCCTCCTTGAAGGACAAATGAGTCACTAAGCCCACTACCAGACTTCTCTTCAGCTCCTTTCACTTTAAAGAAGGTATCAGTCAAGCCTCAAAGGAGGCTTTCACACTATTGTACAAATCTGCCTGTACTGCCCAAGACCTCTGAAACAGCAACAAACCAGCCTAGCTCTGAATAACCAGGAGACTGAAATCTATGAATATGAGGAGATATTTTTATCCAGTAAATGAGCTGCATTTGTGGAAGACTAAGGTAAAGAGAATAGCTTCCATTATAACAGCATGAATAGAAGCCTTTTTCTTTAGGCTGGTAACTTGCCAAGTGGAAACTATAACCCGCATCTCTTATTAAGGATTTGGAGTAAATCCAACATCTGTTGTAACTTAACGTCAAAAGGCAATCTCAAACCTGCACTTGAAACTTTTCAAACTTACTGCACACCCTCTCCCATGATAACTCATTTACTGAAGGTGCCATCTCACCCCCAATGCTATTTACAAAGAAGAACTTATATACAGAAGTAGATGATTGGCAGGAAAGCTGTACATGATCAGGCAGCACAGACAGATTCCCCAGCCAGTGAGCCATTACAGTTCAAGACAGTGTTTTAAATGTTTGCTGCAGGAAAATCTGCAGGCACGTTTCTGTAATCAGCTCTCACTGCCCCTTTGCCAATTCCTGGTAACTCCAGCAGACTTTCTAGCACAAGAACTACCTTGTCGATGGGCTGGCAGGATAAGTCACTCAAATTAATTTCAATCAAGTGTGTACCAGCAAATTGTTTACCTCATGGCACTGTAAGTTTAATTTCTCCTCTACTTAAAAAACAAAAAAAAATCTATTTAGGTTTCAAATTATTTGACTTTCAAAATCAGTGGTAATGTATGTCAAACACAACAATATTGAAGTTCAACAGAAAACCTATCTTCCATTTGAAAAAATACAGGAAGTGAAACACTTAAAATTTCATTAAATATCAATTCACAAAAAAAGTGGAAAAGATCCTTACACTGTTACAAACTATACTTTTAATGGTTAATGGTTTTCTAATACAACTTTTTTTCCCCTTTTATATATGAATCAATATTAAATGTTTAGAAAATTCTCATTAAATGTCGGTGAAAATGTTTCAAGTTATTATTATTTTGGAGAAAAATATAATTTTTCTGCATCATTCTTAACTGGAACTATGAAGCTCACTATCTCTCATTTCAATCTTAGTTTTCTTGTCATTTAGACTAGCAGCTTGTTGAAGCTAAAAAATGGCCCAAAACACATTAAAAACTTAAATTAACACTTCATTGAAGAAGAACAGATATTTCCCTCCTCTGTCAAAAGCCTGCCTTTTTCTTCCAACCAAATTGTAACATTTGACACAATGGAACATTTGAGTCAGAACAAAAAATGCTAAAAATTAAATCGGTTTTTCTTTAAACAACTTTAATCATTAACAGTAGCTTCTGACAAAGTAATATAAAGTAACATGCTGAAGTTTATGCCAACACATGGATAGTAGCAAATTCTTAACCATTCCAGTCTTTCAACAACGCTAGCCACAAAACATGTCACCACTTCAACACTTGCAAAGATTAAACGTTATCTTTAGGATGACTTTGCTGCTTTGAAGCAGCTTTGAATATCAGCTCGGTTTGAAAAGTAAGACAGCAAGGCTTCAAGGTTAAGCATAGTTATGTAATGCTACTTGCTTTCTATTTTACTGTAGTCAAGAAGCACAACTTTAACTTCAACTCATGTCATAAAATAATAGCCTGCTCTGAATTCCAGTCTCTAAGTAAGTTATAACTTCTACCAAAACCCTTCTTTGCTAACCACAAAATACACTTCTTTCTATACTTAAGAAGTTGTGCAACTTCAAGACAGACTTTTGCAGATTCGAAAACTTCACATTTTCACATGTTAAGAATAATCACTAAGTATTTTTCTTTACCAACTAATTAATGGTTAACTTTTCCTTTGTCATTTATGTAAATCTGTAGTTTGGATGGAAATCAAAGGACTCAAAACCTCAGTAGCATGCATGGAAAAGCCTCCACTTCCTCATCCCTTCACCTGTACAGTTCTAGGAGAAAAATATGCTCAGGTGGTATCACTGTATTTTACTCCTTAAGCTTTTGGCCCACTGTTAAGAACTTACCTATAAAACATTTAGAAACTCTACAGAACATGAGGGGTTTTGTGCAAGACAGCACCATCCCATTTCTCTGCACGAGACTACATGTCATTTTGAAATCATTTCATACCAAATGGAGACTGCACTTAGGAGAACAGTGCTTAAAATTTTATTCTGTAATATTTTCATTCAAAGAGGTTTAGGCACAGATACAAAGGATACCATGAGAGAGAAATGTAAATCCCTTTCTCTGGCAGGCTTTGGGATCAGGCAGTGGCAATATACATTTCTATTTCATACTGTTTTAGGAATTTCTATGTTTTAGGAATACAAAAGCCAAGAAGTTTAGTCCAACACTCATGTGATGAATGAAGACAGAAAAAGCAGTACAGTATGAAACAAAGCTTTGTGTACAGGTTATAAATGTTAAATATTATGAAGAGCTTTAACATCTTCCTGACAGAAAAATGCCAGCTACATTTATAAAAAGTTGAAAAGAATCCTTCTGACACTGTGCAAGAAGTACTAACTCTTCATGAAGAAAATAAATTTTCTTAAGAATTTTCACACTTACTTAATATTTTTGTGTTTGTTAAAACCCAGTGATTTCATAAAATAGGCACATTTTTGTTCTCTGCACTGAAAGTTGCACAAATTACAAGAATATTATCTGAATAACAAATAATCCTTACAACTTCTTCCACACACTCTTTGGACAGTTAGCTGGTGCAAAATAACAGTAGCACAGGATAAGTGCCTTTTGCTTAGCAATTTCCTCACTGCTGACACGCTGACCAGTCTCTCTTTGTCTAACACTCTGGCAGAAGGGCACACAGGCTCTTTCACAAGAAGGTGTCAAAAACATAAGAGCAAGTGAGTTACGAAAGAAGCTGCTTGTAGGCCCATAGGTAATGACACCTCACCTAACATATGAGGTATGAATTCATTCCTCAGTGTTTGGCCCTGAAGATACTTCCAGTAATGAATTTCAGGAGCTAAGCTTACAGCACATCCAAAAGCACAGTATTTTAAAATTTAGCTTTTTGTGGTTTTAGCTTAGCTGCCTGTCACAACAGTAACAACACAGTAATGTAACAAGTCATATCCCTTCCAATGTTTCTCACCTAGTATGAGCTGAAACTCTCAGTTTTGAGCATTTTCTCACTGATCATTCTCTACACCAAACCTCATTTTCACAGCTCCTTTAATTATCTGTGTCTGTCCAGTAACTCAGAAATCACTGCTCATACCACTTTAATCATAGGCACCACTTTAAATCAAGGAAAAAAGCATTCACAGAACCACAAAAGCAACACAAAAGAATTGGTCATTTCTCACCAAGAGTGAATCACCTGCTGTAACAGAGAAAAACAAAGTGCAATCAAACTGTAAATTAAAATGACTACATACAAATCACCATACCTGATACAAATGACAGATCTGATTTTTTTTCTTACTATTATCCTTTTAAAGAAAAGGAAAAACTAGCTTGTTAGCTTTAGGAATCCTGCTCATTTTGACACTAGTAGGAAAAATAACCTCCAACTTTCAAGACAGTTTTGCTCTTTTTTTTTACCATCTTTCAAATCAGACACTTTCAACACAAAACCAAGCATTTTCAGACTCTTGATCTTCAAGCTTCAACTTGCTCCTCCTGTCTCTTCCCTCTGTGTCTCACCAACAACTTTCTATGCCTCTCTGTAAGTTTCTTCGAAGCAAGCCCTAACGTGTTGCAGATGCAACTTCTGTCTAAGTAAGTTAAAGAAATTATCCACTGAGACAAAGAGTAGTTTAAAAAAAAAAAACCCAAACAAAAAACCAAACCAAAACCAGAACTTCAATCTCCTGAGAATTTATCTAGAATAAATTTATTAACAGTACTGCATACTACTACTCTTTCCTGAATCTCTGCAGCAAATCTCAATGTTCACAGAAAGCCAATGGATCACATGTGATTATTTATTTTTCCCCTCTCTTCTTTCCTTTTTTCTCCACACCCTGGGAAGTAATGACATCGAAGCTGCATTTGGTGGACGAGTATTTCAGTGCCCTAGCAGGGACAGAGAGGCTCTGCTTGTGCCACAGACATATTTTATGAAAAATACTTTTGCCAGGATCTTTTCTCCTGAGAAGCTGGAAAGCTTCAGCTTCTCCATATTTTTCTGCTTTAGAATGTGATCTGAAGAACTGTTTACCCAGTATGTGAAACTGATTTTATTTGATGACCAATGACAGCCACCTGTGTGGAGGCTATGAGCGGTCACAATATTTTATGATCGTTCCTTTTCATTCGTTGCTAGCCTTCTGATGAAATCCTTTCTTCTTTTCGTATAGTTTTACTACATCATTTTCTTTTAACATAATATATATCATAAAATAAATCAGCCTTCTGAAACATGGAGTCAAGATTCTCATCTCTTCCCTCATCCTGGGACCCCTGAGAACACCATCACGCTGCTTGGGCAAGGCAGCAGCTGAGGTGGACGGTCCTGAAGGCCACCTTACCCAAAGAAGGGAGAATCCAAGCTGGTCCAACACACACGGGAAAGCCTTAACACGTGCAGAGTGCCAGGCACTTACCTGCTCTGAGCACAGAGCCAAGGGAATACAAGTGGGAAGTGCTGTTTCCCTACAGCCCTCTCTGGGGGCAGCCTACCCCCTCCCTCTGTGCTGCACACCACGTCTGTAACTGAGATTACACAAGTGTTCTGTGCATTAAGAGTGTGAGGGATTAAGAGATACCTGCCCCCAGAAGTAGCCCAGGGCAGGCTGCCTGTTCCTGGGGAGCAGCATTCCCAATGCCAGCTTTTCATCTCGCAGCCACTCCGGCGTGTGCCTCTCCTCCAACACAACGCAGTGCAATCCAGCAGCTGGCCATCACAGATGGCAGGCAGGGGGGCCAACTAGCCTCTTGTTGTTAATACTTTGCATTTGGATGCCTTAACTATGAAGAGAAGACATATTTTACTCTGTTACCTCAGGGCTTATCAATCCAAAAGAAAAAACATCAAGTGAAACTCAGTTGCGCTTAGGAGAACTTTCAGGAGAAATCCTGCAGATTTAAAATAACAGTTCTGTCTAATAACAAAAGAACTGGTGACTAATAGCAAACAAAGAGCCTCTCTTTAAAACAGAATAAAAAGTGAGTTTTTTAAAGATACACAAAATATTATTTTAGAATTTCAATTATATAGTATAGAAATATAAAACTGCTTTGTGCCAATCTCTGGACAGAGAGCATCTCACAGCAAAATTCCACCTGTCAAAGCTACTGTTCAAAATTTCTGAAACTATTACCTACTTAGCAATGAAAGCCTCTGTCCCTTTACTTCACATGAAAACCAAAACCATTAGTCCATTAGCAAGCAGATTTTCAGTAATTTATTAAGATTTATTTGATTAAACGTTAGAAAATGTGTTCAAAACTCAAAATAAATAGCAAATGCTTTCAGAACTGGAAACTACAAGAATGGAATTTTCATAACAACAATCATCATCTGATTTTCGAGCCATTCATTATTTAGCTATTCAAAAAACAAATTTCAGACAACATGTGCTAAAAATAAACTCTCCAAAACAGCAAACTGCCCCCATGCTGCTTTGTCATTTAAGCAATCACATTTTTCCAATAAGGAAGTTAATTCATTATACATTTATAAAAAATACATTTAATTCTTTGCATGGCACTCCTAAAGACAGACACCCCACTAAGCTGCCTCATTAACTGGAAAGAAACAAATCTTGTGGCATAATATAAGGTTTGGTGCATAAATAACAAAAAAATGTGCCATTTCAAAAGACACTTGCCATATATTCTACATAAATATACAAGTAACCACTCTAAAACTGGCATTTCCTCACTTAACCAGTACTCAGCCCTCAAAAAACCTACCAGTCCTAGGAAGATTTCAAATCCCAACCTATCAGCACAGATTCCACTAACAGCAGGTTTGGGTAGGTTTTTGTTTGTTTGTTTTAAATCTGAGCTCATACTCTACAAAAGGAAAAACTGAAGCAGATGTCTTCAAGAGCTAGAAATAAAAGTGTGCAAGATGTGTATATACCCTGTTTTTCAAAAAAAAAAAAGTTGCATTGGTCCCTGCAAGCTTAGCTCTCTGCAATCTACAGCTTTGTGATTAAAAGAAAAACACTCATTAGCTTGCTAAAATATCGGGAGTTTTCCTGCCCTTTATTCAGCATTCAGGGAGTCAGTGAAAAGATGACCACATTTAATTACACCCACTACCATCTCTGCCTTGCCAGCATGGCTGGTGAGCTTAGGAGAGTCCATGCCAATACCCAAAAATTCATTCAGCTTGGAATGTGTTGGCCTCCCTCAGGAGCTCAGCAGAGGCTCCAGGGGTACAGGTTGTGAGGCTGGATGTCTGATGGGTATTAAACCATGGAGCTGTGACACCGCGAAGGCCCCGTGGCAAGGTGAGCGCGTGGGAGGCACAAGTCTGTCTGTCATGCTGAGTCGTGCATCACAATGTTCTGTCTGGTGCTATCATTAACACTTCTGCACTACTTTCTAATTTCAAGTTATACAATTGACTTTCAAAAGACACTTGCATGTCATCTGTCTTTAAAACAAGGTGCTGAATAATCTAGTCAAAAGGACTAGAAGGGAATTCACACAGAATCAAACTGACTTCTCCCCCACTGATGATGTACTGTCAAGTACTTAAAGCACTTTTAAATCATTATGCAAGCACTTTTCAGAATTAAATTACAAGTGTGACATATGGCATGAAATGAAGGAACCAGACCACAATGCTGTCACTGCTGTTAAAATCCTGTATCATTCAAAATGTGAACAAATCAGTTATGCCACACTTTTTCAGAATTGGTACATTCTGAAACAGCAGTATCAAAGCTACAGCTTTTGGCATCATGCAGCTCACAGTTTAAGGTTCTTGTACTCTGGCAGAACTGTGCTGCTGCAAGAGCTGGTGAGGCTGAGCACTGGAGCACTCTGAACTACACAAACCAGGTATCAGGTCCTGCTCTCCCAACTGCCTAATGACAGCCACTCCCATTCCCACTGCTTCTTCCTGTTCTGTAATTGAGACACATGCACTGCCCACATACAGGGCCTGCCTGCCTCTCCTGCCTCTCCTCCTACGTGGTGGTAGCCTTCCTTCCCCCCAGACACCCCCCCTAAACAGTCTACCAACAAACTGACCCCCAGCACAGAGCTGCCCCCCATTTTCAGCTCTGAACAGCAGCTACCAAACTCACCCTTCTGATCCTGCAGAAGGAATTTTTCTTGCATGCATAAAACTTCCAGTCAAACATTGCTAAATTTTATTTTAGGGAACTGCCCACTGTGGTAGACTGTGGATAAAGGATTAATTGTGTTATCCATACTGCTATTTAATTAAGATGCACCAAAAAACACACATACACACACGCACTAAGATAAATGTTTTGCAGATTACCTGCAATATGTTCCACAGCTTTTCCATAATTCCCAAGTTAAATACAAGCAAATGGTAAAAGCTGCTTTGCACCTTAAAACAAACAGCAAAACTGCTTCCATGAGTTTTTATGAAGCCCACAAGACCTTATGTGCCTGTTGATCTGTCTGTCTCAGAGAACACAGAAGCAGAGACCTATATTTTAGAACAAAAATACAATTGCAAGGTATTTTCTTTGTATTCCAACAAGGCTGAAGATACAGGACCAGCGTGTAAAAAAAAGCAACCCTTCCTAGCTGCCCCGGATCTGACACACAAATGGGTGTGAGGATGCAGTGTGAGGATGCTGTAAGGAGGCAGAGCAGTTAAGTGCAGCACCAGCTGGGAGCAACATCCCATAGCTGATGCCCAGCCCCAGCACTGGGCAGTGGCTGTGAGCTGCCTGCTGCTCACACCCCCTTCCCATTTGCACAGGACACCGAGATGTGCTACCACAGCAGAGAGATCTGCCTGCCCACCACCTCCTGCTTCCCAGCCTCCAGCAGCAGAAATCAGGTGGCCACAATTTGGAACAGCAGCGAAGGAAGGTGTCTGACTGCATGTTTTCATTTTTTGATCATCTTTTGATCATCTATTGATCATCACTATTTGATCACCTTGCCTTTCCTACCAAAGCTCTCAATACACTACTTATGTCAGCATACAGTAATGGAGCAACCTAAACCAATTTTGAAACTGATCACAATTCAACACAAGAGAACTTTTCATTTTGATGATGATTACTTCTTTTAAATTTTTTCCACCTATAAAGGCTTCTTTAGTTTTATTGAAGAAACCAGTGAATTATGTTTTTGTGATATCTTTCGTACATTGATTTTTAAAGTCAGCACAAATAAAAGATTACTTGAAAGAGAAAAGAATATGAAAAAAAAAAAGCTATCCAAAATATTATTTCTCCATCAGTCTGCATTCCCTTCTATTAGTCCACCTCTCCAGTGCACAAGCCAGGGGAGGACATGTGGTAGTCTTTCCCCGCACACAATTCATCTTTTAGACAGCTTATATTGTCAGAATATTGCAGGTATACAGCAGGTTGACAGACTCCTCACTTGGCAAATACTTTCAATGGAAAATAAATTACGCTGTTGTAAAAGCAAAACCCACACTCTTCAAGTTCTAATTAGTTTTATTAGTTGAAGCAGCAAATCTCAGAACAACTGCAGAAACTGGAAAAGAGCAAACAGAAAGCTGAACTCAATGTTGAAACCATTTAAAGGTCTCCAGCACATTAAATAATGCCTGTTAACTTTATTTCTTCAAGTGAGAAAAAGCAGACAAGAGCCTGAGTGCAGGTTTTGGCTACATAGCTTCCAATATTTCACTTCAAAACATGAAAAAGAATACAACATAATTAGGACAGATGTGTTTACAAAGAAACAAGCTGTTGCAGGTAAGACAGACTTTCAAAACCACTACAAGAACTTAAAAGTCCATAGCAGATCAGAATAAAGAAAGATAAAACCCTGCATCTGACCCACAATGTTCTCCCTCTGGTAATTTTTTTAATGAAGGAAACCAGAGATAAGGACAGATCTGAAGTATTGTTCTCATGGTTATATGAAACACAATCTTTTGTTTCATAATGCATAGAGTTTGCAGTAAGCCAAGATGAAATTATAGCAAAAGAAATTATTAATAAACATATCCTGCAGATGACACAGCAACAATGTGCAAAATAACTTCACAGATAGTTCAGCTTGCAGTTGCTTTCTATCACTCAATCTAATTGTAAAAGAATTATTAAAGTGTCATTAATTAAACCACCAATTAATTCATAATTATGTACATGTAGTTAAGCAGAATCTCAATAATTTAAAGCACTTAGAATTTTTTTTAATATCCTAAGGAGAGTAGGTTATTTGTAGCATACCAGATGTTTGCTGACAAGAAAGAAAATACACTAAATCAGCATTTTAAGCAACATGTAGAAATATACCCATATAATTTATCTTGTTCAGATGATAAACAGGTACCCAATTAAATTCTCTGGGTCACATTTTCTGCCTCTGATAAAACTTTACTCTTTCTACAGGGATACACCAGCAGCGAGCTATTTCCTACAACAAAGAGAAGCTCTTAATATCTTCTTCTTGCGAGATCCAAGAAAAACCAGCAAATTCTACTACCTAGCAAGGGTACCATTAATTTCAGTCAAAGTTCTCTGTGGAGAGCCTTACATATGAAACTCTTTCTAAGAAGTATAATATTCTACCAAGATAAGAATCAATGAAAGTATAACTAAGCCCTAGCAATAAAAGGTGAAGGTCTCCGAAACATGAAGGTAAAAGGCTGTCAGGTAAAGAAGAAACCCTTCACAAACTGAAGAGAGTATAAAAGAAACATCAATTGGTTTAATAAAGACAAAGTGCTGCATTCTGCCTTGAAAATTCATTTTTAAGAAGTACTCTCTGCTCACTTTGTTCTTTCTCGTCCCTCAATAGTATTTCACACATAATCAATAACTGAGCCTGAACTGAGTGGGGAAAAAAATGAAGTCACTCTTCCAAACAGTACATCAATTCTAAAGTTTTGATCATAGTTTGATCAAAGGAAATGGTAGTAGAATCACATTTCTCCTTACTGAGACTTGGGCAGTTTCATTTAAAAAGTGTTAAAGCCAGTTGCACCTACGTTAGTACAGAATTCAACTTCATAAAAACTGAAGATGAGTTAGAAAACACTTTCCATGAGATAAAGGAAAATTATGTAAAATTCTTCTCTGTCTTCCCTTACTTCCCATAAGTGCAAGAAAGCCAGTCTCCCTCCTCTGCAAGAGAGACAAAGACACCTCATGGTATCCTAGTAACCCAAGTGCAGACCCACAGACTGAAAATATAAACACCAAGGACCCACAACTCAGAAGACTTCATATAAAAAGGAAAAAAAGTCTTTTCCCCTCCCCAGCATCTTCCTCCTTATCTAGAAGTTTCTGAAGCTTACAGTATTTTGTAGAGTCACAGAGCAGCTGAGGTGGAAAGGGACCTGTGGAGATCCTCCAGTCCAACCTCCATCCTCAGCCACAGGAGCAACTGGAGCAGGTTGCTCAGGGCTCTGGTCAGTTGGAGTTTAAATGTCTCTATAGATGGAGACTCTACACCTCAAGAAACATGTTACAGCATTTGATCAAAATCACTATTAAAAAAAAAAGAAGCCTTTTTTGATGTTTACATGGAATTTCTTGTATTTCAGTTCATGCACATTGCCTTGTCCCATCACTGGACACCACAGAGGCAAATCTCAGCACAGACAGGCATCATTTACTGGCATGGGCAGCAGGGACATCAGTCAAGCCCTGCACAGAAAGGTCTGGGAGCCTTCATCAGAGAAAGCAGCTGATGTATTTTAAACAGGGCTATTATAAACCTGCTGCCAGATTCCAAAGTTAGGAAAAGAATACATTTATACTGTTACTGCCTCAATAACAGGCAAGAGATATCTTCTGATCTTATACAGTCACCAGAAAGTAAATGGACCTGCAGGTCAGCCCTGCTCAAACTTCTCTTAGATTTGAAAATGTCCTTCTTTCTTATAAAGGTTTGAGACAGATTCCAGGTTCCAGCCTGTTTCAAACCTCTGCACCTCAACTTCCAGGCTTCAGCTCCTCTCAGAGGGTAATAGTTCACAGCAGCTACTCCACCCCAAAGGAGTAATACCACATACCTGCTGGCCAACATCCACCCAGGCTAAGTCTCCCCAAATGGCAGATCCCATTCCAGCAGTTAGCAAGGCAAAGGCATTGGCACCTTTTCAGTTTTCACACATCATCACCAACTGAAAGAAATCATTACCTTCTCAATGTAGCTACTGGAGAGGAGAGTTTGTGTGATGGAAAGGGAGACACTCCTGGACAAGTAGTAAGCAGCTCATCATATTCTCCTTTCCTCAGAACATTATTCTATCTGTGGTTTTCCCAAAGAGTTCATTCCTACTAGGTCTTGCACATGAGTGAACAAATCTTAGTAGCAAAAGCCTCATATTAACAAAAAAAAATTCCAAATTGTGCATATGTTTCCCCTAAACACTGTGGTAAGTAGACAGAAACTGATAGCTGGAAAGTTTAACTTCATTTTTAAAGCAAAACCACTCCCCCTTTTCCAGTATTTCAGTCACCATAAAACCAGACACATGAGTGACCCCAATACAGAAATTCAAACTGGAACTAGCTACTCAGAGAGGCCTTAGTAACAGATGCCTGACTTAGTCCAAACAGAGCTAAGGCTCTTTGATCCACGCAGCCTTGTCCACACTGCAGGTGGACTGGCAGCCCCCTGCACCCCACCCTGCTGTAATGAGCAACCACTGTGTGACTAACAAGAGGCTCAGGAAATCCCCTCCCTACTTCCAGAGGAGCCTCTTTCTATTTCACATCTTTCCAAAGGTCTAAGATAGAGGCATCAAATTGAGATACACGAGAGACACCTGTGGCCAGGTGAGCAGTCACCAACCACCTTATCCTCTGACTGTTCATATGGGCATGCTTATTCTGCCACCTGGCTATTTCCTTCCCAAAAATCAAACATTTATTGACACTGCTGGTCATTCTTCAAATCTTTATCTATCTCTGCTGATTAAGCACTAATACAAACCACTAGTGAACATTTCCAAAACACAGAAATGTCAGCATTTTGTACTAATATTTGGATTAATCATGCAACTCATCCATATTTTCTGTTTGTAGAAGTACCAATAAATCAGAAGAAAGCTACAGAAGTTAGTCCAAAGGCAAACTCATGCTAATAAGCTACATCTGGAGTTTTAGATTAAATACATCACTCCTCTGCTTAACAGACTTTTACTCTAAGATCCCTGACTTTCTAAGGCTCTTATCAACCCAAATCCAAATCATACATATGCCTCCCTGAACCGGACCTGCCTTTTTTTGTGGTACCTCTGTTTACACAGCTTATCCCTTATCACACTGCCAACACTGGGAACCACAGCAGATGGTCCCCTCAGACACAACTCTAACAGGTTTTCTCCACTCCCCCATTCCACTTATTTTTTTGTGCAAACAACTGATAAGGAAGGCTGCTGCAATGATTTACTGATATCTGAAGTTGAAAATTGACAAAATGCAAACTGCTTTTGTTCACCTCACCACCCCCCATGAACTGTTTAACCTCTTAAGTACTAAGCAACACAGACAAAGAGTATTAATAATTGTACAAACCATACAGTCTGCTGGATTAGCATTTCAAACACAAGCAGTATTGACGAATTTAAAAATCATTACTACATAACTTTAAAAGTTATGCCAGTTTCAACAAGCAGCCTTAACTATTAGTAAAGGAGAAAATACGAGGCAGTTTCCTTTACTATTAAAATCCACTGGTTTGGAAATGCCTGGAAATTATGTGCAAAACCATTGCCAACAGTCTACTGAAAACAGGCTCTCAAGCAGAATTTAGAATAGAGACATTTCATCTGTATTTACTTTTATCTAACAACTCAGAACAACCTGAAGCTCAGTGACATAAAAATGAAAATGCTCTCAATATTGCTATTAGAAAGACAGAAAGATGCTTAAAACTAAGCTCCACATAAATTCTATTAAACAAGCCAAGCTCTTACTACTGGAGAACATAAATTTGCAAAACCACTGCAGCAAAACATTGCAAAAAAAAAAAACCTAGAGGTCTGCAAGAGCATCTCAACTAACCATCTATGAAGAAGCATCTGCAAGTAGACAGTAATGAACCAGACAGACCCAGAGGGCTTTCTTAAATGTAGGTCATGCCTGTCAGACCATAGCAAAAGACATAGTAACATTTGTTGAAGAGAACCCCGAGTTATTATTACACTACTTTGTAGGCAGACATTATTAGTTACATATTTGCAATGATCACTATCTGATGTTTAAGAGGAACAAGAAGGAAAATCTGCATAAATTCAATCTGCATAAATTCAACAGCTGTATTGAATTTAAGAGTCATAAAGCATTCCTTATAACATTTCACACTTTACATGCTTCTCTCTTCATAAAGTGGTAACACAGAAGAAAAATTTCTGTTGAAATCCAATGTTTGTTTTACACCACGGATTGGGAGACCAGCAAAGAAGTAGGCCAAAAGGTGGTTTCGAAAAAGTAATTTTTGGTGGTTTACGTCATATTAAGATCAAGACTTAAATTACCTAATTACTGAAATGACATAGTTAAAACCTTGAAAATTATTACTCTTGATATCTGCAGTGCTCTCTTTCCCTGATTGATGTTTTCAGTACTTGATTCTGGTACCTTGTATTTTGTTAGAACAGAATCCCATAGAAGAAGACTGTATAATAAGTTAAGATGTGGAGACAGATATAGGAACACAAGATAATGGAAGTACATGTACTGACAGCCTGATGCATGGCTGAGTTTTGTTGGCTTTTTTCATTAAACAAGTAACAAAGAAAAAAAAATAAGAATTTAAGAAAAATTCCTGGCAACTAAGAGAAACAACAGATTAGAAATGCAGTTACTTTTCACCTGAAGATCAAAAAAATTACACAGCTAAAGAATTAGTATTTCAAGGCATAATACAGTGAAACCAACATTACTCAAAAACACATGGCCCTGCAATCACACATATGCATCTCCTGCTGTAAAATCAAGGACACAAAACAGTATTTATTTCTTTCTAGAGGCCAGTAAGACAAGAAGTGAGGAATCTCTTCTTGCTTAAAAACAGATTCACAGTCAACTAGGAAACAAGAAAGAATGCTTTAAGATTCACCGCAGATGAATCTTTCTGGAAGCAAGGCATCAGGTGAACCCATAAACACTGTAAATAGGATACATAAAAGACTGGAACATAAAATTTAACCAATTAATCTCCACACTCAAGAGATTCTGTAATTAGACACTAAAACTTGAATTCAAGGTAGAAAGTTATTTAATGAAGCAAAAATTAATCTGATTGCTCATTCTTTGTTCAGCTAGCAGTCATCAATCCTGAGTTCAAAAGAAGAAGAAAGATTCTTCATTGGCCAGCAGCAAAACTTCCCATTCAGAGCTCACTTATTACAGGTTATCAGTGTTTACATTTCTCCTGTGAATCTATGGAAATGACATTTACCAGCAAAAACCAGTATAGGATAACATCTCTTTCAGATTCAAACACAATCCATGTGCAGATGCAGCTACACTAACACAAACATTTTTATATTTGTTAACAATTCAAAATAAATTGGCGTGGTTTGGGGGATGGAATAGTCTATTTTGTTTGACTGATTTTCACAAATTTATGTTGTTTATAGGTTTCAGATTTTAAAGCACTGTTTGTTTCTCTGAACTACTTAGAGCTGAACACTTCACAGGTAACAGCTTTGGACCTATGTTCATTATAGTCTCAACAGAAGTAAAATAAATAATGTACCAATAAGGCTTTCACTCTTCAAATCTTTGAACGTGACCTCCAGTAATCATAAGGGTTATTTATTAATTTTTAACAAATGAAAATAACTAGTGGAAAGATTTCCTGCTGTCATGTTACTGTAAAAAGCAATTGATGCACCAGCACATTGATCAACTTTCTTGCCAATAATTGTCATTCCTGCAGACACAGGCATGAACCTCACTTTTGCAACATTGTAAAGTTTTGTGCTGACTGAGAAGTACTTAAGTGCCTGAACTTTACTTACAATCAAACAAAAATTAGCGTGACAATGTGTTGTCAGAGCTGCAGCTCTCTTTTAAATATATGAGTTAAAATAATTTTGCTGTAGTGTGATCAGGGATAGAATGAATAGCAACATTTAGACTATTTATCTTCTTCTGGGAGGTTTAAGAATACACATGTTAAGGAAGGGGATGCTGTGACCACAATCAAATCTCTGAAAGGCCACAATGCTGTTTACTGGAGAATGTTTCTTCTAAGATAGAATTTTGCTGTCTGACCAGAAAATCTGCAACAATTTAGACCTTCCTGAAACAAAATAACAATTTCTAAGACTAATTGCATGTATATACACAACTAGAAAACAAATGGGATCAATTTTTCAAGATACATAACAAAAACCCACATAGCACACACTGAACCATGCAGAACCTCAATGCTGTAACTGAAATGTTTTAAAATCTGTTAATAAATACTTTCACAAAGAGGAAAAAAACAAGTTAACATAATTAACTTATATAGCATTATCACAAATTTTACCTGTACATACTGTAAATAAAGAATAAAAATAGCATAAGCATTTCCATTTAAACTTGCCTGAAGATAATTACGAATGCACTCTGGCTGAACTTCAAGTATTCAGATTTTAAACATTAATTTACTTTGACTATGTGCATGTCAAAATGAAAGATTGCTGTCTGGATCCAGACATGCAGTATTAATACTGAACACGTGCATTCATTTCAGGTCAGCAGACATTCCAACTCTACTTCAGCAGGTGGTAGGAACAGCACTCTAATTAAAATCTATATTAAAAAGTTCACAATGGCCTATCTACTCTCAATAGCTTCCATACAGAAACATCAGTGCAGCTGAAAGACTTTGAGCACCTTCCCTCAAAACACAGGAATGGCCCCTCACATAAACCACCTTTCTAACCATTTCTACTCTTTCAACCTACCAGTAGATTTTTTAAGGCAGCCCAATAAAGATTTCAGCACCCATTTAAGATATTAAGAAAGGTACCAAAACAGTTCTTCAAAATAATCTCACATTTAGATATCAAAGCAATGAAAAAGTGATAAACAAAGCTCATTCCCTATTAGATATTTGTCTCTGGTCAATCACTTAATTATTGCCTTTCATAAGTGATACATCTGAGAACAGTGTAAACAAAGTCAAGGCAACCTCAGCCTGGTAAAAACAATTATTTAGTCACAGTTTTTGGGTAAATATCTATCTGTTTGGGGCTTGTTTTTTTCTAACTTAACATTTTTACATTACACTTTCAGGGTGAGGTTTTTGGTTTGTAATCAACGTATGCTATACTGAAGGCCAGAAATATTCTGACATTTGACAGTGCACCAAATTCTTCAGTTACCTTTCTTCATATAAACAATAGAGAGCACTAACTCCACACAACACCCACAGACCACTCACTCCTTGTACCTCATTGCTGCTGCTGAATGAGGTGATGGTATGACCACCAGGCTGAATGGAAGTATTCAGAATTTTATGGCAACCACAGCAAATGAACTGGGTAGGGAGATACCCAAAAACCCTGAAATGGAACATGTAAACCAAAGTTTGTTCCTCCAGTGTAACTGGTAATTGCATTAAATACCTTCCAGGAAAAGAGTGATATCAGTCTTCTAACTCAGAAGACAAATAGGTCCTTTCTCTTATTCAGATTTGAAAGCAGCTAAGGATAAGGAACTATTCTATTACTGACAGCAAAACCAGACTCTTTAATTACCATTCCCATAGACCGACTAAACCTTCCACAGGGAGCATCAAGATGATGACAATTCCAAAAATACTCTCTCTTTCTTTCAGAAACTACTTGTTTCTCTGCAGTCATACTGATGCCCCATGAAGTGTAACTTAAAGTGTGGCCTAATCCCTGTTCTCTTGAAAACCACCCATAGCATACATCCTTACACCTCCATCTTTTTACTGGCAATAAGATCAAACTGATGCAAATTGTAGCCAAGGACAAATTCAAATAATGTTGTATTCCACACAATTTACTGTATTTAATGACACTCCTGTGTGGAAGTGATTCAAATTTGAATTGCATGTGCCAGTCAAACAATATTGGATGGCACCTGCATAACAGGTGCCACTTTAGATCCATAAATTCAAATATTACAAACAACAGTGACACAAGCTTAAGCTTCTTCTCCAACAGTTGTTCATCATTAGATGCCTGTGAAGTTTTCAGCACTCAGAGGAATGGTCTTTGCCAGAGTAAGCAGTAATAAAGGAGCATTTTCCTTCCCTGGGTATAGTATCTTGTTTTTCTCATGTGTTGAACTATCCATTATACTTCCTTTTAACCCAACCAGCCCAGATACTTAGAATGTTAGTCTGTCTAGTGCAAAGCTAAAAACATATAAAAGTATATTTGACCTGCTTCTCTCTCCTAGTAAACAGAATCTTATCATACCCTTCTATTTAAAATAATTTTGGTTCCTAGCGAGAAGCATCCATTGCCAAACAGCAAGAAAGTCTATATATAATAGTTACTGACTAATGTTGCATTGACCTTTGGTTACAAATCAGCACATTTCAGTTCGACTATTTATTTACAAAACAAAACCATCATGTAACCCCTAGCATACAAGGATATACTAAGAATATTTAACATATCGTATTAAGGAAAAACTTTAATAGTCTTATTCTTTTCACAGACACAAAAAGAAATCATGTGAGAATTTTGACATCATAGATAGAATTCAGCAGAACACAGCGCTGGTTTACCAGACAAACATGTTCAGAGCTCCATCACAGAATGTTAGACTGGTGTCATTGCAGCAAGTGGTTCCTCCACCTTCTGTTTTGTCTCTTTTAGCTTATAGGATACTGCTCCGTATATAAACACAAGGTATGTATACAGAACTGGACTGAATCTGTTTCTTTTCAGACAGAAATAGCAATTTAAGAGGAGGTGGCAAGACAGTCCAATAAGCAGATCCTGTGCACTGTCAGATGCACAGACAGATCTGCAGCTGTTTACAGGATGTGTCAAGGAACTGTGTACCTGCTTCTCTGCTTTAATGGTGATGTATGAATCCACAAACAAAATTATCACACGAGGCACATCAGAAAGGCGTAGCAATTACACTTGCCAAAGCAGAACTGGAACAAGGATCGTTTTTGTCAACTTATTCATGACTAACTAAGTATGTTGTAGTAGCTCTGAACTTAAAACACAAAACCTTGAGCCCACCCAAATAATAAAATATCAACTAACAAGAAATAAAAAACATGAAAGTTGAACTGAACTTGAAATTGTATTGTCAGCCTGACCACATTACTTTCATGGTAACTTATTAACACACTTGACATGCTTACCTGTACACACAAAAACTCTGCAGAACTGTAAGGTTGACTAAACATTGAAAGGATTTATGCAATTTAAGAGAATACAAGGTTAAAACAAAACATTTGGTCCTACTGTATTAATAACTGGGTATTCATAGCATTTCAAGCTATGTATCTCCCCTAAGTGTCTTGCCTGAGTTAGGACCAGAACTCCCCATACAATGAAAGGCAAAAAAACAACACACTTGAATTCCTTACCTCCAGGGGGTGCTTCAGGAAAGCAAGTATATTTTCACTTAGCTAAGCAGACCTAACTTAGAAACTTAATTATGGGATGTATGGTAAAAACAATTTTTGAACATCTATTTTGATAGATATTTGAGCATTCCTAAGATAGTCCTTTGTTTATCATCACTTTAATGCAGCAACTAAAATGAACATTTAAACAAGGACAGAAAGTCCTATTTCAACAATTTTTTGCTTGGGGGCTTTTGACAAAGAAGCCTTTTCATTGTTTATTCCAGACTGACATTTTCGAAGACACTACTCTATTTTCAAGGTGTAACTATTAAAACATTTGTGAAACAATGCCACAGAAATTGATGCTGAAAATCAGCAGACTCTGTAGAGGTTAAAAATTCATGTTTTAGCATACAGAAAGTCATACGAGCACAGTTCCATTTAAAACACATCTTAAATCCACCTCATTCATCAGGCTTTAAATCCTTCATTTTAGGAATCTGTTTCTTGAGGATATGGTTTGCAACATAGATGGCACATGTGTTTTCAATCCTGGAATGTGTCTAAAGTAACTGGGTACAACTCAGTATCAAGTACCACACAGTTTGTTTCACAAGTCACACACTCATTGATGTTAGCAAGACATTAACTGGTTCCACACTTTCCACACATCAAAGTTATTTTTTATTTAGTTCCTGGTACCTGAAGAACATGTGACGGGGAGTAGAATTGCTTTTACAAAAAGCTGGACTGTATTAATGAAAATGAAAAAAATACAGCTATGGAAGCTTAAAACAAGGGTTTGCAAGGGCAAGAGGCTGATTAGCAGGCATTTCTGTGTCCCAGGTCTCACAAAAACAACAAATCCAACCCTAGTCCAGAGGGATTTTCAAATCATTTTCCTTTGTATATATACCAAAATTTAGAAAAATGTTTACAGTTTGCATTAATTTTTCTTTTTGTGTGTCCACTAACAGTAAGTTTGAAAAATGCAGACCTCCTTCAATTACCTTCTTGAATTACAATTTGAGCACTGATCTCTAGAAAGAAAAATAAATAATAGTCCTTCAACAGGTGGCTCTCGCAAAGAAGTAAGAACCTATAAATCAGTTCACACAAAAACATTCTTTTCCTTATAAAATCATTTTCCTGCAGAACCAAATTAACTGAGATACAGGAGGAAAGATCTCAACTTGAATCAACTACATGTTATTAATTCATCCTAGAAGCTGCCTTACTGCTTCAAACCAAAAGCTGTGAAAACCTGCAAAATAAGAAAGAGAATCATGTTAAACTAATTCTTACACATTTTAGACTGAACTACCTCAGAAGCACTGCATCATGATCAGGGATCAGCAGCTATGGATGTATTTCCTGGAGTTATGCATTGGTTTCTCAACTGAGGAAACTTTCACCTAAGACAACAGATCTTTGGTGTCCCATGATTTAAAGATACAAACATCTAACTTTTGCCATCCAACCACACACTGCAAACCAATCCAGATCACCATGACTTCAATGTCTTGACTTATATATGGCTAGAAACAACTTTTCATTTCATTGTGGTGTACAGTATTCCTAAGTCCACTTCTTCAATACAAATGAGCTATTCTCCCCAAAAACTGTGAAAAAAATTGTTCTAATAAAGCTTTTGCTGCTAAAGAAAAGCAAACTACTTTTTGCTGCTCAATATTTCCTTAGAATCTTCCTATAAGAGAAGTTGTTCTGCTAATATTTTTCTTGGGTTTTTTTTTTTTTAACTTAAGTGTTATGCCAAATATCACATTTGCCTTTTAGTATGTGCTAGGTAGCACACCTGGCACTTCAAGTACAAATTTATCAACTGATTTCAATTAGTGCCACAAAGGTGAGTCAAACTAGAAACGCTGTATACACACAATGCAAATAATCACTGATACACCTGTAGAGGTGAGATCCAAGACAGCCATCAGCAAGATCTCAGGAAGTAAATGAAGAATATACTTTAACAAATAAATCAATGTAATCATTATGTAAGAAACAACTACAGCATTCACCAACCTTATCTGTTCCCCCCCCTTCCCAAAAAAAACAAGTAAAATACACTTAAAAATGGAAAAAAAAAAATTCATACATGCACACAGAAAACATGCAGTCTGGTAACAAAAATGCCACTTTTGCACTTCACAGACCCTTTGGAGTTTGGTTGGGGGTTTTTTAATGATACATATAACAAGCTGCAGCTGAAGCAAACTTTCTTCTTTTGCTGGAAGAATCCACATCTTTAAGGGATGCAAACTTTCCTGGTGTACGTACCTGAGCCCCATGAAAATCTGCCTTGCCAAAATTTGTAAAATGTTTTTAAGCATGACAGTAAAGGAAACGGACTGCTTAGCACATTGTACCTCCCGCACAGTGAAAACCTCTTGCTAACGCTGAGCATTATGAAAAAACCTCACCCCATCCTGATTGGACACACAAAACCCTGGCTGCATCACGTTGCAAGTGACTTAGTACCACACCCAAAAAGCTTTATTTGGATATGATCTTTTCCATGAATGAACAACTACTTGTTTACTATTATATAGCACACTCGGAAACCAAAAGTCGAATTTTAGGACAGAAAAAAGTTTAAACGATTTTAAACTTTCTCAGCTAAAAAAAAAAATAAAGAGTTAATAAACCAGCATGAACATACATGGATGATGATCAATTAATAAAAATCATACAAATCCCTCTAATCTCAAAAGACTTTTACACTAATCACTGCTTCATTTCCTTTGCGACCATATTGGAAATGACAGTGGATCTCATTTTTTCCGAATAATCTTCTAGGATATTTACACAAGCCTAATGTATGCAGTGCTCCTGCATTATTAATAATTTCTGTGGGAAACGAGTGAAAATTTTACCTCACTTGCTAGGGTTTCCTCTGAACTTTTGAGTCCTTTCAAGCAATGCAAAGCAAGGCCCTGAGCCAGGAGATCATTTGTAGTGGGATCAATTAAGTGACTAAATTGAAAGTAAAATTCAACAAAATGGCATTTTTAACCTAAATGTTAATTTGAACGGTTCTCCAGAAGAGGTTCCAGCGCCCACTTCGGCGCCAGCGCGGTCACACAGCGCCATCTAGCAGTGACTCACAGTACGGCGGGTACTGTGACACCCAGCTTGACACTTCCACAAATCAAACTTTGTAAAATCCTCACTCATTTAAAGAAATTCAAAGAGTCCAGGGAAGTGAGCCGTACAATTGCTATAAACAGGCCTAAAGCTGAAGCTTTACAGACCGAATCTACACGAATCACTGCAATTCTCTTCCCATTGACCAAACTCTGGCCTCACAAAAGGGAGAAGGTGTTAAAAACATCCTTGATAGCTTATTACTTCTGCAGAAATCTTTCTACAAACGATCTGGAAAAGCTAAGTAAGCATTAGTAGAATTCTTGCTGTAATGTGGTCCTGCATAGTTCTTATTGCAAGTCTGACATCAGACTCTGATCTAATGTTTCTCCAACGTGTTACCTTCACCTATTTTAAGTGGCCAAGATTTCTCTGCTTGTCATGACTAAAACTGTTGAAACATCTCAAGTTACACACGCCAATAAATTCAGGGTTTCTAACGTACTGGGTGGGGGGAGGATCTTTTCAGGCCCCAACGAATGGCATCAAGATGGATTCTTTACCAGATCAAGTTGCACAAAATACTTGCAGAAATCTATCGCAGCACAAAACACTAAAACAAAGCATTCCAAGTCTAAAGCTCTGGTTTCACAAGCACATAATTTAACTCAGCACAAGGAAGCCTTAGTGCTAAATGAAAGACAAGCCATCTCTTGTAAGCCATCTCTTGCCCACTCAGTCCAGGTAATGCTCTGCCTCCTTTCTGCCTCAACCTCTCAATGCATATGCATAAACACGAAGATTTGCAATGAATCAAACCAAGCAACTAATATGATTTTACACTAAAATGGCCCAAAAAAAACCACCAAAAGGTGACAGAGTATTTTTGAAACCACAGTGGGGAAAAAGTAAAAGCAAATAACAGAAGTAAAAGCAAATAACAGAAGTGTGATGACAATCCTTCGCTTAGCAATTCAGAGTTAGTATTACTAAGAACAGTTATTATGAACAACAGTGGTGGCCCTAAACGAGCTGTGAAAGCAAATCCTTAAAAAAACCCCACTGTGAATCTCTGTAAATTAGCAGCATTCACTTCAGACACAGTAAAAAAACTGAAGCAGAGAAGCAAGCCATTCTGACTAGGATAGTGGACAAGCTAGCACCAAGACATCAACTTCCTCATCTTCAACAGTCTTATTCAAAAACTATTTCTTGTAAGTATTTTTCTATGGAAGTGTATTTCAGTATTTCTCATCTTAGATTAAAAAAACATTAAGTCAATTATGACAGAGTTATTCTCTAACAGAGTCTGATCAAGGTTTCCGCTGTCCTGGGACCTAAATTGGAAGGTTTCATAAACTGTATTTTGAATAAGGCAACAAAAAACCTCCCTCTTCCACATTTATCAAAATTGTACTAAATAAACACACTAATGCTAAATAAACACACTAATGTACTTGAAGATTGATGCAAATAAATAAACTGAATAATGTCCAGAGGAATGGAACAAGAAAGGTCAGAGTTCTAGAGAAGATGACCTCTGAGAGAAGCTTTTAGGAATTAGGTCTACTTAGCCTAAACACACGATGCCTATAGAGAGAATCCATAACAGCATTCAAATATTTGAAAGGCTGCTATGTAGAAGAAAAGAATCAGATGTTCTCCATACCCACTAAGAAACATACAGGCAGCTAAAGGCTTAATGTGCTAAAAGGTATAGGTCACACACCCAGAAACACTTTTCAACCAGAAAGACAGTTAATCATCCAAAAGGGGTTATGAATTCTCCATCAGTGCAGGTTTACAACACCCAGCTAAAACAAAAGGTGCTGAATGGCCCAGCCCTGGGAAGGAGAGCTCACCACGCCAGGTGCCTTTTGGCCTATGATCTTCAACAGAATGCAGCGGTCTAAGAGGAGGCTCTGTCAGCCATGAACACAAACTTACATCCTGCAGGTGGTGAGGGAAAACAGTTCCACTTAAAATTCCTCTCTCAGTCCTCCTCTGCATCAGTTTACACCCCAGAACTAAACCCCTCTTCCTGCACCTGGCAGCTGGGCTGCCTGCAGCAGGTGAGCAGCATCAGACTGAGGTGTTGATCAAAACTATGTGATTCCTTCTCAAGCCACCGAAGAGCAGAGGCAAAGTTCACAGCCCCCTCCATTTAAATGTAATTCTGCCTCAGTAAAGAGAGGAACCACTGACAACACTGAAAAGCTGCACCTGTAAAAGAACTGGCAGTCACCTACAGAAGAAGACACTCTCTTTCTTGCTCTGCTGTGTTTTTATCTGGAAAATCATGAACAGACTCACAGACAATTCTGAATATGCAAGTTTTCCAACAAGCCATTTTTAACAAAAACACACAAGTGTTGTGGCAAGAGTTTGTGAAGAAAATTTCCTTCCTTTCATTACTTTCCTGGAGTTTGGAGTTTTACGAAAAATCAAGGTAAAAAAAACCTTTAACAATCAGATTTTTCTCCTGTAAAGAAAATTCTGGTAGTGCTTTTCTTATTCTACTCTAGTGTTACAAAGAATATCTGGAACCATGAGCAATATATAAAGGTGACTGTCTTACAACTGAATGTGTTAATTTTTTTTTTTAGTAACACTTCCAAACCATATTCACTTGATATTCTCTTTCCATCACTACCAATTCTGAGAGTCAAGCTTCTAGTTAAATAACTACTGGATGCTCAAATTTACCATCATCTGATGGTCTACATCTTTACAGTCACATTTCCATTGGGAAGTTAATTTTTCAAAGCATGATAAAGACAAGCAGAAAAGTGGCGACCCATGAATAAACAAGAGAATCTCAAAAGTCAACAAGCACACTTTTACCCTTAAAACCCAGCCAACAAAAGCTGAAGGTCCAAAATGTCTAATAAAATCTGCAGTTCAAGTCTTCTGTCTTCTATTAAATCTCAAGCCAAAAAAATCACTTCTCTATACACTAGTGTCTCGTACCAATCAACAGCAATTCAGTTTTGGCACAATTAACTCCAAGTCTATTTATAGTTATCCAAGACAAAGTTCCTGCTTAACTTCTTTCTGTAAGCAAATTCCAAAGCCAGGGATTTGAGACGAGACAAAAGCTAATGTCTTCTGCTTTTAAGTCTGTTCCTCAGCCCAACACTTAATCTGCTAACTCCAACTGGTAGCACACAAAAGCTACAGGATTCACAGCAGTGAATTCAAGATTGATAGATGTGCATTTCTGTAGGCCCATCATGCCCTGGCTAAGCATGAGTGTTGGAAAGACTGCACCAGCTCAGTCAGCTTAAAGTCCCCATGGGTGCTGTTTGGCCACAACAGCTATCCCACTTTCACCAAGTGCTTGAAAATAGCACAAAAATCAAAAACTGGACAGGACGAGGCTGAAGTTGCGTATGAACAGCAGAAATAGGTTATGACAACATAAAATATTCTAACACACAGTTTTATGATGCAATGAAGTCTTTTCTTTGCACATCCTGAGATGCAGAGCAGCCTTACCACTTCTCTCAAGGTGAGAGGGCTTGCTACCTATCTAGTATTGCTGAGACCAAATAATTACTCAGTGTCTGTGAAACATTATGAGCCTGCGCATAACTCATTTGGTTTCAAATCAGGCTTTGGAGTACAGCAATGCCAGAAAAGAGCAGGACTGAATGGTTATTCCATGAGCACCATAAGGAGGATACAGGTCACATGGGAGCCTGCTCCAGCTTTGCTTCAGACAGTAGCACAACATCATTTCACTATCACAGAGCTCCCACCCTGCTGACTTAAGGGCCTCCTGGGGCACAGTTCTACTGCCCCCAGAGGTACCAGGGACAGACTGCCCTTTGACAACTTGTTTGTCTCCTCTAATTCAAACATCATTCACAATAAAAGATTTTACAAAACTAAATTTAAAATATTTAGATGGCAAAAGTAATGAAATTATACAACTCAGAGGTTTCTGAAGATAAGCTCAAGAAAATTATATGCAGTCAACATTAATGAACTAAAAAAAAAATAAGTACTTCCACAAATCTTAAGTTAAGGACAAAAAATACATAAGCTAAGTACACAGCTAGGTCCTACCCAGAGACAACTTAGGATGTTAATTCACAGCAGGTAGCATTTTCCCTCAAAAAACACATTAAATCATATCCTGTAGACTGTTTAGAATTTGCGTGAACAATTGAAAAAGCTACCTTTGGAAACTTAGGATAGCACCACAGTCGTGACAACAGTTACCAAATACTAGCCCTAACAAGCTGTTAGGCACCCAAACAATTAAATACTGATGTCCAACCTGACAATCATCTGCCTTTACACTCACAGTTTTATTTATGCTGTAGTTATGCATTTCAACAAGTAATGTTTGTTCAGTAGTCCTTACAGTTTTTAGTGTCTTGGTGAAATACACACACTGAGACAGAGTACATAAGGATATTAAAATTAAAACATTTTTAATCATTCCTCAAAGAAAATAGTATGTTGACCATTATAAGCAAACTCTCAACTAATGCTTCAAAGATAAAAGTAACTCAGCCTACCCAGACCAGCAAACATAAAGCAGAAAGTGCTTCCAAACAGAATAGTCTTCAAGAAGGTGCATTTAAACAATTACACCTTATCAATCTCATCTCCTTAAAAGAGACTCTCCAGAAGGGAAACTGAGTCCAGCCCAAAACATAACTGAAGCTAAAAAGTGGTAACTCTCAAGACAAATCAGAAGTACAAATCAGACCTTCACAATCAACAGCAAAGTTGCCAACTAAATGGGCATAAGATTGGAAGGGCAGCAAGTAACGTAAAGCAGGTTTATCCCAATGCACATGGCTGTATTTCCCAGGAGCCTAAGGCTCCAGGTGCTTCCATCCATTCCATGTTCCGATCCCAGCAGGGCAGGCCGGGCCCGGAGCAGGTTTATTCCCGTGCACACGGCTGTATTTCCCAGGCGCTCCATCCATTCCATGTTCCGATCCCAGCAGGGCAGGCCGGGCCCGGAGCAGGTTTATTCCCGTGCACATGGCTGTGTTTCCCAGGCGCTCCATCCATTCCACGTTCCGATCCCAGCAGGGCAGGCCGGGCCCGGAGCCCTCCCGGCCGGCACAGCGCAGCGCGGCACTCCTGGAGCGCTGCTGCCCCCTCTCGGCTGCTCCCGCCAAGCTCCGGCCCAGCCCCACCTCTCAAACCTTCTCCAGCTGAAAAAAGCCTCATCTAATTCATACATTACCTTATCCCAACAGTGTGTGTGTGCCTGACCACTGTATAAATATTCTTTTAGAAGGAAACCAGAAAGGTAGAGCCCAAACTCACTCATACAGCCAAGCGGGCCTGGGGAGACACAGAGCTGTATCACTTATTAAAAAAATAAAAGGCATAAATTAAAATACAGATGAGCTAAGACAGCAGCAGACACACTCCAGGGATGGGATGGGATGGGAATCGAGAGATAAAAAATGCTACATTTCATTACTTGTTCACTCAGCGACAGGACCTGTTTTAACACCTGAGAGCCACGGAATTACCTACCAGGCTTACATGAACATAACCAAAGCTGGCCATGAAGAAGGAAAAAAAATTACACCCAGTCTGAAAGTCCTTTTCTTTCTCTCTCTCTTTTTTATTCCCCTTTCTTTATTTGCTCATATCAACGAGGAAAAGCACCAAAACCAATTTGTGTCTACTATCTGTTTTAGTGCATTTTTACTGTCCCCAGCCAGCCTCCATAATCACACAGCAGTCTTTTCTCTCAGTATGCCCTCAGGCCTAAAACAGGCAGAACACAGATTAACGTTCTGTATTTGGAGACACACAACAGTTTGAGTTGTGCTACATTCAACATTCTTAAAAGTAACAAGCTAGAAAGCAACTCAGCCAGGCTTGCCTTGCCCCCAAGAGTAACTTACAGCAATTGTCATACGGAGGCATCCACATTGCAACTGACAAAAAACCATTCCCAAAATATATTAAAAGCATCTTAATGCAAAGCTGCAACCCTGGCAAGTTCAGAGAACTCTGTCCTCATTGGCAGCTAAACTTCATCCTTTCCAGCAAATGAACTGTAGTCAAACTGAAGCAAGAGCCTGCACTGAACATTAACCCTCCACCACTATTCCCCAGTCCTCCAGAGTAACAAGCACATCTTTTTCAAATGCTCCTACAAATGTTCCTGATCAAAATAAAATCCTGCTCCTACCTCTGAGGGTACATAGTCAAAACATCTCTTCAGGTTATAAAAAAAATGGTCTGTTCTCCCATTAGCTTTTATAAATCTACTATAAATTTTCCTTAAGCATGAAGAACCGTGAGACATGTGAAACTAATGTCTCTGTAGAACACCCTATAAAGCTCCTCATCATCTGGGTATGTATGCTGAACTCACTTCATCACTGCTATTTATGCTTCATTTGCTAATTGCTTAACTACCTATTACGGGGACATGTTCCACATAGGAGGATGGATGCTTCCAGGAGTTGAAATTTACCTTTCATGGTTCAATCCTTTTCAAATTCATTCTTCTGGATAACATTAAATTCAGCATTGCGCCAGAACTAAACTCCATTGCACAACCACCAGAGCATGAAGCCAATGCCTGTCACTAGAAGTAACCCTAGACATGTCCTGCATGGTTAAATTTGCCTATCTGAGCTCTCTACAAGTGTCTCTGAAGATAATGTGCACATAGGATTTATGAGGTTCTTCAGCGTGCTCCCAACTTTCAGTTGCCTGCCCTGATTGTGAAATAAAAACACTGAAAGACAAAAAGAACAAACAAAAAAGCCACTCACAGATGAATACACAATTTTAAAGAGGATAAAGACAGTACGCACTTGACACATTAAGCACTAATGGCAGTGATGCCACTATGAGAAGAAAACACTCTAGTTCTTATCTAGTTCCCCCATAAACAGGGGACACATTACCCAGTTTGAGAACTCAGAGTTCTATCCTGTAACAGAGACAACATCCTCAAAGCTGGACTCCCCACTTAACAGAAAGTTGCCCAACAGGAATAAGAAGTTGATCCTGAGGAAGCTGAGGTAGGAAAAACCCACCGCAAAGAGGTCATATATCTTGCACTGTGCTACAAGTCACAAGTGATAAGTAACAGAAGTCTAGCCACACATGGGTTAGGAAGTTTTACAGGGAACACTGGAGCAGTAATACACAGTTGCCAAAACCACAATTATACGTTAGTTTACAGAGACTTAGGGAACATGCAGTGCTGCAGATGAGTCACAGCATGATGCTGTATGAACTCCATACTGCAAGAAACCATCCCAACAATATCCAGATTCATGGTCCCCCTCACTGGCTTGTAAGACACTCTAGATTCTCTGGGAATATCTAGTCCTTCTAAAGAACTGTGAAATCTTGATCACCTACAGTTGTGCAACTCCACCTGCTACATCCCATGAGCCTCACCTGTTTTCTTCCCCACTATGTCCCATTTCACCCTCTCTCCTCATCCTCCTAACCATCTCACCATAAAAGTTTCAAATTTTAAAAAGAAGAAAACCTTCACACCCACATGCCAAGTATCCCCATACTAACTGCATGTCAGAGCACACCTTTCAAGCCTGAGCACCAAGAATCAGCACACAGAACAAACTTATGGCAAACAGCAACTCTGATCTTCTAACAGCAGGAATATGTAACGCTGCAACTGTAAAGCAATTATCTCAAGACAACAGGTACAGAAATGTTACTTCACTGCCTCGCTCAGTATCAACATCCAAAAGCTTTCACATCCAGAAAAAGGAGTCAGCTTGAATCTGAAAGAAAAATCTGTGCCAGAACAGGTATGCTTGTAACGTTATCAAGCAATGCAAAAATCATACAGGGCTGTGACTCTACGAGTTACAGACAATGGGAAAATTCTTCAGTGAGGGTACAAAACACCAGAATTTACATCTCTGTTCACTTCTCTCCATTACTCAGCTGCTTCAGAGACAATTTCATGACTGCAGTGTTGTAGAGAAAACAGAAACACTTCTCATCAACAGAAAATGAGCTGTTGTCCCCTGTGTGGGGGGTATTTTGCTTATTTAAGGACACATCATGCATATCCTACCCCTCAAGAAAGGATTGCAAATTATCTTTTCTTTCTAAATTGGAACGGCACTCAAAACCATTTGAAAAGTACAAATCCAAACACAAGGACTAAGCTTGAATTCTCTGACTAATAAGGCACTTCATGAGCAGCTAATAAAGATTTGTCTTTTAGCTTAATAAAGAATACTAAAAATACCTCACAATGAGGATGGCTCACCCCAAAAATTACACAGTAGTCACTACAATTTTACATGATACTTATGAAGGAACAGATGAGCATTATCAGCAGGGTGGAGAGCAAAAAATGGAAAGCCCAACTGCTGATTCTGAGCAACTAAAAGCATATACTGGAAACCAGCAGAGATCTTAGTCAAAATACTTCATCAACCACAATGCAGGCTGCAGAGAGCTTATTTTAATGATACAGTAACCTATTAAAGAGATCTCTACTTTAAAACAATAAAATAAATCAAAATCTAGTATTAAAATTTTATTGTGTAGTACAAAAGTACTTTTAAGACAACACTTGAAACAAAGGACCAGATACTGAAGTGATTCACAAGCCAGGAATCAATACCTGTACAGTCTTAGTAATTTTCTTTATTTTGCACTTGGATGAATAAAATAAAATTCATGCTGCAGCATGCTTTGCTGCATCTGCATGGGGATGGCCAAAGTCTAGACAAGCATGGCTTATGCAACACAATGAACATGAGACAATGCCATTAAATGCTGAAGTCCATTTTAGATTGCAGCACCTCATCTGCTTTTCAACAGCAGACTCTTTCCTTTTACACCTGTCTTCTTTTAACATGAGGTCTTAAGGAGATCATTCCTTCTTCCTTGTCTTCTTCCTTCTTTCTTCTACTCAAATGTGCTGTTTAAGCAGATGGAGAGTCTTAATGATACCTCAGTTATATCCACTGGTAAGCAAAACTGACACGTGTTTAGAAAATTAACAAGTAGAAGAGGCAAAAAACCCCAGATAATTTCTTTAACAGGATTTCAAAATATTATTCAGTACTTGCTTTAGAGAAATACTTAAATTCTCTGCATAGGGAGTTACAGAGGTGTAAGACATATAACTTGGACTATGAACAGTAAGAATTGCCAAGTCTCACTGATCCAAGTCCTGCCAACTAAACACAATAATGGAGTGAACTCTACACAGCCAGCAACTTTGCATCCAACACACTTGGAGAAGAAATCTCTGAGACAGTGAATAGGATGCCTGAACTAATTTCAGATTAATTTAAAACTGCACAAGTAAAGCTAAAGGTCTGTAACATAACCCACTTTCTAAGTGCTTCATCAAAGCTTAGCCCACTGACTTAGCAGAAACAATTCTTGTTTGCTGAATCCCATGCTAGGTGAGGAGTATGTTCTGTGCTAGCATTTATTTCTAAAATCCATGAAAATGTAGTGCAGATAAACTGTGACTGGTTTAGCCTCACTGAATGTTTAATAGCAGTTTTTACTTCGTCTCCATCAAGGAAAAAGTTAGTGTTTATTTTTCTGGTATTTCTAAGTTACTAGCAATGCTTTTCTTACCCCCAGCATGTCTTACAATGGCTGAGGAGGGAATGCTTTGGACCTGAACAGGCCTGAGTCAGAAGCAACCTGTAGGAAATAACAAGAATACTTAATGTCTTGGTCCACCAACATGCATTCAAAGCTGGGCCAAAACCCATTAATTCCACAGAACTAGAAACACAGAGATGTCAACGTAAGTGAACAGAACTGCCCACTTGAGAAGTCAAAGCATTCTATGTCTGACTACACATGTGCAGTTCCATTTTTCAGAGAGAAAGTGAGCTACATGGCAAACAAGTCCCTTCCAAACAAAAATCTTGCTCACAATATTTGAAAGCTCCCAGCTCGCCCACTTCCTGTTTTTCACAGCAGGCATTACAGGCAGTCTGCACCATGAGAGTTTCTTCCTCCAGGGCGTATCTCACAGGGAGCACTCCAGCAGGTCTGCAGGCATGTCTAAACTATACAGCAAGTCATGCTGCCAAGAAACCAAAACCAGTTTTAGAACCAGTAAAGCCACCATCAGCTACACTGTTTTCAGAATATGAACAACTACCCATGGTACAGCCCTACATTGACAGCAACTGGTCCACACATTTCTGTGTGGCTCAGGCTTATAAAAGAGCTTTGTGTTCCCATAGGATGGTATGCAAGATTTGTTCAGAATGCTGCCCACCTTCACACTGTAAAAGCAGATACAAAAATAGGTTCAGCTCTTCTGCTGGTTTCCCTTTGCCTATTTTTAAGCTGATGCAGTCCCTGACTTTAATCATCGTTGCTGTTATTGCAGTATATGTATACTGCTGATTCACACTCTGGTCTCTCCCCAGACAGAGGCAATCTTTGCTGTGAAAAGTACAGCCCTCAGTTTTCACCTTTGGATATAGACACTCCTGGAAGCAACAAAGGGGGCTTGTACAGAAAGAACATTTTTGAAACACATGAAAAGCAAGGAGGACATTATATCCATGTTCAGTTTCAGATAAGTCAACCTGTAAGGCAGGTTGCATTGTTACAA
Source organism: Melospiza melodia melodia (assembly GCF_035770615.1). Lineage (NCBI taxonomy): Eukaryota > Metazoa > Chordata > Aves > Passeriformes > Passerellidae > Melospiza > Melospiza melodia. Next base: position 82,835,409 of record NC_086194.1, read on the forward strand.
CTGCCAGTCAGCAACAGGAATCTGTCTGATGCTGCTTTTCTTCCCTCTATATTTTTTTCCAATCTTGCAATTAGACAGAAGACACTTCAGTGCTTGACTCCTTTATAACGGAGTAAAAACTGCAAGAAAAGCTCATATCTTGTTTTCTAAAGCCAGAACTTTATTCCAGCATCTTTTCAGGAAATGTTGTCTCATAAGCTTAGGAACATGTAGGGAATAGGTTAATCCAAACACTTTCAATTCATAGCTGTCCAAGACACTGTGACAACAGCCAATCTTTCATCTTAGTGAGTATTTCTATCTTTTCCCCAAGATTATAACAGTTTATGTAAAACTAACAAATTCTGGCAACACAGGGATTGATTTACAAAATACCTCTTACAAAATATTTTCTTCTTAATTTTGCATACCGTAAACAATATTAAGTTTAATTTCAAGAAATGTTTGACATTTGGATCATTTAAGCAACAGTTACTGAGTAGCTGCTTTACTGTACAGGACAAAAATATTAAATCCCTATTTAACATCCTATCTGAACTTCCCAGATGACTAAATATAAAAAAAGCCAAACATGCCTTCTTAAGAACAGATTGACAAGAATTACTTAATTTCAAAAGAAGAAACTCCACTGTGTAATTTCTGCCTATCGCCTAGCATTGAGGCTTTTTTGTTTGTTCCATTTAATGCATGTACACACATGAACATGAACTAAATCAAGACTTAGATTTAATTACACTAGAAAGTAGTGGTCAGTTTCACATAAAACTACCAAAATTACTCTCTCAGCAACTGCAACTTTTATTAGGTTTTTAGTTCTCAGTTTCAGATTCCAGATGTAGACTTATTTCTATTCCAAAGTTATTAACAGTTAATTTTCTAAAAATATAAGGTATCAAAAATTTAACATAGTTCGTTCCTTCACTGCACTCCCATCCTCCCTGCATCTCTCCTAGTAAAATTCCAAAAGCACAGCACAGTCATCTGAATTTTGACAAGCCAAAAGCAGCTTCTGGAATAATATGCATTAGAATGACAAAGGTAAAGAGGAATTAAATTTTTAAAAGCCATAAAGAGAACATATTTGCAATCTTATACAAACAGCTGCCACAAATAAGGGGTTTTGGACCAGCACTCCACTTCCACTCTGTGGAAAGAGCATACCTACTCCAGAGTTGTACTGCTAATTAAATAATCACCTGGGTTCCCTAAAGTAGTTCAGCACTTTAATAGCTTAGTGTCTTATTTCTACATAAGAAAGATCAGCAGCAATAAAGGAAAATTAGATGCAACTGTTTAATGGTATCATGACCATCATGATTCATGTGAAAATCAGGAAATCATTCTGTGAAATCAGTATTGTTCTTAGAAAAATGTCAGGACAGACAACTTTGTAGTCTTTCACTATACAAGTGTAGGTACAAGACACACCTGAACTTGAATTAATTAATAAAATTTAAGTTTCTATTTTAACTAGTCAAAAGTTATACAAAAATATTCAGATAATACTTGTATATTGAAACATGGTATTAATCCAACTTTCAACTTTTCTGTCAGCATATTTTGCATTAAGTAGATGAAATGTGGTCAGCATAAGCAAAAGTTTGGAGGTATTTTTAGGCTTGGGAAAGCAGAACAAGATGATGGAGAGATATTTTAAAATACTTGGAAGGGAAAGAGAAATAGCATTCTCAGCTCTTTGGAACCTATGAGGTACAATCCTGTTATCACCCCACCTCTATCACACTGATCATCCCTCCTGAAAGAACATTTACCTGGAGTAGAGCACCTCTGCTCCAATGCAAACACACACATCACCAAGTGAAAACACTGCCTCTCTCCCTCTTTCCCTTGGGTTCCAGCAATTACAAATAAAAACCAAGAATTAACATATTTTCCATCCACTATTACGAAAATGTTTCAATTCAGTTTAGCAAGTAAAATGTGAAAAAAAGGCACTGAATTGCATCTATCTGATGTCTGCCCTGTCAAGAAAATATAACCATTCTGAAAGTACTTATTCTGTAATCATTCTGCTTAATGCCAGGAAAACACTTTACCTCCTCACCTTCAGATCAGAAAGGGATCAGAAAGGGATTTTTAAAAGCATAATTAAGACTGAAAACATTTGATGACAGCTTGGCAGCTCTGAACATTCACCCCAGAATGGATGTTCACCCAGGGCTCACTCATACTGTTACCTGTAATTTTGTATCCATATGCAGCCAGCTGTCCAGCCATGTATTCACCATCCGAATTATTGTGAGAACATCCCCATGTACGAATCCAGATTTTCTGAACACCAGGAATAATGCTGTCAAGTAAAAACAAATAAGAAATGCAAGTTAAATGATGAACAAGCTTCCCTGTTAAGCCCACTGAACTGACTGAATGAATTGTAATTCTTCAAACATGAAATAAGCAATGCAAACAGTAAGGACTCCAAAACAGCTGAGGAAAAACAGTAATGATGTGATTTTAGTGTAATGGGTATTAGGCCTTGCTGGGATAGAGTAACAGAAACCACTGTAGGGCTGTGTTCTGTGTTTGTGACTGGAACAGTGTTAACACACCGGTGGTTTCAGCTGTCATTGAACAGTGCTTGCTTGTTTCCCACTGTGCTCCATCCCGCCACAAGCAGGCTGCAGATGGACAACAGGTTGGGAGGAACATGGGCAGAATAGCTGACACACAGGATAGTTCATTTCAGATGACATCATGTTCAGCAATAAAAGCTGTGCCTTTGGTCTTTCCAAAATAACCACTGTTCTGAGACTGGTTGGGTACCAGTCTGCTTGTGGGAGGTGGCGAATGGCTGCTTTTGCATCACTTGGGGTTTTTCCCTGCTCCTTCCTTCTTTCACTTTATCTGTCTTCATCTCAACCCACAAGTTTTCTCACTTTCACTCTTCCAGTTCTCTCCCTTGTGGTAGAGTCAATCCACCACAACTAGCAAGAAAAGAGATAGAAAAGAGTTTCAGCATGGAGAAGGTGCAGGAGCTGTAGGGTAACAACAGAATCAGTGCATCGCAGTTATGTTAAAGCAATAACAAAAACCCCAACAAAACACAAACACAAAAAAAATCCCAAATTTAAACTCCCCAAAGTTCTCAAAATTATCGTACCATGTAACAAGTAACCTTCAAGTGACAGCACTGAAATTAGGCCACCAGCAAACAAACTGCAACCTTTTGATATTACAACATGCATACAGTTCCCTCCACACAAGCCAGCTCTATAAATTAACCTGATGGCCACCAGCCACACGAACAGCAGAAAGCCCCCATCCCAACCTTTCCGGGCTACAGAAGCAGCATGGCAGACAGGCAGTGGGCAGCTAGCATATACAAGGCTCCAAAAACCAACAAAAAGTTCTGTAAGAAGCTCTCATTGAAATTCCTGGGATAACTGCCAATGAGCTAAAGATGCCAGTACAAGAACACCACACATCCTGGAACACAATACTGTGCCCTGCCTACAGCTTTTTTTTTCCTCCCCCTCCCCCTCCACGCTTCTTTTTTAACAGACACTTCCCCTAGCTAAAAATAGAAATTTGTTGATGGAACATTAATGATCATTAACGGCAAACACAGGGTATTTAGACTTCCTGCTGTCTAAACAACACATGTTCAATGTGCTTTCTTGAGTACAAAACACTGGAACACTGAAGCCTGCTAGCGAATATATAGTACCTGAACACTTTGGGCATGAACTACTTGTGTGAAGTATCTACAGAGCACCAGCTCAGTTTCCCTACACTCCTGGCAGACTGGGGCCAATGCACCTTTAGGGGTATGCAGATAAAAATGCGTTGTTATGCTTATAAAAATCTCTTTTCAACATCAGTGAAAACCCAGAATTTTATTTCTCCACAGGAAATTAAATTTTCATACACAATTTATTTTCATTTTTATCATCTAGGGAAATTTTATGCACCAACTTGAAACTAATGTTTGAAAAAAAAAAAAAAAAAAGAAAAAAAACATAGATCTTGGATCTGCAGTAGAAACTAAAATCAATAACTGAGCTGACCTATACTCTAATCAATTCCACTGCAGCAAAAAGTTGATTCTGTTCTTATGAAAATCACAAGTAGGAAAAACACAAAGATCCATTTCGTGCTTACTGCATACTATTTCCACTGAAATAAAACAGCAAGTTCAAAAGAAATTTCACTATGTCACTTGCAGGATGTACACACAAGTACAGCCTCTCCACATCCCAGGATGCAGGAAACGGGTTTAAAGACTGAAGCAAGGCTGATGTACCCTTCATGAAAGGAGACTGGGACAGAGAATACACAGTTCAGCACACTGAGCATACACAAGTCCCTGGGCCCTGGCAGGATGCACCCACAACAGAGACAGGGACATACTGGAGACAGTCCAGCAAAGGGCCATAAAGACCATGAAGGGACTGGAACACGGCTCATAACAGAAACAGCTCAGAGTGCTGGGACTGCTCTGCCTGGAGAAGGCTCAGGATGATCTCATCAAAGTACATAAATACCTGAAGGGAGAGTGCAAAGAAGGCACAGCCAGGATTTTTTTCAGTGGTGCCCAGTGACAGGACCAGAGGCAACAGGCACAAACTGAAACATGGGAGGTTCCCTCTTAGCACCTTTTTACTCTAAGAATGACCAAGAACTGGCACAGGTTACTCGGGGAGACTGCAGAATCTCCATCTCCTTGAGATACTCAAAAACTACCTGGTCAGAGTCCTGCCAACTGCTTTTTTATGGCAGTGCTCAAGCAGTGGGTTTGGAAAAGATAACCTTCCAACCCCAACCTTTTTGCACCTCTCAGGATTTTGTTCCTATTGCTCATTTCACAAGTCAAAAGGCTACTCCAGAACTGTATTTTGAAAAGCTCAGATTATATTTAGGTAATTAAGATTAAACAGACAATTTTTCAGAAATCCTTTACACATAAAAGCATAACAGAACCATTTTTCCAGTCTGATAATTCCATTCATCAACATCTCAGCAATAATTGATTTCCACAGAAAATCTGTCTAGGAAAAGGAATTTGCTTAAGATTTATTATTTATTCTCTCTACATTCTATGCAGACTATTTTACTCATTTTTATCTTGTACACAGATTTCACTTTAAGATATAACACAAACTTCCACCTTATTTTTAAAATCTGAAAAGTGCAATAGGAGACACAAGAAAAGCACCAACTCAGGGTCAGTGTAAGACTTTACCTGTCACTGGGGGGCTCATCATCTGTCTGAGCATTCTTCTGGGAGTTGCGTTTCCGCACTTTGGGAAAAACATTCCTTCTCACAAACTGCCGATCGTGCGGCTTCAAATCCTCTGCTGACACAATGTCTTCAATATCCTCAAGCACTGACTCACAGGCAGCAGGCATCTTCAGGAAGTGTTGGGAGAAGATTGGCATTAGGAAAGCATCTGAATACCAAACCGAGGCCTTGTACCTACTGCACATTTCCCATAAGGAAAAGTCAGATGCATCCCTAAGGATATGTGCGATGTATCACGCACATGAGGGATACTGAGTACACAGAAACAATTCACTACCAGAGAAATTTCCTGAATGCCCTCTTCCCCCAGTACCTCAAACACAGGCAGGGAGAAAGTCACAAACCATACACATTCTTCAGAGCTTATTTAACATAATATTATAATAATTTAATGATATAATGATAATCTAATAATAATTTAATTATATAAATCATCTGTTCCTTGTCATCTCCTAACTCAAACCCCCTTCACCTCCTCTGACACGACACATTCAAGATACAGGTCTTTTTCATCATGTCAGCATCATGATAAAATAGTGAGCTCCTGTCATATGATGGATGTACTTCCACTCACATCACAGAAAAAGAACAAAAAACACAGAACCCAAGTGACTGCTCCAGAGCCCCTTCTGGCTCTCTTATCTGTGTGTGGACACTAACAAAGCATGTTTTCACAGTGCTTCTGAAAACAAACCAAACTATTCCTAGAATTCCTGATCCCACATGGCTTTCATCTGAATTAGCTCATTCACTGGGACTGTAAAATAAAAATTTCTGTTTTCAGGTACAGAATGTTAAATAACTATACCTAACTAATAAAATATATATATACTATAATCTGTAATAGAAATACATATTAAATCTACTAATCTACTAATAGAAATATACATTAAAAGATTGCTAATATCTAATTATATTTTTCACGAGAAACTAAAGATATATGTATCTCCCAGCAGATGCAAAAATCCAGATCAGTTTTCAGGAATCAAAAAAAAGCCATTTGCTAGAAAAGTCTATAAAAAAAGCCAGTGCATTAATTACACAGCACACTGTGCTGTAACTCCCAGTTAGAATAAAGTCTGAAGTGCCATTGGAAACTCAGGTGTTTTACATAAGCCAACAGCCTACTAAGGAAATCATACAAGGGTATTTCACAGTTTACAGGGAAAATACAACGCTTTCCTAAGTGACCATGAAGAACAAAAAACCAAGGCTTTAATGTCTTTAAACTTATACTTCAGTAACTGAAGATTTGCTACTGGCATAAAAACACTTCCAGATGTTGCAAATGAATTATTGAAGAACATAAAAAGTTGAACACCCGTGCACTTTCCAATCAATCTTGCAAAATATACTTCAAAATAAAACTTCATGTAAGCTGAACCATCACACATCTGCATTTAACTTCAAAAGGAACAGAATGATGTCACAAAGAGGATGCATCTGCCCAAGCTACTTAGGCACTTAGCATTCTTCTAGATAAAAAAAAAAAAAAACAGGATCTATACAATAGTGCAGCAAAAGATGAAAATAAACATTTGTGAAAAGTCTAGCAATAAAGAATATGAGAGAAAAGTGGCATCTCTTATGTCTAACTTATACCACTGAGAATATGTACAAATAAGTAAAGTTCAAATCACTGTCTGGAAGGGAATAAAAAGTTTTGAGTTGTCATTTTTTCCTCTCTTACAGAAAAATACCCAATATAATGGAGCACAGCTGGAAAAACAAATCAGCTTAGCTTATTTCAGTGACCCATGGAACAAAGAACACAGCCAAACTAAAATTCCTACCTTTTTAAGCAAGGTATAAATCCTCTTGGACAGTAAACCTGAGGGGTGGGGGAATAAGGAAGAGGAAAAGGAAAAAAGATATGGCATGAAAAAGCAGAACTAGCAGACAGAAAGTCATGAATTCATGTTATTGTCCAACAAGAACTCATCCTCCCTTTGCAGAAATACATTCCTTGCTCAGTTTGACCTCATGTGGAGCTGGTACACACTGGCTGGCTGGCTGGCAAGGTGGAAGAGTTCCCACGTTTTCCCTGTCTCCTGAGCAGTGGCACTGTTCTTTTTATCCTTCTTCTATAGTCTTTTTTGTTGTCTAAGTCAGATGTACTTAAGTTATCTCAGACTTCCTCCAGATTTTCTCTTCAATCAGTTTAAAATTTTGAACAAAAGAAGGGAGAAAAATTAACAGCAAATTTTAGTTCAAGTCATTCACATTTTTTTTTAATTAAAACATTTTGGAACTTATGTTTAAACAGATTACTTGACATCTGCACTAGTTCCATATGCATGCATGAGATCTCCTTCACAAGGAAAAAATAAAAATAAAGATGAATTCCTGCAGCTATTCCGGCAGAGGGACTGAAATAAGAAGTGATAACAAAATTAGAAGTTAATGTGTTCTTCTCATACAGCCCAGCTGCACCTACGGAACTCTACATTTTTCTATCAAAAACATTAGTGAGCAAATAAAAACCTAGAGTTGTTTCAACATCTTGTCACAACCAAAACTTCCAGTGTGCCAATCTGGTTTGGCCACCCCTGCTCAACCTCCTCGCACATTCAAACGGGGAACTCCCACGCAGGTGGAAGAGGGCTGCTCCTTTCAGCTATTTACCAACACGTGTCTCCGGTGAAGCCCCGCGATTTTATTCCCGGCCCCACACAGAGCAGAAGAAAACTGCAGCGTTAATACACAGAGACCGAGTTTAGAGCATATACATATGTTTTATGTGTGTGTGTCCATATATATGTGCACATCACAGAACGATGGAATTGCTGGCGTTGGAAGGGAGCTCCAGAGATCACCCAGCCCTGCCACGGCCGGGCCACCTGGAGCAGGTTACAAGGGAATGTCCCCACGCGGGTTTTGAACGTGTCCAGAGAGGGAGACGCCACAAGCTCCCTGGGCAGCCTGTTCCAGTGCCCGGCCACCCTCAATGTAAAGTTCTTCTTCCTGCTAAAGCGAAACTTCCTGCCTTTTAGTTCATGGCCGCTGCTCCTCGTCCTGTCACTGGGCACCTGAAGAGTCCGCCTCTGAGATATTTACACGCATTCATGAGATCCCCGCTCAGCATTCTGTTCTCCAGACTAAACAGACCTGGTTCCCGCAGTCTCTCCTCATACACATAAATATGTGTACACACACACACACACACACATATATATATATATATAAACACACACACAAGAGCGGCCCACGGGCGAGGGGCAGCCTGGCCCACGCACTTCCCGGAGCCCGGCTGGGCTCGGCTCCCCCAGCCCGCCGAGGGTACCCCACCATCCCCGAGCTGCATCCCGGCCCCTCCGCAGATTCCCGCCCGGACGTTCGTCTCCTCCCCCCGAATTTAACGCGCAGCCCGGGAGGGCCGCACAGGGGACGGGAGCATGGCGCGGGCAGGAGAAGGGCGGCTCGGCCAGGCCGCCACAGCCAGGCAGGGGAGGGAAGGACGGGACAGGACGGGGGAAGCGGGGAGGGACGGAGGGCAAGGGGGCCGGGGCCCGGCCCGAGCCCGACACTCACCCGCGCCTCACCCGGGCTCCGCCATCGCGCCCCGCCCCGAGGCCTCGCGCGCGCAGCGGCGCCAGGACGGCGGCCGGCGGGGGCCACAACAGCGCGGAGAGCGCGGCGCCGCCGCTTCGCCGCTGAGAGCGCGGTCTCCCAGAGCCTCGGAATTTCATCTTCGTTTTCATCGGAAAACAGCAATCCCAGCAATACCTATCTGCGATGCTGATGTGTCTGATCCAAATGGGTGATGAGCTATTCCATCCTTTTCTGGCCACAACGCCCTTTTTTTTATTCTTATTTTTATTTTTCAGTGTTTATTTCCTCAAAATACAATGTTAGTGGCAGGTTTCTACCAATAAAAAATATTGGACAAAATATTTAGTATCAGATGGCTGAAGTTTCTGGCACTGTTTTTCTCCAAACTTTTCTGTTTGATGTTTATGGTTGTTGGATGGCTGAAGGTAAAGCTCTGAGCAGATCAAGCGTGCAGTGTCCCTGCTGATCTAAGTGTTGTCAAGAATGAACATATTATTATTGCTTTGGCTTTAATATACACTGTTAACCTAAAATAATTTTTTATATTGTATCTTTAGTATATTCTATTTTGAGGTAGTCAGCTTTGGAATGTAAAAGTCACCATTTCCTGTAGTTGCATTTCAAACGTTAGGTTTCTCTCTTTAGAAGGAGCCTTTGGAATCAGTTTATTCTTAAAAAAGCAGATTGTAGCCTCCATGGAACTGGAGGGAAATGCATGAAAACCCTGGGTGTACTCCATAATAGGTCTGTCGGTTGACTCACAGATAAAATGTGGCAACTTGTAATTAAGAATATCATCTCCCTCTCCTTTTTCTTACAAACTCGTGCTTACTTTATATAATACTTATCTGACAATGCTCACAGGAAGAAGAAAAAGAAAAGGGGAAAAGAAAGTGTGGACAAAGGAACTGGTGAGATTTAAAGAAGAGAACTGGGACAGAACGAAATAAGCACTTCGCTTAAATCAGTCTTTAAAAACAAATCATCCTGAGCAGGACTGAGCACTGTTAATACCACCCTGGTCTCATGACAGAGTCATTGTTACAGTTGAAGATATATTTGCCTTCCTATTTGGTCTTTGCTTAGGCACAAAGATGCTCTCAAGTGAGACACTGTCTGATATGTAGTTTGTTACTTTTGCGGCATTTTTAGCCAGGAGAGAATGGAGGGAAATATTTCAAAATGGGCAGCCACGCTGATCTATTTCAGACCACCTCCTTTGGAGTAAGAAGTCCCTGCCAGGTCAGTAGCAATGGTGTCTGTATCCCCAGTCAGCATTTGAACTGCTGCCTCGTCAGGGTAGCGATTCCTTTCCTTCTTTTCAGTTCAGAGTGTTTCACATGCAGTCCTTGGATTCATCTTCTCTGCTCAGGGAGCCCTGCCCTGCCCTCCCTCACAGCTGTCCCCAGCAGCCAAGTGCTCCTGCTCTGCTTAAAAACCCAGCTGGGCACACACCAGTGCTGGCTTACAGCTGGCTAAGAGAGCAGAGCACAGCCTGCAAGACATAACCAAAAGTCTCCAAATGGCCAGCACTGACAAGCACTACTCCTTAAGGGGAGGCAGTGATCTCCAAGAGCAGCTCCCAGGCAGGGATAACCCATGAGTCCCATACCTAGTGACAGAAATAGGCCACACTGATCAGCTCCAGCATGATCTGGCAGAGCCTTTACCTTGTCCTGCTGCCAAGAATTCACAGCAGCAAGCAGCCCTTGTGCCAGCAAGGTCCTGGTGAGCCCCAGGATAGAGCCACAAATTGGAAGGCACTCTCCCAGTGCCATGGAAGCTCACAAACCTAAGTTGCTTTGTAGCACATTCCTAGCAGGTAGCACAGCAGGGAGAGAAGGGAGCAGATAATACCCCACTACGTCCTGACTGCAGGAAGAAAGTTTATCCATACCTGCCTGGAAAAACTGCTTTTTATGTGACAGTGGCTGGGAGTACAACTTCCAGTGCTGGCCTTCTCTAGGCTGGAGATGCTGGAGCATACATGCTCCAGTTCCTTGAGTGCCCAAAGAAGAGCTTTAGATTTCATCCTTTCCAAGTTGCCTGCAGACCTCACTTCCTACTCTTCAGGACTGCTAGACTCAAAGACATCAGCCTCAGTTACTCAGTTACCTGAGTTGCCCACTGAAGTCACAGGTGGTTGGAAAAACACAAAAACTGCTGGCAAAATTAAATCCAAATCTCAGCCTCAGGTCCTGGTTAGTAGAAGATACATCCTTAGTGGGTTTAGAGCATCTCAACAAACGTCCTTAGGGAAGGAAAGTGGCCAGGGAGGTGAGGGCTCAATTTTTATATGGCAACCTAATTCTCTGATAACTAACATCAGTTCTGAGTGGAAATGGGTGGGAAGATATCCAGAAAAAAATGAGAAGTCCTAAAAAAGACACAAGAAATTAGATCCTTTTTTCCTCTACTCTTGAAATTTAAGAGAATTTGGTTTGCCATTTGCGAGCAACATTCAGCACCACTCAGAACTGGTAACAGCCCATTTTCTCCTGTTATTTATGACACTTTCTTCCTGTCAACATTTAGAAAGAAAATAGTGGGTAAAGAAACTCCCAGACTTAATAAAAGCCAAGTAAGCATTCTTCTGATAATTTCTTAGTTGTAGAGTAATATCCAGGCAGATCTTCAGCATGAAAAGCAGAATGGGGAGATGAATTCTGCTTTTTTTGTGCTTTGGTTAATATCACTTCACTGACTTTGCTATTCAGGCTCATGGTTCACTCAGTGTTGACAACTGTTGGCTGCAGGAACACTAATGGCATTGTGCATTAATTGTGTTTCACACGGGGGGAAAAAAAGACATATATTAAATTTTTTGCTTTTAAACATATAGCTCTTTCCTGCTACCTCACATACCTTGCATTCTTTCTACAACAGAAATGTTCATGTCAGCATCAAGATCAAGGTGCAATTTATTCTTTCAGGTATAAGTAAAAAGGAATATAGTTACTGTTTCTGGTCATTAGTAGGTGGATGAGTTCTTACTGTACATGAGCATGAACCTCCCTTTTTTTTTCCAAACTCCTTTCCTGTGTGTAAAGGAATAAATAGTTGCCTATCATTCAGGCTATGTTGACAGATTTTTCCAAAACCTTTTCCATCTGCTGGCAGCCAAGGAATGCAGCACATACAGGCCCCAGTAAAACCTCCCTGGAACTAATACTTGTATACTGAATAATGTTGAGGTACACCGTGCTAGCCTGGAGGAGCAGGAATAAGTATTTTAACTGGCTCATTTTTTTATCCTGCACCTCAGCACATCCCAAGTTTGCAAAGCAGATACAGAAAGCAGAAGGAAGGAGAGGGGAAAGTAACATGAAAACTAGTAATCAGAAGCAGATTCTAGATGCAAATAAAAAAGTGCTTATGGCAACTGCAGCACAGAGAAACTGAGAACAGGCCAGGGAGGTACAACAGATATTTATTGCCACCTCTGCTTCAAAAGGAGATCACAGAACTCAGACTTCTGGCCCTCCTTTACTATTTATTAAGAATATACAGGGGACCTTTCAGTAATCTTCCTTTCAGTACTGCTGTGTGCAGATGTTTGAATATATACAGGTGCACAGAAAAAGCAATAGCCTTCTCCTGGTGTGCAGGAAGCCAACATGACACAAGTGACTTGCTCAAAGGTACAACATTTAAGCAATCAACCATATTACTGTGATTTTATTATCTTCTTTTTTCTTTTTTTGCAGTTGATGGATGGCCATGTATCTAAAAAGGTGCAGCACTAATACTAGAAAAGTACAAGTTCATAAATATAGGTCTGGTGCAAGGGACTGTTGGAAGTGACTCAAGAAAACACTTCTTTTCAAAGCCACTTTAGGAAACTTCTGGACAATTATTGGGACAGGTTAAGCAGATTCTCAACAAGTATTTTAATGTTATTTAATCTTACAATAACACCATGTCTATCAAGTGCGCAAGAAGTCTGTTCATAATTCATATGAGAGGAGAGGGAATAAATAAAAATAAATTTGTATAATCCCAACCTCTGGATCACCTGCTGTGTCTTTTATTTTTGTTTCAGTCTGGCTTAAAAAAACCCACTGAAATTGCTGGCATCATAAAAAAAAAGGGATTGAAACTATCTCTCAAATGAGTGTTTGCACTAATAACGAAAACAGTAACAGGTTTCAAAAAACAGTATGACAGGCACCAAGACTAAGAAAAATTTAAATAGTTGTATACAAATCTAAAGTCTTTAAAAAATTTCATTTTTATTGATTCATTACCATACAAAATTTATTCAAATTACATCCATTTGAAGTGGTAAGATCACAGCTAGAGAACATGTCACCCTTTAGTAAATCTATTTACAAAACTCACCATAAAAGCTTTTTTTGTTGGTTTTTCCTTTTTTTTTACAGTATTTTACAGAGGTTTGTTTTTTTTTTTTAAACTAGCATACAATGCAAAGCTAAATTAGATTAGTATTTTGCCCACACACATTGGGACAAGTGTTTAATTTGTACAAAAAAAAGATGGTCTGCGTTAGTCTTCATTTTCTCTTCCCTCACAAAAGTGCCCCTTTGTCTCGCAAATCTTCATGCTCACACAACTTTTACTTTCCTCTTCCACAAGACAAAAACTTTAAATACTACAATTTTATTTACAGATCCACATCTAAAAAAACTCTTAAAAAATTACAAACCAGCTAGAAAATATTCTGGCAGTGTTTACAAATTAATTCTATTGTACAAAACTGCTAGATAACTAAAGTGTGAGTTGAGAACATATATCAAATTAAATACAACTGCTGAATGATCTATGCAAACATTTGTACATATAAACACACACTTAACACTGTTTAACAGTTCTTTATGTGTTGCCCTTTATACATTTGTTATATTCCAAAACCCACACAGTCATACAGTTTCCTTATTAGTACTGTGACTTCTTGCCTTTTCGTGTGTGAGCTTTCATAGCAGCAACTCAATGGTACCAGAAAACCTGCATACATAATATTCTACTACAGTACAAATAGTACTAATTTTCTGAGTATGTCAGATAAGCACAACAGTAATGCAAACAAAAAGATTATATGGGCATCATCTAATCAACATTACATTAATTTAGCCCAGAACATGGCAAAATATTTTACACTCAAGAAAAAAAAAATTATTTAAGACTTCTTAGAATTCCTCTGACGTTCAAAAAATAAATATTGGTACTATACTATACTAGCAAAGATCTTCAAAAAATAAATGCAATTCAGTTGATGTGGTACTTACAGTTATGTACTTTGGAAAAAAATTAGTTCCATTTTGCTGGCGAAGAGAATTATAAAAAGCTGTAAGCAGAGGAAGCTAACCCACTGAGATAAATATGATATATTGAACAAACAAAGCTTGGCATAAGTGTTTTCCATAGAGGGAAAAACCCACAGTGCATCTCTAGTAGGCACTTAACATGAAGCCCCACTTAGTACCACAAAAATCCTTGTACCAGTTCTAATGCACACTGGGGGCAGTAAAATTGAACTGTGCATCTTCGTTCTAGTTTAAAAAAAACAACCAACAAAAACTACTTTCACACGCACACACACAAGCGTTTTTAAAAATCTGCGATTACTACGAGAAGTGGCAGAACTTTATACTTTGAAATATCTGCAATATACACTACATTTACAGTGTATTTTCTTTTCATTAAAAGCTTTTAAGGACATAAGTATTTGACCTCATAATGAGACATATACATAGCTCAAAATGAGCATTATGACAGCAATTTAAACATTCCCACAAGTAGCTCAAGAATCCCATTCCACTCTTTTGCATTACTTCATATTTACGTTCACTGCGTGCACAATCCACGTTGTGACACTCCAAAGACATGCATTCTCTGCAGAAGGCACGACCTGAAATACTATTACAAAATGGTGATTTAGGACTAAACCAGTTCACGGAGCCCTTCTCCGTAAGCCCACTTGTCACGGGAAGCAGAGACTGGGGGAGTGTGAGGACAAAACATCCACGGTCACCTGCTTGCACCCGCTGACTCGCAAGGCACTGGAGCTCGGGGGCAGGGAGAAGGCTCTGCTGTAAAAGCCTTCCCTTGTTTCTTATGGTGTTACAGGGAGGATTCAATTAAAATATCAGCACTGTTCAGGAGCCTAGTTTATTTAATAATGCTATTTTTATGGTAAGTAGAGGACAACTCTGAATGACGGCAGGTTTTTTTGATTCCATTAAAAACATAGTTTAGATATGGACAGCACTTAAGACAATCAGCTGTATATAAATTCATCCATCAGTGAAGGAAGTTTCTCTAAATCATAAGCATCAAAGAGGTCACTGATGCCTTCTTCATCCCCAAGGCTCAGCAAATAATCTTCCTGAAGCAGAGGAGGCAGCAAATTCACAAATGGTCCTTCAAAGTTTGAGGGAATTTGGTCCTCGGTCTGCTGTAGAAGGTTGGCTGGAGAAGCCAATGGAGAGATTGTTGCCATATTTACTGAGCAGTCACCTTGTCCTGAGTTAGCAGAAGCCACTTCTGTGACAGGAGGGAGAGAAAAAAATAGAAGTTGCCACATTTAATATCAGTAGAAATATCAGACAAGGCTCAAACAAAGTAACCACAGCATAAAGGGCCTTTCAAAAAGCATAATTCCAACAATAAAAAAATGGCCTCCATATAATTTCTAGCTTGTTTTTGATGGGCTTCTCAAAAATGATCATGTTGCTATCATCTCTGACTTTTCTATTAAAAATTATCTTACAAGATTTAAACATCTGCAGGGGGAAATAAATCAAACACAGTGAAGACACCCATTTTTTCATGGAGTTAATAGTCAAAACCGAGAATTTTCTAGGTACCAGATGTAATCAGTGAAGCAATGTAGCTTCACATACACCCATACACAGAGATTTCTGCCTCTTGTGTTGAGATGGATCTTTACTCCTACTGTCTTATTTGAAAAGTTAAAAGGAACAACATTGTCTCTTTCTTCAGTATTACATATACCTTGGTTACATACGATATGCAAACAGAAAACTTACTTTAAACAAATGATGCAAAGGAAAACTTATTTCTGACTACATCAACCAGAAATACATAGTGAAAAATCAATACCTTAGCTTTCCACTTCTTAGAAAAATAAAGCCAAAGAACAAGAGCTGGAAATCCAAAGTTCAAACTGAAACTTTTAATGTGAGCTTGAAAAAAGGCCATTAGTAGTGCAAAGAAATAATTTTACCTTTGGAAATGGTTTTGGAAATATTTCCATTGTGGTCCTGACTATAGGTTTTCATTGGACTGAGGGCATCATTTTCCTCTGGGCACAGATAAACTTCAATAGGTCCTTGAGTACTAGATAAATGTATCAATGCACTCTGCTAAAAAAACAAACATCAGAATTGTGTCACACCAATGAACACAACAGAATATTGATGATTCTGAGTAAATACTGGGTTGTGAGTGTTTGAGTACAGTTTTACTAATCAAAAAAACTTGAAAAGAACACCAAGCTTTTTTTTTTTTCCAAGATGTGAAAGGTTTGGCTGATGTATCTTGCAGACAAGAACATAAAAACTTTTTCCACTGTCATGTACAAATGTCAAAATCCCACCATTTTTGTGTGTCATATCATAAGAAGGAAGGCATAAAGGATTAAACTCCAAACATTTTCTTATAACCACAATAGCCTGGAGCATTCTGATGGAAGGGAACTGTGGGATGCCAGTCACAGGATTTATAATTATTCATAACAATAATATTGGATGTATTTGTATAAATGTTTCTGCTTTAAAAAGATGCCAAAACATCTTTCCCACTTTCCCAAGGGCCTTCAGCACCTACTCAACTGAACTCAGATACCTGTATGCAAGTTCACCTATTTATCAGGCAGTATTTCCAAATAACAAAAGAACTCCAAGCCCGATGCTGTTTTCTTCACCCAAACTATTTATTTAAGTTCTTCTTCCCCCGCAAGGCAGTGATTTTGATGGTGGTTCTGAATAGGAACTGCTAATTTGTGGCAAAAAGTTACACTTTTCTTAACTTTCACACACTGATGCAATAAACCAACATGATCCAGGCACAGAAAACCTGCAAAGCTGCTCTTTGTGTTATGATGGAAAACCATAAATTACTCTGGTTATAAATAAACCTGCTGCTGCTGAATTGCATCAATAGTTTTCTAAAAAGCATAAATATAGGCATTAGGTACCTCTTTGCAGACTTGTTTAAAATATTTCCTTTTGTGCCCTTTGACAAAATGTTCCTCTTATTATTTGGGTTCTGACAGTTATGTAACATAACAGCATTTACAAACACAGAGAACAGCAAATGAATGGGGGTTTGCCAGGGAAGAGAAAACAGTTAGGAGTACTCAGGGCAGTGCTGCAGATAACTGGAGAAAAAGGAGATGTAAAGAGCAGGAGCTGAAGAAGGAAGGTACTATTGAGTGACTGAGGTATACAAAAAAATGAACACTGGAATGTAATAGCATGTGACAGAAAGAAATAGGACTTTACTGCCTGAAGCTGAAAATTAAATAAGGTGGGCATAGAGGATAAGGGAGGACTAAGCACTAATTTTAATGATCGTGTGCATCTCTCTGCCTGCCTGATTTCACTGAATTAAAAATCAAAGCAAAATGCCCAGGGGAAAGAAACAGGAAAGCAAACAAAATAACAGTATATATTTATGAATACTGATAAAAGATATCCTTTTCTCATTGCAACAAAATGATTTATTCTTCCTGCCAGAACCTGCAACAAGGTTCAAAGAGGAAAGTAAGGACAAAGGCAAAGAAAAGAAAAAAAGAAGGATGGAAACCAAAATGGGTCTAAGCAAGTACAGAATAATCTTAGGAAAAAAAGTGACAGGGAATCCAGAGTCTGATCCTGCCCACAGGGCAGCAGGTATGGCTGAGCTCACTTGGCCTGGTGCAGGGATGAAAGATTAATGCACAGCTATGAACAAAACATTTGCAGTGTTTGTGGGGTTAGCCCCATCTCTACTTGCTCCTTGAGTGAAGAAATTAGGTACATTTTTTGAATCTCTAACCAAGCCATTCCTGCCAATTCTTCTCATTTGCCCAACATACTTGGGTCTGTCTTCCTAAGTGAGAATTAAAATAAATAAGTGCCAATGAAGCAAAGATGATGATGATGATAGAAGGAAAGGCAAGAATGTGTTCTAGGAGTAAAACACAAAATTCTACAATACCTGTAATACTTGAGAAAATAAATTCCTACATGAAAACATGTTTCAATAAATTAGGATACCAGTTATATGCGTTGTCAAGATGCTTAAGGCATTCAGTTATCCATTAACTTTTTAACTAAGATAAGAAAGCTGAATTTCTTGTGAAAGACTTGACATTGTTACAAACTAAGGAAATTTCAATTGTCAAGGGAGAGTTTCCCTTTATGTAAAGCATAGCAAAAGAAAATGTCTGTAAATAGTGTGGATTACTCTGAAGAAATCTGAAAGTGAGTGAAAAGGAACAAATAACAATTGTTCTGTGTGAATTGATGTTTAAAGTTTCCCCTTCCTTTTCTACAGAAACATCCCTAAAATGTATAAGAATTTAGGACTGTGTACCTGGGCACATATCACAGTAAGACTCAGGAGACACTGTATCTGCAGAAAAATTATATATAACCAGGCAGGAAATGCCAGATTCTCCTTACCTCCACTGGGTCAGGCACTTCAAGTCTTGTTTCTGGAGGAGCTTTCACAACTATAACAGTTTGGTCTTTAAGGCCACTGATTTTTCTAATATCTTGGTACGTCACGTAAGCTAATGTAATCAGTGTTAAGGAATTTTCCATCCCAGGTTACAACACACTCACACTATTAGAAAAGGCATAAGTCTTTCAATTATTTTTCCATTTTCTCAATTTTCAACAAAGCTCTTAACCCAAGGTTTTCTGTTCTCTGCACTGTGATTGCCATTGTGTAGCCCTGTGAGAACTTCCCTTTGATGTCACAGCTGGGGCCACCACTCAGGGAACAAAAGGGATTCTCTGTGCTGAGTGCTCCTCTCCTCCTCTATATGGGGGAAACTACAGAAGCTCAAGTTCAACAACCTGAAACTACTCACAGACTCCATGAAGCAAAAATTTTTATGCACTTGCTATCAACATGCAGAGAGCTGAAAATCACTGGAAAAGTGTATAGGAAATTTATAGATGCATGCTATAGAAGTGCATACACAGCGTCATAGAATCATAGAATGGTTTGGGCTGGAAAGGACCTCAAAAGATCATTTGTTTCCAATCCCTCTGTCATGGGCAGAGACACCTTTCAATAAACCAGGTTGCTCAGACCCCCATCCAGCCAGGCCTGGAGCAATTCCAGGGATGGGGCATCCACAGCTACCCTTGGCAATCCGCGCCAATGTCCCACCAACCTCACAGTAAAGAATTTCTGTCTAATATTTCATCCAAACCCACCTTCTTTTAGTTTAAAGCCATTTCACAACAATGTCTTTATTAAAAAATCCATTTCCAGATCTCCAATAGGCTCTTTTTAGATACCAGAAAGTGCTATAGGGCCTCCCTGGAGTCTTCTCTTCTCCAGGATGACAAAAATCCTAATTTCAGTTTAAATTTGAGGGGCTTTGCAAACATAAATATATAATACATAGAACCTATATAATATTTATATAAATATACAAACATTTATGGAACATTCAATATTTATACATTAATTTATATAATACAAAATTATTTTTAAAGCCTGTTTAAGCAGCTACATTAAACCTCTAGAGTGCAGAATGTCAATTTCTGCATAAGCACAGCATAAATATGAATCTTTTGCCGTTCAACAAGTATTTGTCAAAATGTCAGCGTTTTGGGTGTTACTACATGGGGAAGCCTCACATACTGATCCATGTAACTGAGATGTTTAAGTGCTTTTGGCTCTGAAAAGAACTGTGAAATGGCCATGATCACATGCATACAGCTCCAGCTCTTTAGTTTTGTCATCTGTTACCTGGCATGACATTTATGCCAGGGGAATAAAAAGCCTGACTTATTATATATACTTTTGGGTGGTGTGAGTGTGTGCTGTTACAGAGCAGTATAGCAAGACAGACTGCCCAAGCTCCAGTACACACTGCATCTATCTTGGATCAAACAAGTCAAGAGGCAAAGTGACAGGCCATCCTCTTTCACCCAAATGGCCTTTATCAAGGCTTTTGCCACTCGTTAAGTAAGGTTTGCAAAGGCAGAGTTCATCCCCACAGGATTCAGTGCTACAAAAATTCAGAACTGTCATGTTCAGCTTTGTCTTGCTTATGTCTCTTCATGGATATGTCATGCTTATGTCTCTTAGCTAAAGACAGTACTGATCCTACTCCCCATTCCACTTGGTGATCTTTGGTTACATCAAAATGTCTGTGAAATCCAGTCAAAAGTCAACGCTCACATAGGTCAAGTTCTTTTTACTGGTACTCCCATAGTTACTTCCTGTCCTTCAGAACAGAGAATAAATCCACTTTATTAGATGCTATTTGAACACTACTTATTATATATAGTAATAAGTTTTCACATCAGCATTTGATAAAATGCTTTCTTGTGTTGCTAATAGTTGGGAAATCCAAGGAAAATGACAACTGGTTAATTATGAAGAGCATTAACAGCCAAAGTAAGTCATATGAACCTTTTGCAATTATTACATTAAATAATTCAGCCTAAGGTATTCTGAGAGCTCATAGAAGTTTTATCTATATTTTATTATAGATTCTCCAACGAGAAGAATCTGAAACTTTGTTGCAAGTTTCATACTAAACCAAATCCCAACTTTATTTTCCTCTCTGTGCCTTTAATTTATATTTAAAGTTTAAAGTGAAATAAATTTTAAAAAGTAATGACTAAACAAGACTGTTACCTGATCAGACTCTCTCTTTATGCCTTTATAATTTCTAAACACATAAAACTGTGGTTTGCTCTAGGCTTGAAAAAAACACAGGGCTATCGGATATCCTCACTCATTAATCAGTAAAGGTTCTTGGTTCTACCGTAGGTGAACACAAATGTTAACAGTCTCCTTCATGTATCACCTTTTCTGGTTTTTCCTTTTCACATTCCAGAAGCACTGCAGGTTCAAGCTGCTTAAGCAGCTTTTACATCAAACCACATTAAAACCTTTTCAACTTCTAGAAGATTCTGATGCTTTCTTTCAATGACATCACACAGAGGAAGTCTCCTAGTATTACAGGGCACAGCAAGGAGGCTGAGCACCTTTGAGGTTTTGGGAAAAAGGATATCTCTGATTCTCTGAGTCCTCTGTTAGCAGCTTGAGGTCCAGGGTGCAGCTTTGGATTAGCTCATCCAGTTTCTTCTCTTCCTGAGTCAGTTCCGTCACCTCCTTGGTGAGGCCCTGGCGCTGCGCCAGCATCCCACCGTCCTCGGACAGGCTGCAGCCCCTGCAACATACAGAAGGAAGGAAGAATTCTGTAAAAGCTGACCCTACACCATGGTAAAGGGGAGAGACAGAGTTTTACACTGCAGATGAAGTTCTTCGTCCTTTCTCCCTAAACCCATCCCTAGCGAGTCAACATAAACGATGCTTTCCAGAAAAAGCATCTTTTTATCACAACAACACATTCTGGAAATGCCACCAAGATGAAAGTGTTGAATATTTCCAGCTACTTCCAAAATCTTGTTTCTAACCACAGCCTAACTTTTTTACTTGCTTTACTTTTTATTTTTTTACTTTTTACCATAGAAGGCAGTAGGTAGAGATACATACCTAAAACCTACTCCACAGGCACAAGTGAATTAATTAAGCCAGTTTTCAAACAAAGTGCTGGTTTCTAATTTCCCTGACAAATGCTTTTTATGAACTTTTCTTAACAGAAAAATAGGACTTTATGCTGTTGGAAGGCATTTTGGATAATTGCTTGGAGCAAAGTGTTAGAATGAAAGGTGGGAGAATGAAAACACTGCGGCCCTGTGATAGTGAAATCAGCCAGCAGGGATGGAGAAGGATAATGAATACTTACATCCACTGAATGTTGTTTTTGGATTTTTTCTTAATGAGATGGATGCCTTCCAGTACATTGGTGATATCGTAAATCCTCCTTTTTTGCACCTTGAGGACCTCTGCTGCTCTGTTCAAATCTAGGACCCCATCAGGAGACTGGCTCAGCAACTGAATGAACTTCTTTGTAAGAAGGCCAAGGGATGTATCATACCGAGTCTTTTCTGAAGGAGATTTTGGAGCTTGGAAGGAAAAGGAAAAAGAAAGTTAAATCAGGTTTTTTCTCATTTTGGTTCCGAAAGCAGCAACCAAAAATGAAATTACATGTATTACATATATTACAGTTACTTCTTTCATTTTTACTGGAGAAATCTCTCATACCTCGCATTAAGACACAACTTACCACTATGTATTTGCATTTCAAGATGTACTTTTCCAAAAGTCACAGGTACATGAGCAAATATATACATTTTTTTAAAATGCAAATATTTCCAGCAGTCTGATAGATACATATGGAAATATTCTGCTGAGGCTTTTACTATGTGAATTCATAATAGTATTTTTAGTATCTATTTATCCTGGCAGCAAACCCAAAAAATCCCCTGTGACTCTCCTTCATCAGTCTGATAGCCAGCTTTCATCAGGGTTTGATTTTCCCCTCATGTGAGATAAGTGCTTCATATGCAATTAAGCAGGACTTAGGTGTACTTCAGTGGGTGAACACAATGACAGATTCCATCAGTGTCAGACTCCACAGCTTGAGAAAACTCAAGTGAATTAGAGGAGATTGATATAAAATAACAATTTATAATCATCATTGCTTCATAACCAAGCAATGCTCAAACTGGGACAGAGTATCCACAGCTTCTAAATTAGAAGTCAGCAAATGGCTTGGACCAATTCATGGTTTCCATGCACAAATGCTGCATCTATATACTTCACAGATGGGCTTTTAAGAGTTTAAATACTTGGATCAGAATGATGCCTAATTCTAAATGTTCAAGGCCTCTCTGTCAAGGGAAATGAGCCAGCCATTATTACAAGTCTGCTGGGCTGGTACATCTCAAACCCTTCATTTGCTTCCACTATAATGCAGGGTGGAACTTGGGCTGATTTTGGCGGTCTTTTTCATGTTTTCAAGAGTCATGCCATACATTAAACTGCAGAAGTCAGTCAAAACTGAAAATCCCACTGAAGAGTGAACCTTTAGATTACCCTGAAATATTTTGAAGAATACAATGGCTTTTTAGTGAAAATCAAGACATTGCATCTTTGCAAAGAGAACCAGCTAGCTGTACGTCTTTGGGTAGACCCAGGGCTTGTCTGCTCTAGGAAATGGAAGAATATTCATAGAAAGGCTTGGGTTGGAAGCAGAACTTAGAGATCATCTAGTTCTACCCTCCCTGCCATGGATAGGGACACCTCCCACTAGACCAGATTGCTCAGAGCCCCATCCAGCCTGGCCTTAAAACACTGCCAGGGATGAGGCACCCACAGCTTCTCTGGGCAACCTGTGCCAGTGCCTCACCACCCTGTGAGGAAAGAACTTCTTCCCAACATCTCATCTAAATCTCATTCTCATCACTTACACGACCTTGTGGATTTAGAGCAAGGGTGGTTGGTTTGTCTGGGTTTTGTTTGGGGCTTAGAAAAGTGTAAGAGGATCACAGCAATAATGGCAAGAAGTGGCAGGAGTCCCACCTAAAATGGCTTGTGCTCTTCATCCCACACCAAATTCTTTGTACAGGTTTATCAATGCTGCAGCAGCATCCTGTGCACCAAACAGTACTGAATTTCTGCAAGAATCCACTTCAATTTAAAATAGGCTTCATATAGCTTAATGAAATTTAGTTTAATTAAATCAACTGTGGTTGTTTAACTCCTATGCTTTAAGTTTCTATCTTTAACTACTTTTACTTTTCCTATCTGCCTCAATAGAAACCAACAGACTGGTGAGGAAGGCCCTTTGGCATCTCTTGCTCTGACATCACTACAACTGCTGCCCCAGTCCCCTCCTTGCCTCATCTGGCTCCCTAACTCTCCTGCTGAAACCCCCATACAGGACAGCAGGGCCACAGCCCCCAGCTTCTGTTGCAAGAAGCCCACTGCCCAAGGCAATGCAGATGTGCAAAAATCAGTACTCAGAGCAACTAGGCAGTGGCAGTATCCAGAGTGCCATGCAGGGACAGAAGGCAGCTCAGATGCCACAAAGAGCATTTTTCATGCAGTGCTGCTGAGGCACAGCTCGCATTCTTTGCAAATCCCTGCCCAGGGAAAGAAGCCCTGGCAGGCAGCTGCTGTAACTCCAGCAGCCAAGGAGGAGGCAGGCCTGATGAGCCTTGCCTAACAACTGTGCAATCCATCCCATCAGCCACCTTCATTCCTCAGCATCCACCTCTCCAGGCACCCCAGCATCACAGCCTTGGCTGAAGGGGAGGCCCTGGGCAGAGAGAATGCAGGCTGCCCAGCACGTGGCAGCCAGGAGCCTCTGCAGCCTCTTAGCAGCTCTGCAGCAACCCCTCCATGCTGCAAACCTGCTCTCCACTGCCCAGCTGCGGGGCTGAGTTTGTTGCATGCACCTCTAAGTGAGGAGAGCAATAAAAACACCCCAAGCTAGGTAAGGCAGACTGATGACAGCATGTTACCAGCTCCCTTACTTTTTGGACTATCTGGACTTCTTGTTGCAGCTCTTCCTTTCCCCTTTGGAGTCTTTAGTCCTTCTGCAAGATATTGGTGGCCACTTTCTCCTAGCTCCAGCCTTCGTTTTGCCTGTTAAAAAAAAAAAAAAAAAAAAAAAAAAAAAACAATTAATGCATTGTTAAGAAGTATATTTCATTTTATCAAACACTATTGGGACTACAGGAAAGGCAGAGAGAGGTGAACTTTTCACACCAAGGTATCAGTACAGGTTCATAGCCCATATGCATCACAATGGAATCCAAATATTTACTGGAATCTTAAGGCAGACTTAAATATATCCCTCAAAAGCAGGTCGATGAGGTTTTTATTTGAAAATTCAGCAATTGTTTTAGATTTGAAAAGCTGAGTGACCGTTTCACAGTATATTTCACTCTAGTCTGGACTTTCTTGAATAGGTATGAAAGATTTCAGCCCTCACTTGAGCTGTGAACATTTCATTTAAGAAAAACAAAGACAGCCTCTCAAGCATCCATATGTATGAATCCATAAAGCTACATTTCCTTTGAAAAACTTGTTATATCCATCTAAGTTTCTGCAAAAGTAGTGCTAGTGCAAGTTATATTTTTCCCTTCACTGTCTGAAAAGATGGCTTTGAGGGGACCAATAATTTCCACTACTATGAACTTCCTACATGACACGACACCAAGAGCAGCATTGGACAAGTCTTCTCCTCTGCCTCTCAAAAACTTGTCCTCATTGAAAGCACAACCACTACATTTATTTCACATTAACTAGCACATGTGCTGCCTAAATTAAAGTAAGGTGGAGCAAAAGTAGTATTAGACAAGGCCTGAAAATCTGCTAAATGTTGCATTCAGCTCAAAGGAAACACATCTTGAATAACAAAAATAGTGAATGAAACCATTAAACTTTGCAGCACACAGACAAACTGCAGTGAAAACCACCACCAATATGAATTCTGTTCCTAGACAGAAACACAATATACTATCTTTGGAAACAATTCTATACCCTTCCCTGCCACTCAGGTTACTGAAATTAAATCTGGGGATACTCGTTATCCTAACAATAGAAAGCACATTACCTGGAAGACACAGGAAAAAGAACTTTTATGTCTAATCAAGTTTAGACAAATAACTGTTCCTGAAGAATGTTGTTTATTCAGTTAGGTAGAGCAATTCAGAGTACATTATTTGTTTGTTTTTTAAGATTCACCCTACGGGGCTGGATAATGTCTTGCTCCTCACTGAACCAAGACAAAACAATACATTCTGCTATGGAGTTGTAGACAGGTATTTCTGTTTTGTGGATTTGACTTATGCACTTTACTTTGCATCTGTGACCAACAGAAGGCTCTAAATAAAGTCATTTATATGCATTTATTTATGGATAGCTAAATAATATCTTTCTGTTGGACTCTGCTTGCAAACCTCAGACTTATTAAAAGGCAAGTTAAAGCACATGAAACTCACACAAGCCCATGGTGTAACAGCACATGCACAGCACTCAAGCCACTCTTCTCCACATTTTGTGTGAAGGGGCATAAAATTCACTGGGGCAACAGGGCAAATCTGAACTGCATCCTTCTAACCAACACAGGCACCACACTCCCAGCAGACCACTGGTGGCACCTTCCAATAGCATGAAACACCTCTGCTCTGCTCAGCTCTGTAATCCAAGGACACAGATTCCCAAAAGGTCAAGTGTTAACAAAAGCATCCAGCTAATATGTTTAGCCAATGTAATTGGATTAAATTAAGATTACAGCTATTCCACAGAGAGAAATACATTTCACACTTTTTATGCAAGTGTTTTTCCACCCTGAGAACTGTAACAGCAAAGGAAGGAGGGGTAAAATGGGAACAATTCAGGGCGTGGGAAGACTAGGCCAAAGGGATACAATTAAAGATAAAAGAGAATCTCAAAACCAGGTGTGAGAAGGAGGGGCAATGCTTAAAACATAAAATCCAGAGATTTGCAGCTCTCTCCATCAGAAGAGAAACTTAGGTTTGGATTATACATCAAAACTTTTTGTCTCAACTTGTCTGCAAGACAAAAACAACAGTATTTTGCCTCTACTTTTGTGGTTAAATACTTATATAAGTATTTTCCCGTGAACTTCAAATAATCTGAGAGAATGCAGACAGCATCCTTTGGTTGCAGAGCAGCAAAAGCCTGCCTGCATCTGCTGGGGCTGGCACAAACACCACACTCTTGTCAGGCTCAGTGCACCTACAGACACTGTAGGGCTAGTGAAAAAAATACCACATGACAGCTATCTACAAGACAGATGCTTTACAAAGCATACAGCAAACCTGAGAGATATATAGAGCAAAATATTTTAGTGGAGTCTAAAAGATCCTGATTACTGACAGTTAATTTTAGGAAACACTGAGGAATGTTTAATTTCTGGCCAGATGTTACACGTCACTCAGCAAGTCCTCGCTTCCCCTTCCTGTTTTACAAACTTCATAACTGATAAGATGCAGGACTGAAGTGGTGTATTCTCTCAATTTCTTCTTTCATGAATTACAGACTGAAGATTTCCTAGTGCTATTTTGTTTGCACTAGAGATCCTTGGTGACTCACAGTTTCTCTCCCATCTCCAAAATTATTCATAGTGCCTTCCGATATCTGGCTTCTCTTCAGAAATCTCAAGATCTGTGATCAGCAGAATCACTGAGCCTCTTAAAAAAAATCTTCATTTGAGTCACTTATTTTTCCTACAGGACTATATTCACTATTTAGACTATTTATACAAATTAATATTATTTGTCCTTATTGCATTACTTGATCAATCCACAACCATCTGACACGGTAAGAGGGACCTGCTAAGACATAACTGGCCAAAGGACACCAGCACAAAGCTTCCCAAATGACAGATAGGAAGCAAAGGGACCAAAAATTTCTCAGTGACATGAAACCTGAGTGCAAGAAATGGGAAGTCAGATTCTTCAGGGAGACAGCAAAAGGAGCCTAAAATAAAAGGAACTATGAGACAGGTAAGCCACAAACTGATACTTTCCAACAAGAGACACAAAAGTAACAGGAAAGCAAGCATCCCATTAAGCTAAACCAGATACCTACCCAACCCCTTGGTCCAGATGTAAAAATTGTGGCATCAACTGCTTTAACTCAAGTTTCTCTTTCAACACTATGAGCAATCCCTGACACAGATACAACTACAGACCCACTGTTCAGTGCAGACCACTAAAAACTGGTGGCACCTTGAGTCCTGTAGGTTTGCCCTTTTAGCTTCAATCCTTTTTTTTTTTTTTTTTAAAGAAAACTAGATAGCTACCACAATCCACATCAGAGGCAAACCCACAAGAATGTCTTTCCTAAGAACACTTGTCTCTAGAGGAAAATAGCTTACAAACTCCCAGGATAAGCTAAGTATTTTCAAGCACACAGGACCTGATGCAATTCACTTTACAGTACTCAGTCTCATGGATTAACTTTCAAGAGGAGCTCGGAGGCTGGTTATGCTTATAGAAGAGAAGAAAAGGAGCAAGGGTAGTATTAATTAATTGACAAAAGGGGTGGAAAAGGTGCAAATGGGAAATTATAGCCCAATCCCTTTAATGGGCTGGTTTGAGTTCATGGCTACTTGAGTCTATCAGGTTGCTGACACCACCTCTTCTGCATCCTCCCTCCATCCCTGCTCTCCTGGTGCAGGCAGCACCTGATTGATATGTCCTCATCAGCCCCCCCAGAAAGCTGGTTCAAGAGGTCCCCACTAGCAGTAACTTAGTCCTACTCCAAAACAGAAATGATTTTTCTGCTGGGTGGGTGATGAGCCTGCACTGAGGGCTGCTGAGGAGAAGCAGTGTGACACCCACCCATGCCCCTTGGAGCATCAGACTGACATTTGAGCAGCTTCACTGTCATGTCACACAGCAATCAACTTCAGTTCTTGGGGAAAGAAACTGGCAGCAATTAGATAAAAAGAAAAAATTTCAGAGTGTATCTTGTAACAAACAAGTAAAGGCTAAGCATCAGGTAAGAGCCAGCACAGGGTTTTGTCACGATAGCAGAGCAAGTGCCCAGGTGGGGCAGACATCAGTTTTTGAGGACTGCATCATATCCAACCAAAGCCTCAGTTACACTGAGAATTATATTTGTAAGTTTGAGGGACGAAGCAGTAAAACACTTTTTAATTCTTTCCAGTGATAAAATCACAGAGAATAACTTTGCCAAAGTATGCACACTAGAATTGGTCCTGCTAGATGTGTGTCTCAGCTTGTTTACTGGATGCAAGTTAGTTGCACTGTTTGCAAGAGACAGACCCAAGAAAAATTACATTACCTGTGCTACCTTCTGAAAATCTTTTGTCTGAAATATTGCTGCACCCATTAGGCTTCAGCAAGAACATAATGGAATGAGCTGGGCATATTCTACTACCCCAAAACTCTAAATTCAAAGTCCTTTGGCGAAGTGCAGTCAGTACATTTTCATTACAAGTGTGAAGCACCAAATTCCACTTCAAACTCCCGTCACAGCTCTTGGACCTCCCAGGCTCTGCACATCCCATCTTCACGGAGATGCTGAGACCTACCAACATCCCCTGCTCCCCTATCAAGCATTCAAGGTGTGTTTGAGGAGCAGCAGTCTGATTTAAATACAAAAGGACAAAAGTTGATCTCAGAATGAGAACAAAAGTAACCTGGGACAAAGCCTGCTGAGATGGGGACAGAAGATAAAAACTTATTCCAAAAAAACCATGGGATGAGGAGCTGAAAAGAAACTCTACTTTATGGTCGACTGGGGTGGAAAAACAGGAAGACTGGAAACAACCAAGCATGGTAAGGAATAAATTGTTTGCATTAAGTGATAGCTGACAGTGAATTAAGCAGCAAGCAGAGAAATGTGTCTTAGGCCTCAGCTGTGGGTGTCTCAGAGCTAGCAGTAAGATGGGCAAGTTGAGCAAGGGACAATGACTAAGCCTGGCGTAGTCTCTAGAAGATATTACAATTGCTAGGGGCAGATAAAATGGCAGCTTTTCTGTATTTTACCACAAGGCTGATATTACTGGGGAGGGGATGCAAGCCTTTCCAGCAAGCACAGATAAATTTTGACCGCAGCAAGGAAGCCATAGCATTGGTTCTCTACCAATCCCCACACACTTTGCACAGGCTTTCTTCTACATTTTCTAAATTAAGCAGTCCCTAAAAAATACAATTTAAAAGCTGAGGTTCTGGAGGCATGAACTCTAGAAAGCTGTTCCAGAGGTCAGGAGCTGCAGAGAAGAAAGCAAATATATTACATGAAAGGGTAAATTAGACTAGAGCTTGATGAGGAAGGAATACAGGAGAGGAAGTAAAGGAAAAAAGACACCTTGGGGTGAATGCAGAGAAATATTCATACACTAAGGAAACGTCCCCAATGAATGAAGGGATACAGGCTGAGCATTCAGAACACACTCACATGAACAAACCCAGGTATGTGGAGAGCTGTGAGTGTCTGCCAGAGGGCTGCACCCAGCTGAGGGCACGGCAAACATTTGGGAAGACTGGAAAATAGGGAGAGGCACAGAGAGGAAAGCAGAGGAGCTCTCAGTAGGGAAGGGGCTCAGCTCTGCTGGTCAGCTCACAAGCAAAGAAACACCCCAGGTCAGCAAAAAGATGCAAGAGAAGCTTCAGAGTTCCTGCCTTCAAACTCCTACTGACAACTCATTTCAGACCCCCTGCCTCACTTCTCAGCAGAAATAAACTTGCAGTTCAAACTCCTGGAAGGGAGAGGGATTTCCATTTTCCATGAAGAAATATTTACCTCAGTGGTCTACACACAGATAGCAGTAATTTGTACCATACTAACCCCAGCTTCAGTAGTTTACTCTCACAGGGTAAAACATTTAAGAGGTTTCAGGAAGGAATAAGAAAATAAAGAAATAACTGGGAATGAAACTATTTGCACATAAAAGACAACAAAGCATGTCCTTAAAAGGAAAGTTCTGTAAGTCCTCTCAAGTCTTCCCAAAGTATTTTTTCCCTATGGAAAGCAGGCAGTCCCATACAGAGGAACAAGAGGAACAAGACCAGGAATGGCACTTTTAATGAAAACATGACCTCAAAATTCTGTTTTACTCATGGCCATTCATAAGACTGAAGTAAAAGAACACAAAAAGATATATAAAAATAGTGCCTTGAAAACTGAATATATTGTATAATCAACATAAAGCAGAAATAAATAATTTCAGGAATCTGATATAATAGCTACTTATTCATCAGAATAAGCAGCTTGTATTTAAAGTAAAATTTAAAAAAATCTTTCTAAAGCAAATGAAAACAGTTTACAGAAATCATCCTGATCATTCTAATCCAACAAAAAAGCCTGAAATGGTCTCCTTATAAAACAGCAATTGTATATAAAAAAGGACCAAAAAGTACTTTCTACTATAGCAATTTCTGTTACCTGAGCTATCCCCTTTTCCAGCTTATTATAGTTTTGATTGAGGGAAATTCTTCTCTAGATCTTATATTGAAGTTATTAATTAAGCTACAGTCATTTTTTTTTACTGTAGATAATTATTAAAAGAAAATCCCTTTCATATGTCTTAATTTGGTTTATAATTCAATAAGAATCACATCACAATCACCAAATAAAGTGACACTCTGATCACACGCAGCCCTCCCCCATTAGGTATTTGACAGGCTGGAGGCTGATGTTACTCTGGTGAAGTTTCTTTCAAGGCCTAATTAAACCATCCAATTTCTATCAATTTCCCATTTTCATTATTCCCTCAGAAGTATCCAAGAGCCAAGGAAGCCATGAACTGTAAGCACTTATAGATGAAACCACACAACTTTTATTTAGCTCCAAAAAGTTAAAATGTGGGTGGCCAACTTTCAGTGGCAAATTCTTGTTTGAAAGTGGGACCCAAGCCAGAGGCCAGAGGAACCGAGCGGCGGCTCTCCCTTCTCAGGATGAATGTGCAGGAAGAAGCAATGCAAGTGCCATGAGAGCCTCCCAGTTGTTGCTGCAGAGCATCCCACAAAGCCATTTCTAACACCCACAGAAAGGAATCCATCAGCTTCCAGGCACGCTCAGCGCTCCCGCGCTAGCGGCGCTGCGCATCAGTGCCGCCCCAACGGGGCCCTTCACGCTCTCATCCCCAGCCTGGCTGAACTGAACATCTTCAGCTGCTTTTAAATGAAACACAATGGCCCCAACCAAATCAAGAAAGTACTGAAATGTAGCAATGAAAAATGGTTTCTTCCTACACCTGCACAGCAAGTCATCACTGAAACAGGATTATAATCTTAATGTACTAATTACCTTTGATTTTCATCCTGATATCTCATGTGACCTGGCCTGCCCTCTGGTCACATTATCTCATAGTCACCAATGCTAATATCATTCTGACACCAAAGTAAGTGGCCAGCCCTGTTTGACATCCCTGAATTTTAGGCTCATAGGTCTACTGGAATGCCATGGGATCAGCCCCACAGCCCACCAGACCTGCCCTCAGTACAGTACAGTAGCCAGTGGCAAAACGTGCAGCTTATCTTGTTTTCCTACTCTGCTGCAGTACTTCATATTTTCTTTGCACTAAAAGAGGAAGGACATTACAACGGTTGTGCAAGACATAAACCAAAGCACAAGCCACGTTTCTGGCCTCAAACCAAGAGAATTACACCTATGCTGCATAGGAAATGAATCATCTGAGATCTTTCTTATTGCAATTTTTCCACCAAATACGAAACAATTACTTCTTACTGGAAGCAATGGCTTTGCACTGCACTAAGGTTGAAAGCTCCAGTTACCACTTCATGTTGAAATATGAATAGTTGTTTTCAGGAAACTGCACCCAATTTTCATCTCAACTGCTGAACTGCCCAAGGTGAGGAGCACCTGTGTCTCTGGACAGTCTGAAACACCTCCATGCAAGCCCCTGATCCCAACAGCTGCCAGGGGCTGAGCTGCACCTGGCCTGGTTAAGGTGGAAGCTGTGGAGACAAAAGTTCCAGAAAAATCCAATGACAAACACCCAACGCTCACACACAGGAGTGCGGCCAGACTAACCAGCATCTGGGATGTGGAATCCTGGCCACAGATTTTTGGGGGTGTGGCTGGATGCAGTGGGATTGTTTCCCTCCCATTCCCTGGGAGGCATGGCCTGGGCCTTGGTGGTAAGGCTGGATCTGTCACTAGCAGGCCCTGATGCCATCCTACAAACTGGTGTCAAAGCTCCCAGCCCTTTTGCCCACCCCATTCCCCCAAAGATGCCACCTCAGCAAGGCTGCTGCCTCCAGAGCAGAGCTTGGGGATTTTCAGTTGTGGTTCACATCAGTGATTTCTCACTATGCACATCCTTTGAAGAAAACAAGATTGTCACAGAACAGGCTGGTGCTGAACTTGCAAACTCATGGCAAGCAGCTGGGCAGGTGGAGGGGGGAACATGATGGGACACAAACACAAAGGGGACAGGATGAGACAGCAGTCCAGCCGTGTAAGAGACTTCTTGGTCTAATTTCTTTGTATTGCATTTATATGTAACAGTTCCACCTACACGAGTCCACTTTTGATGCTACCCATTGAGATCAAGGTAAGCCAAATAAGGAAGTGATAGTTCAATTCACATGGTGTATGATAGGGCACAACATCTCAGTGTGGCTTCAGAGCTGCTTGCAGTGTTTCAGCCCTTCAGGAGACTTTCAGCCTCCCGAATAGCAAAGCTAAAGTTGAACAGGACCAAGGGAAGGAAATCTTTCCTATCATTTTACAGCTGATCCCAAAGAAAAACCATTGCAAAGCAAATCAGTCTCAAAATACATCCTAGAGATATTTCTTCTTTTGTATCTAAGGATTATTTTTTATTTTAAATGTCATTAACTTCAAAATAAGATTGCAATTGGATTTGTTTCACTGAGTGGCTTCCACTCTATGTGTAGAAATTAGCACAGCTACTTAGAAAAGAAAAACTTTCGAACACTGTCTGTTGTCTGCCAAATTGTCTATTAAACAAACAGGCCCTGAGACTGGGGGAGGAAGGACACTGAGAGCTGGAGAATATAATAGGATGAACTTCCTGGTAGGAAATTCCAGTAAATGCCATGGAGCATTAGATAAACAGGCTAAAAACTAATAGCAGCATTCCAAGCTCATATATTGACATAGGAATGAGGAAAAGTGTTATTCCACACTTACAAAATGTACAGAAGACAGCGATAAACCTCCCTATGAGGATTTAAATAATAAGACTGCATACATACAAAGTGAAAAGTGAGGAGAAAGAGGAGCACTTACAAAGCCACACCAGTGCTACTGCAGTGTAGGTGCTCTGTAATGGTGCAAGATTGAACTTGCTTTACAAAGTTCGCTCACTAAACTGCCTGCTTAAGCTACAGCATCTTAAGCTTTGTTTTCCTTGGATACAGGATACCTACAAGAGAGGACAACTGTGGAATTTCACAAATGAAATCTCTGGAGTGCAAGTTTTCGTGTCTACACGTGTCTGCAGTTCGTGATGTCCCACCCTGGCACCCCAAACCTTTCTGTGCTCCACACAAAACACCCGTACCAAGTTACATCACAGCAGTGCCATGGGACTGCATCACTTGACTCACTGAGAGGTGATTCACTGGGAACCAACAAACTTGTACATTCTTTCAAAAATTAACGATGCTAAGGATACGTATGTAAACACTTCAGAAACTACAGAGAGCTACAAACTAGAAGGTAACAAGTTTTGAAAACTCAGGCGCACATGAGCATTAGTGCTGGGTATTCACATCACCAAAGCAGATGAATCCTTCGTTAAAAAAGGTCAACACCAATCCTGACTCCATTATTTTTAATTCACTGCCAGAGGTACAATGGCTCTTACATCTATCAACTTTTTCAATTAATTTAACTAGTAATGAGAAGTCAGATCTTAAGCAGCAAAACTTTTTATTCTGAAGTACTTTCTTAAACCAGTTCCACCCAAGTATAAAAGCATACAGCAGGATTCTCCAAAAGTAATAAATGGACTTTGAATCCATTTAGGGTGATAAAAATATTATCTAGTTTCCAAAGGTCACTGTGAAAGTTGACAAAAAACATTCAGAAGATCCAGGCAACATGCAATGATTTGCATTTACAGAATCAGACAATGAGAAATAATGTGGGGTCCTAAGCATTGGATACACTGTAGCACAGGACAGTTCTGTACATTATGTAAATTGTGAATCTTGGTTCACTTTAAGGAGTCTCAACATTGTTCAAACAGGTTAACCCTGATAAGTTATCCCTGCACCTACAAGTAACCATAATGCTGACTTTGCCCAAAAGATCGATTTATCATTCTCAACTTAATTAAGTATCGTTTCAAAAATTAAATTACCAGCATTGTATAAAAAAAAATCCTTACATAACCTTCATGAAGTTAACACAATAACCACTTCCACATACCAAACCTCAGAGTAACAAAAATAAATAACAAGTGCCTAAGAAACAGGAAAACATGGTTTACATATCCAAAAGCAGCTATTCCCAAAAGCAGTCAGAAAGGAGGCTCCAGATTAGCAGAAAGTCACAGAAATAGATAAAAGATTACAAGAGAGCAAGGGTGATAATCACAGATAGCTGGGCCCTAAAGACCCCAGTGATGACTGACAGCCTCCTCCACCCTAGATCCAGAGCTGGTACTGCCATCACAAGGCTTCTCTTCACAACACATTTCTTTGACTGCAAACTGAACTTGGTTTTCTCCTAGCCTGGGTTGCTAAACTCTAGAAACTGATGACTTCCTCCCTCCCCACATCAAGGTAGACAGCAGCTCCATTTAGTTTTATTGCACAGGTCAGTTTGGCCACAGTTCACATGGCTGAAATGGCACAGAGATAGGCAAGTTCCTGATGCTTTAAATGCTGTGTAATGTCACAAAGAACAACTAATTCACTGAGCTTTCACTGTGATGCACATTCTACCTTGGCAGTCTTTTATCAATCCATCAGCAACACCATGGAGCAGAACAACCTGAGCGTGCTGGCAAAATGACAACAAACTGATTTCAAATAGGAAGCTTTGCTTATTCCCATTGACAGAGAGGGAATAAAAAGAAGACAAGATGGCAGCAGGCCTTAAATGAAGTGAATGAGTGTTGGTAGACTAAATAATTTTCTTTTTCACATTTAGGAAAATTCTGTCATGTGCAGGACAATCTAAAACAACTGATGCAACAGCCTAATTTACAAGACAACAACCAAAACAGATGATTTTCCTGGGAGTAACAGGTAATGAATTTATAGGGGAAAAGACACTAAAGATTACATTGGATATTTTCAAAAAGTATCCCTTTTGGCTTTGGTGAAGCAGAACATCTTCAGTCATACAGTCAAAAAAGAACTTTAACCTATGCAAAAACTGACCCACACCAGAGACAATCTGTCCCTTCTACTTTGTCTTCTTTACAGTGTATTTCTAAACTAAACACCTTGAGATGACTTCTCCAGAAAAATTAGTAGCACTCTGAAGTCTCAAATTTTAAAATGAAGTGAATTTGCATTTTTCTCTCTAATCTACACTTTGATGAAAGAAAAGAATCTGACTTTCTAATATCACCTCCTACGTATCACAGACCCTAGCTGCTGTGCTATTGTAGCCAAGGATAAGAATGCAATTTTAGAATCTTTGTTATGAAAATGAAATGAACAAGCACCTGTCAGGAAGTACCATAAACACAGTTGCTCCCACCAAAAAGCAAGTAGAAGGATTTGCTAACCTCAAGGCTTTTCAGAGTTGAAATTACAGAGCATAACTCTACAGAGAAATTACAGCAAAACAGTCACTGTGTCAAAACTGGAAGGCATAAACTCATTATTTTCCCCTCACTTAAAAAATCTAATTTCCAATGTGAATTTGCATTGTTTAAGCTTTCAATATTAATTCATCCGTGTGCTCAAGTTCAACAACTTAAGAAGTCCTTTAACACCAGAATCATCTCAGGGACTGGCTGAGGTGGGAAAGCACCTCTGGAGATCATCTAGTCCACCTGCCACTGCTCAAAGAGAATGCAACTAGAACAGAATGCTCAGAGCTGTATTCAGTTGGATTTTTAATATGGCCAGTGAATGCAACTCCACAGCCTAAGGGAGCTGTTCCAGCACACCTCTGCTGTATCATCTTCTGTTTAAATGGACTTTCTTCATTACAACTTTTGCCCATTGCCTTTTATCCTGTCACTGGCCACCAGCGAGTATAGCCCGTCTCCATTTTCCTCACTCTTTCCCATCATGTGTTCCAGGCTCAACAGTCCCATCTCTCTCAGCCTCTTCTTCTACATGAGATGCTCTGAGGCTTTAACCACATTCATAGCCCCTCACTGGACCTGCTGCAGTATGTCCATGTCCCCTCACAATGGGGAGCCCAGAACCAGACCCAGCATGTCAGCTGTGTCTCACCAGGGCTGAGCAGAGGGAAAGGATCTTCTCACTCTGCAGAGCTGCTTTACAGCAGGTTTGTCCCAGCCCATGCTGGTACCTGGAATTATTCTTCTGCAGAGGCAGAACTTTGCCCTTCCTTTTGCTGAACTTCATGAGGTTCCTGTCAGCCCTTTCCTCAAGCCTGTCTAAGTCCCTCTGGACAGCAGTGCAGCCATCACCTGTATCAACTACCCCCCCAATTCCGTATCTCCTTATCAGTCAAGTCACTCCTTAATATTAATTTCATAAGGAAAACATTGCTTAAGTAAATGCACTGAAGGGCATTTTCTTCAGACCTCAAATAATTCATGCTGTCCTGTTTAACAGCATCTTCTGATTTCAAGATCTTTCCTTTACAAATCCTAGCACGGAATCACATTGTGTCATTTCAGGTATCAGTCACACCAAAACTGTTGACTGAGGCAAAAGTATCCGCACTCTTGTTCATTTTTTTGTACATGCCAGGATGCAAGCCTCAGTGCCATTGCCTCTCAGCCTTGCGCTGGAAGCTGGTGTGCAGTTGCTTGCCCACTACAGGCTTCTGAGAAGCGCTGCTTTCCAGGATACAGGCCCCCTTTCATAAGGCATGGCTTGCATTCCCTGTGCTCTGGCATACAACTTTGCCTTTGGCCGTGCTAAAGACACAGTGTGTCTGAATGTGCCTACAGAGCAAGTTGTGAGGGCTCCATTATCATCGCCCATTCTGCTGGCAATTAGTATCAGTAACAGTTTTTTTGTTTACTTCTGCGACAACGACAACGATGAAAGCACTCCGTAGTATTGGGATTAGGGAAAATACTCACTGGAATCAATCAAAAGGACCCTTTTCCTGCCACTCAGCCAATTTTTTAAACCAATTTCACATTGAGAGTTACTTTTGTTAATCAAAATGCTTTACAAAATTAAATGTATTTTCTATCAGCCTCACTGACATGCCGGACTGCTGTAGCTTTGTTAACTTCCAGCTTTCGGCAGGAGAAGAAGGGTGAAGGTAGGAAGAGCTGGCAGTGGGATACTGCTGGTAAACACTTTTGGAAACACCACAGGCACTCTTTGCAGTGCTGTAGACAGAAGAACTCCATCCTCATAACTGCACACTACTATTTAAACCCTACAGAGAGATTTATTTCAAGACTACTGACCATCCCAAGTATTCTGAAAGTTTTACAGGCACAAGCACAAGGCTGGAAGAGCAGAACGTTAGCAGAGGGACAAAGAGACAACACCTGGATTGAAAGCAGAAATTTGTGGATCTATTCATGAGCTTTAATTTCCATTGATTGTAGCCTAAAGTCGTGAGAAAGTCCATTTGGCTTCTTGTACTGTGGCCTTCCTCCTCTTTCCCTTTCTGCTACCTGTCCTGCTGTATAACCATGCAGCTAATAGAACTATCCTGTAGGCTAAATGGGATTTTCCAGAAGCCTGGGGAAGTCTTCCAGTGGAATCTAGTACTAAAATATCACCTTATAAAGGCTGCACTAAAAATTCCTTTCTTTAAATAACTTTGAAGAGAGAAGAAATCTATCTACTCAATTCAGGCCCATGGATTCCTTCCCAAACATACCTTAATCTGTTCAGAAGATAAATGACCATACAGTTGAATTGTGCCTTCTTCACAGAAGCCATAACTTTCTCTCTTATGATCACTACACCTTGATCCTTTTCATTTTCAAATGCAGTCCCACTTATGAGTCATCTTTCCCTCCTCTCATGCACACTTTTCAGTCTCTCCTCTTCATCCTTTTCCTCTTGTTTTAGTAAAAGCTGTAGGTAGGGTGAACTAAAATAGCAAGTTGCACAACTGGACATGAGACATCCTTAAATTTAGATCAAATAAGCCCTTCAAAAGTACACGAGAGCTTTTCTTCCAGACAGATTTATAAAAGCTACATATAATTATGGAAAGGAATAAGAATAAAAATAGCCTGTGGACGATGCCCTCTCTCAACAATATATGGATAGGAAGGAGGACAGCCTTGTTCTCTTAGAAGCAGGAGGAAAAGTAACTTGAGGCAGCCGTGGGAAGCTCCCACAGCCTGTAGGCTTGCTAGATTGCTAAAAATCCCTAAGCATGATAGATTCCCATAGAAACCCTCATTTCCTACACTAATTGTTTTCCCAATCCTAATTCCAAACTATAATCAAACTGCAAAGCTAAGATTACCCCAGAAAACTTGACTACATCTCACTATCTGGGACTGCAAGTTCTTATCCAAGCTAAAGCAAAGACAGTCTTGGACAAAGCCCGCTTTCCCAGTCATCAGTTTGTCTTGGAAGTCTAAAATTCAAGAAAACACAAAAACCTGTTGTCTTGCCTTGACATCCATAACTCCTACCCTTTCAACAGGCGCCTGCTGATGATAGCAGCAAGAGTCGTCTTACTCCCGAATTTCCTCCCATGCTGTGCACTGGCAAGGAGCCCTCACGCACTCTGTCCCCACTTGGAGCGAGTTCTGCAGCCCGCTCCTACGCCTTCCACCGCAAACTGGAAATTTTGTGTCCACTTCAGGTAAATACATTTTATTGAATTAAATGCAAGAAAGTAAATATGGCAGAGTTACAGCGCTCCTTGTGTAAAACA
This sequence comes from Melospiza melodia melodia, assembly GCF_035770615.1. Lineage (NCBI taxonomy): Eukaryota > Metazoa > Chordata > Aves > Passeriformes > Passerellidae > Melospiza > Melospiza melodia. The sequence continues at coordinate 82,874,818 of NC_086194.1, forward strand.
CTGACTTCCAAGATAAACAGGAATGCTGCACAGCTTTCGCCTACTGCTATCCTGCAAGCGTTTCAATGCACAATGGTGCTAAAGAAATCGGGAGAAAGATGGAAATCCTGGCAGCTGCTGAGGGGAGAACTGAGGCTACTGGCAGTGGGCAGCATGTGTAAGGATCGAGAGATAAACACATCAGACCTTTTTCACAAGTAATCAATAACAAAATAGTTATGTTTGAAAACAGACAACAGATTAAAGTGAAACTCTTATTTCACAGCCCTGTGAGTTACAGGCTGTCTCCAGAGTTAGTTCTGCACTAGCTGAGTTTTTGGTGGAGGTTTACTTACAATAACAATGACACACCTTCTTTTAAGCCAAAGCTGAAATTCAGCAGTATGTTCTGGTCACAAAGGCAGAATTCTGCCATAGCATGGAATAAGCAGGGCCCTGGATGCACTCGCTGCCATGCAGGCTGGCTCCACATTGCCATTCGAGGGGCAGAAAGGAGACTTTGCTATGAGAGCAGTCACGAAACTCAACCTTCCTTGGCCAACTTTGCATGTGACTGGTATTCATTACCACCCCTCTGACCAGAAGCCCTATGAGCCTTCCCACCTTCATAAGCTACACAAGACCCTTGGCTGCAGCGGCTATTGACTGTAAAAGCCACCCCAGTTGCTATCTCCAAGGGTTCTGTGATCTTTCATGGAAGACCACAACTCCTTTACTTTCACCTATTAACAATCAGTCACATTAAAGCCCTGTTTAGAGCTGTACCTGTCAGACTGTACTTGCCAGAGCAGCACAGCCAGTCTTTCCTCTGGAGGTGTACCCTGACAGCAGCAATTGCTGAGAAGGCCTCCAGTACTGCAAGCTCACTATGTACATAATTTCTAGGCACAAATTACATTTTTATCTTCACCTACTTCAGTGCCAGCCATCAGACTGTAATTAAATTACAGGTAGCCTGGGAGCCTCGGTCAGGGATGGGAAGACAACTGTATGAAGCATTTTGCAAACAGCACTGAGCAGATTCCCAGTTTAAGCAAATATGGCTTTCCTCCATGAACTGAGGATGTTTTCTGCCATAGTTACTCCTCCATGTGCTCACAAACCCACTATACTGCCACCAAGCCCTTCAAAGCTGGAGATGGGGAGAGCGTGTGAGCTCCCTCCAGCCCTTGGGCACTGCTGGCAGGCTGGGGCAGCTGCACACCCTCAGTAACCCAAGCAGAGTGCAGTGGCACAAAAGCTGCCTATTTCTTTGCACAATCATCTGCTAGGCTTTCATTCTGCACAGCTCCACCGGCTTCTAGGAGATGCTGAGGTCACACACTCAGCGAGGCTCTTGGTCTGCTGCCACTCCAAGCAAGCGTCCCGTGTGTGGGGAGAGGGCACGGCCGGGGGCAACCTCTGCCGGCCACCTCCACCCTAACCCGCGGCCAGCTGGGCCAGGGAGCTCCCTGTGCTGAAAACTAATCACCCAGCCAGTGTTAGTTTTCAGCTGGAGCAGTCCCCGGCCTGACAAACACAGAGGTACGAGGGCAGGCGCCAAAGCAGGGAGGGAGGGAGGGCAGCGTGACCCTATTTGTGTCATGGCACCAATTTGGATCGTGGCTGCCAGTTGACTCTGAAACCACCTCCCCAAAGGGTCTCCCAGAATGGTTCCAGGAAATCCCCTCTGTCATGGGAAGAACAGTAGCACAGACCTGGTTCCTAAATCATCCTTTCCCTTCCTATCCCATGAGGCAATTAAGTCTACTCTGCCTATGAGAGGATTACATTTCATGTCCAAGAATGTGCAGATAGAAACAGCAGGATATTTCAGTGTCCAAGACAGAACCATTCTTGTGCTGCTGAACTGAATAAATACAGCATTTTGGTCTAGGGCACAATGGTGAGGACCAGTGGGAAGACCTCTATCCCTCAATAACCTCCTGCAGAAACCCATCATGACTGAATCGCTTTGCATTTCAATTCCTGCATGAAGCTAGTGACCACCTGAAGGATCTTGACATGGCATTTAATCCTCTTCTCCATGTTACTGTCTTCAGAAATACCCAGCAGTTTACCAAGCAGCACAACTGCTTAACAGCATGTGACTATTTAAAATGCTGAAAGCAATTCTTATCATATCTACCCTAAAAGAGTATCCTCAAAGTGTAACAAGGAAACTGGAACTATCAGTTAGTAATATTATCGCTCTTCCCTCACAACAGAAAACAAGGAGAAAAAAGCTAATCAAATACTACCACCTTTCTTCCCCTCTGCTATTGCTTCTGCTAACATTGACCACATTTGTGGTTAAATGCAGGGAGTCAAACTTCCTATAAGCAGTGTTGTTATGGTTCCAGATTTCCACTGTGGTTCAGCTGTATCACAGCTCTGGAAAGGCAAACTGGCACGTGCTCAAACCGCCACCTTCCCTTAGTAAGGTGAAAAAATTCTATATTGTGATTCTAAAAGTTTCTTTACCTGAACCACCTCGCTGGCCTGTCTTCTAAGATTAAAGACCTTAATAGTGAGCTTAAGAAAACACTTTGTTGAAATTGATCTTCTGGATAAAAATGCTTAGTGAAAATACCGATGCAATTTCATCACGCTACAGGCGATGCACGCAGCCAGTTAAAATGTACCTTCCCATTGAGACAACACTTCTAATTCAGGGTTCTGGCTGGGAAGATCACTGCACCTGATCCATGCTGCGGCTCATGCCCACGCAGTCATGGAGAGGCACTCAAAGACGAGGCAGAGAGACAATGAGGACAAAAAGCATCATCTCTCAGGGAGAGGTGAAGTACTTGTAGAAGGCGTTGGGCATCACTCTGCAGCAGAAGGAACAATACATTTTCATATGATTTGATCAACACTAACGAAAGAATCTGGGCTAAATCTGGACAAAGAATCTGACATCAGCTTTTCAGGAGGAAAGCAAACCTTCCAGGACCATTACAGGCAGGCAGGCAATTCCTAATCTTCTAGGCATGGCACCCTTGCACTTTCAGCAGGAAAGCTGGGGTAGCTCTGGTGAGCAAGCACATTTGCTGGGATCTTTATGCCACCCCTCTTACACCACTGCACTATTACACAAAGTTCCAAATCTGTTGGCTTTTTCCACTTCAACAAGGTGTTGCCATCCAACAAGTCAATAAGGCAAGCTCAAGTATCTGATATTTTTAGCTAGATATACTATAGCACCTCACAGATGCCTCAAGATTTCTCCCTGCAAGGTCTTGAAGGCAATTCCCCCCTTCTCTGCTGCTGGTTGAACAGAGTTTGGGAACTGCTCTCCACATGCTAAGTCAACTGAGCTTTTTAAACAGCTGGGAAAGCCACATTTATCTGCTTGAAATGAACCACAGATATAATCCCAGTCCAGTACAACTGGGGCAGCTGCCTCACCTTGGAGGAAGTAAGGAAGTGGTTTGAAACTGGCATTGAGGCCATCAAAAGAGTGAAAGGGTAGTCAAAAAAGCCCCCAAACTGCACAAATCTTAAAGGGGAAAGAAAAAGACTGAAATTCTGATCATTTCTTACTGAAAACACAATGGTAACTCTTGATTCACTTCAAAAGAGAAAGACCTGATTTTGGCCTTAGAGAAAGGAGTCCATCTTAGTCTCTGCATTGCAGAGGAGAACAATCACATTTTTGCTTGCTCTGACTTATTGCTACATTGATTATTCTCCAGGACTAGGAAAGAGGGAGAAAGGAGGCAGATTGTAATCACCCTAATAAAATTCTTTTAGGTGAAGGAAGTGAATGCATCTTACTTTTCCTAGCAACCCTCTTCCCTAATTCTGAAGCAAATAAATCACACTAAGCATAGTATCTTGAACATATGGCTCTGAATAAGAGGGATTTGCCTCCTTTTCTCTTTTTTTTTTTCCACCTCTAAATTAAATATGCCAGTCTCTGGAATTCCCTACACATTCCATTTCACAGCAAAAGGGGTTTCTGTCCCCCTAAAATACAAACACCACCAAAGAAATTCCTTTGTAACTACTAACTTAATTCTGCCCACAGAAGGCTGTACCTAAGTGTAATATCTGGCCAACTGCACACAACCTGTTCACTACTGTTGCGTTCACTTCCCACACATTCAGCAAACACGATGCCACCAAGACAAGAATAGTGAAGGACTTCAGTGCGCCGAGACCAGCAGCAACACGAAGGGCATCTTTACAGATGAACAGGTCATAACAACGCTGGAGGCTGCCAAATGATCTTGCACATTTCTTTGCCATCTCTCTTGTAAACACCTACAAAACACATGGCTCCAAGTACAGAAACTCATGGGATGTGTTTTTATTTTGCCCTTTGCTTTTCCATGCACAAGACACCCCATATTGCACGGTGTGGGCTTTGGATGCTCCCCTGTCTTTCTGCAGGGCAGCTGAAGTGGAGGACCAATGGGAAGGATGATGCTAACTCCTAGATCTGGAAAAGTCCTTCTACAAGGACCCTACAGGAAGGGGGAAACACCTTCTAAAGTTCCTCATTCCCCTGCCTGCAATCCAAGAAGGCAGCTGGTGACACTGCGTGGAAGACAATCACAGAGAAGTTTTGCCAGTAGGAACGAAAGGGTAACGAGGATGCCAAAAGCCAACGGTCTGCATTTTTCTTTATTTTTGGTAAGCAAAAATAAAACCAAGCAGCACCAATGTGACTAGCAATAGAAATCAGGAAGGAAATGTAAATGATTTTATAGAAAGCGTGAATCAAAGTCATACCAAAAGCCACCTGAATGTTTCTCTATCATAGGCAATTTCTCATGTTCTTTTATGTCATCTTTGCAGTGTCAGTTTTCGAGAGAACAATTCTCAGCTCAGCACGACAGAACAGCAATACCAACGGGCATGCAGAACATTAGCATGTTATAAATAAACTGCTAATTTGAGGTGGGAAAAATCATCAAGGCAGCTCTTATGATTAAGAATCAGAGAAAGAAAATGAGCAACTTGCTTATGCTTTCAGGACAGTGTATTTTACCAAAAAAAAAAAAAGCTTTTTCTAACCCATAATTCCTGAGGGAAAGAAAGAATAAACCCAGTGAAATACCCACGGTTGAGACAAAGAAGCCAGTGAAAATGCTATTACAATTTTTAAAGTCCTCCCTGTACCCACCTCAAGTAGTAAGCTGTCTTTTTTACTGGCTGAAAGAATTTTGTGCTTAAGGGTACTACAGCCGGGTTGTGAAGTTTCAGCTTCCTCTCACCCGACTTGCAGCTTTACATAACTTCCCAGAGACACTTTTTGGTCACAGATACCACGCAGCTGAAAGCAAAAAAAAAACAAAAAAAAACCAACCCACCCAAAAAAATACAGTGCAGAAGAGGTGCAGAAGCATTATACAGCAATTGAGAGCTGGGTTACTTAGAGCCACTCAATAAAATTCTTACCATGAAAAGTGAAACTATTCTGCTGAGCCGACGGCCAGGATTATTCGTGCTGGCGATAGCCCTGATCACCACCCTCCGTCTGCCCCGTGTGGGGTTCCCTTCCCACTCTGTCCCCAAGCCTGCAAGGACAGATAACGCCCCGCCACGGCATGGCTGCCACCTCGGGTATTATTTCTGTCCTGCTCCAGCATTGTCACTCTGTCCCAGCATGACACTTACCAAGCACTGCTATAAAAATTTCTGCTAATATCCATGTTTTCCACGAGCTGAGATAATGGCCTCATTGCAAAAGCCTTGATAAAAACTCCTACAAGACAGCTTTCAGATATCACCACACAAAAGCCTTCTGTGAGAGCTGTAACCAACATCAATTCCCGCTATGCGAAGACATTAGACAAAGTGTGAACTAGCTTACTGTATGGGGACAAAAAACTGACTGTCAATGTGTGGGACCAACGCTGTCTAAAAACACAGCGCTGGCAAGGCAAAATAGCACCAGCATATATACATGGTAATTGCCATTTAATTCCAGAATTAACAGCACAAGAAAACAAGTACTGAAGGCACTATTAGGTTACTAGCATCACTCAAGACATTATAATTCCATATAATTCCATTTCTAGTGTCCCTGGTAGGTAAATGACTTTAGAGACAGCAGATGTTAAAAAACACCCAAGCATAAGGTGAAAGAAAGCCCAGTTTCCATTACAGAAGCACTCAGAGAATGCAGCAAACCCTTCAGATCTGCTCCTTAGAGCATGCATTTTCCTACAGAATCATGGAATAGCTTGGGGTGAAAGAGATCTTTAAAGGTCATCTAGTCCAACCCCCCTGCAATGAGCACTGACATCTAACTGGATCAGGTTGCTCAGAGCCCCATCTAACCCAGCCTTGAATGTTTCCAGGAATGGGTACCTATCACCTGTCTGAGCAATGTGTTCCAATGTTTCATTAGCCTTGCTGTAAAAGCCATCTTCTATCAAGCCTAAATCCACACTCTTTTAGTTTAAAACCATTACCCATTAATAATCATAGAATAACCCAAGCAGGAACAGACCCATAGGATCACTAAGTCCAGCTCTTGGCCCTGCAGAGGACAGCCCTGATAATCACACTATGCATTGTCCAAAGGCTTCTTGAACTCTGTCAGGCGTGGGGCTGTGACCACTGCCCTGGGAAGCCTGTTCCAGTGCCCAAACTGCCTCTGGGTGAAGACCATCTTCCTAATACCCAGCCTAAGCCATGGGAGACAACCTGGGACACACAAACCACCCTTGCACCTACGGTACAAGACGAAACCTTCTCCGTGCACCATTTTGTACTTTTTACATACTTATCTGCTTACACTTGCGTAGCACCTGAAGAGGCAGAAGCCTATTGTTCACCTCAGTGGACTGCAGCAATATAATTGCTGGGCCAAGAGATAAGGTTTTTACTTCCAGACCTAAAATTTGCCAGATGACACCTCCTAATTTGAAGGTCTAGGAAGGAGGAAAGCAAGCAAGTCTACATGTCAGTTTGTTTCTGAAAAACATTTTAAAGGCAAACTTGAAAGCTAAGTTTTTAGACAGCATAGTACACTCACCCCATGGAGAAGTATTTCACTCTAAAATTACATCTGTACTTTAAAATGTGTAAAAAATATAAAATCCTACAGTGCATATTCAGTGGCTTGCAAAAAAAAAAAGTATCTGTTACTGCACTCTAATTTTAGTATGATTTTATAACTAACGGGTAGAACCAAAATTAAGACGAAGTTATATTCAGAGAGAACTAGCAGAGTGGACCAATGAGCCTGACATGACATATAAAAATTAGACTCTTGCAGTGCATGGTGTGCACCACTGAGTCCTAAACCAGAGACCTTTAATGTCACCTTAATTAACAAGGAAGGAAGTTTGCCAATGAGCTCCTTCACCCACCCCCCTCTTCTAGCACTTAGTTATGCAATATGCAACAACCTTTGAACCAACAGCTGCACAACAAGCAAAAAAACCCAAACCAGAATAGCATGGTTAAGACGAGAATGTCTTTCAAGAAGTTCATTAATGAAAATTACTTTTAGAATCTATGCATACATAACCAGCAGACATACCACAACTCAGGGCAGGAATGCTGGAGCTGAAGCAACGAAGGCTAAGCAAACATCTCTTGTCTAGATGCCCAATACAACTTATTTTTACCAAAAATAGTTCTTTACATGTTTTCTAAAAGTTTTCACAGATGTTTGCAAAACATTTAGCGGCTCGCAAGGTCTATATGACAGGATTGTAAAATTTCATTGTAAAAATAAAGAAATGAAGGCCAAAATAATAGCAGCCTCTGCTTTAACAGTGATTTGTCCATTTAAAGCTCCAAGGACTCAACATCTGCAATACTGCAAGCGTGCATCACAGGAAACACCCCACATCTGAAAAATCAGGTTCTAGACCCTTCAAGTGAGGCACCTGAATATGGTACCAGCCTTACAGAGTGGATACTTCTGGGCCTAAATGCAGCCACATACAAGTTGGAAGAATCTTGAAAGTAGCTGAAGGTGATCAAATTAAGTCTCCTACTCAAAGAAAGCAATGAAACGGAATACTGGTTTTACTTTTAGAGCCAGGAATAAAGAAAAGCCGTATTTGCCCACATAACTAAGCACATTCACAGAAGAGATGCCAGCTGATTCTGAGAAGGTGATCCTTAATGCTCCACTCTGCCTTCCTAGCTAGTCCTAGGCCAAAGAGCTGAGAGCTGCAGGGCATGCATGTGCAGCAGTGCCAGAGTTAGCATGTTAGTTTTCACACTGTCACGGGTCAGGTCAACAACTGCCCACGTTCATAAAGTGGGACAGGAGACTCGTGACACACACCATTAACCTTAGGCAAGCTCAGCTTGCCAACAGCACATTTGCCATGCATTCATGTATGTATAAAAGGGATGCTAAAACCCATGAAGTAGTACTCTCTAACCACACAAGAGGCCATTTTCATTAAGCTCTGGCTTAATCAACACCTAGTCAGGCTTCTGCCTTCTCCCTTTACAGGGCTTGCAGATGCAAATATTTACCATAGGCTACGTTGAGCTCACAAGGCATTAAGAACTCCATGAATGCCACTAGATCCAGCAAATAGCAGCAGCATCCAAGCAGACAGCACAGTACTTCAAGAGACACCCATGCCAGGCATAGCACTTCCAAGTGTGGTTTTGGACCAACTTTCTTGAGGAAAACAGAAGTTAAATAGTTCCTTTTTAAAGATGTGATGTATTGGGCAATTTTGCCAAGCCCATCTTCAAACAGAACTGAAATTGAAACAGAATCCAAATACCTCACCAGCAGCCCCTCCAGCACTGCAGCAGTCCCATCCCAGAGGCACGGGCAGCCTCCCTCCCACTGCACACCACTTCCACCACAGAACATGATGGGGGTTTCTGCTCCCCAGAATTACTGATTTGTGCACAACCCTGGTCTTGAAAAATAATGCAGGAAGTGATCAACCCTGTCAGCCAAAACAAAAGCCTGAAGTCCAACTTAGTCATTTGTAAGGATGAGAGTTACCTCCACATATACACAGTCAGGGCTGCCAGCTGTAAATGGGATTATTGCAGAGACTCTAAAACCGGGAGATTTAGTCACTCTAAGAGCTTTCCATCTGCTGAAGCTCCACACTGGGCTGGGCTGGATCTTTGTTACCACCAAGAAGCCCATTGGAACTGAAGTCAGAGTCTCCAACTCATCCTTGTCAGGCAGTTCCCCCACAAACCAGGACTGAAGCCCGAGCCACGTTCCCACCCCTGCACACACACCAGCAGCAGGACCAGCCCTGCCACCAGAGCCATGGCCATCAGCCAGGCAGACACCTTCAGAAGTGAGGCCTGAAAGGTACCATACTTGAAGCTACCAAGAAAAGCTCCTCTTCACTTCACCAGTCTCATTCTTGGTGCTCTGAACAGGAGGGATGGGATGAATTTCCCTCCCACAACCACACCAGGCCTACTGGCCTGCACAGGACTGGGCTTCAAAGAGGAATGGCGCTACTTCACTTTCCTTTTTGCATCTCTCAATGAGCTATTCCCACAGCAGCCATGCCTACTCATCCCCTCTGTCTCATACCTCCCACTCCCCTCCCCAGGGCCAGGTTAAGACATCACGAAACTAGCTGGGTCTGAAAGGGTCTCTGCAAAGTGAGTTTAACATGTGTTCCAAACATCTTTCAAAGCTGCCAGTCCACATCAGTTTCACAAGTAAAAACTCACAATTACAGAAGACACACTTGGTTTCACACCCATGTGGCTCCTTTACAAAAGGACACCTTTAGCTTCACATTAATGGCTTTCATTTCAGGAGAAATTAATTGTCTGACACTCTTCAGAATGGAGAAGACATCTGAGGACGTAAGATAATTTATCATAAACTGTGCAGAGAAACATATCAGAAAATCATTTTTCCCTACCACAATATCTAGGATCATCCAAGAACACTATAGACAGCAAGTTCAAACTGGAAAAAAAACCCAAAAAACCAAGAAGCAAGGCAAGAAACAAAGAAAATAGTTCGTTCCTTTCATACAAAATAGTTAAATCATGGCTAGAACTTGTTGCTACCTAAGGTTAGAAATACAGCTAGATTCAAACAGGGATCACAAAAACCACCAGCCACTGGAAGCTATAAAACCCACTGTAACCCCTGACCAAGAAAGTGCTCTCTTGAAGCATGAAGGGCTTTCCTGTGCAAGCCTCCTTCCCTGTGTTCTTTCCTGAAACACTTGCCACAGTCATAGTCAGAGAAGTAGTGGGGAAACCCTTCATCTTGCAAAATATGCAGCTGTTCCTGAATTCAAAGATTATTCTTCTTGTAAATGCTTGCACATACTCACAGATAAGCACACAGTAAAAATTAAAGAACAGCACCAACACACCTGGAATAAAATGGGGGAAAACAAAATGCCTGTATTGGCTCAACCAGGTAGAGCATCCTCTACAGAAGAATAAACAGGACATAAAGTGACCCCTACCCAGATTTTTGGTAAGCAGACTGGTGGTGCAAGAAAAATACACTCACAGAAAGAACAGTAAGACCAACATGATAAAATGGAGGCTTGCTGGGACAATTTAACACCTCTGCACCACTGCATGGGCAAGTTCCTGTCTCCTTCCTTCTCATTCACTCCATCTTGGGCCCAAGATGCCTGCCAGACCTAGTGCTCAGACCCAGCTCTTCTTCCTTGTTAAAACAGAATAAAACCCAACCTGTCAGCACAGCCAGATGCTCCCCAGGCACAGTAGGAGGGGAAGAACCCTGTCTGGCCATAGGCAGAGCAAAGGAGATGACCTAGAGGAGACAGTGAGGGACAAGCAAGACTACTCCTCCCAGCAACACTAAAGCCTTTGAGCAGCTCAGCTGCTCATGGAACCCTGCCAAAAGCCCTTATCATCATCGTGGGGCTACCATACTCAGGAGCTCTGGTGCAGATGGAGCCACACCAGCACAGCTGGACTCTGCATGAGGATAGCAAAGCCATCAGCAAGCTACAGCCTCTTCCTGTGGGGTTTTAGTAGGATGCCCACTTTTCACAAGATGTTGGTCAGCGTGGTTAGGGCCATCATGATTTGTACTTCTTCGAACCTGCCTCAGACAGCTGCACCCAAAGGACCATTTGGTACCTCCTGGGGCTCAGAAACACTGTGTTGCTGGAGAAGAGGGATTTGAACAAAGAAAATCCCTGAAATGCTGGTCAAAAAGCAAAGGTTCCAGACTCATACTAACATTCATTTTTGCTAACACAACATATCAGGCAAAGAAAACAGATCTGAATATGAAAACACCAGTGTCTTCACGCACAAAATTTTTCATTGCTGTAAAATAAAGAAAAGCTACTAAGTTAACTGCCTGCTTCTTTATGTGACTTACATGTTATTCTTCCATAACTTAAATCCTTGTTCACTATTTATGTCTTATTTGGCTTGCTCCTTTACATAACACCTAGGAGAACAACTGTGTTACCCCATTTTTCTCCCCTTCCAGCTGCATCTTGCTGAGAAGGAGGGAGGAAGGAAGAGGTACTTTCTAAACCACCAGAAAAATGAGAGAGGTACTAAGTATTCAGCTTGGAAATGTAAATCCTCCTGCCCCCTTCTGAAGTATGCCGAACTAGCCTCTCCACAGCTCATGTCATCTAAAGGCCACAGGAGTTCTCTAAAGATATTGTTGTTAAGAGGATTTAGCCCCTTTTAAAAAGGACTTAACATGTGGGTGGTGTCTCCATTTAAGCATTTTCTCATGGCTAAGAAAATGGCCCTCTTCTTAAAGGCTTATCTTTATAGCCCAAAGACAGTAAGAAATTCTCCACTATTTGAATTAGAAACATTTTGAGCAGCTTGCTTTTATAGCAAGCCCATTTCTCAGTACAGGGTAGTGCAAATGGTAGTGACTTTCTCACACCAAGTGAGAAGGCAACCCCAGTGAGAATGCTTTTGAGGTATCTCATCCATTAATTTCTCCTGCATTCTCATGAGGATCCAAGTCAATTCACAAACTCACCGACACTAAAAGAGCGTGGTGTCACAACTCCTATGCCATATCCCTGGCCACTACTTTCTCTTGATGGTCCCTGGCACTTCCCAGACCTGCCATTAGCTGGTTCAACCTGCTTGCCCAGCAGAAAACCTTTATTTATTTAGGTCAGGGTTAATTTTCCATCCTGGGAAGCCTGAGATTCCAGAAGGGAAAAGGCACCAGCCCCCAGCAGGAGAGCACGGGAGGATGCAGGACCAATGGTCCCTTGCCACAGCACTGACCCTGTCTCCAGAGGCTCAGGCTCTCCCAAGAGAGCAAGCTGATGGCTGTTTTGCAAGGGTTAAATTCTTCATTAGTGCTGGTGTTTAAGCCATAGCAGGGGTTCAGATCCACCTGGTAACACTTTCCATTAACTCCCCAGGAATCCTGCACAAGCCCCTCAGGTTGAAAGGGCAGGCAGGCTTGGCCACAGCCTCCCAGAGCCAGGGCTCTCCAGGGCACCAGGGCTCAGTTACCAACCCTCAGGCACAGGAGCTGCCACAGGGCAAGGAACTGGCTTTGGACACTATGGAGACGCTTGCTGGGGACATGGCACAGTGTGCAAATTCTCCTCAGTGTGGGGCTGGAGAGGCCTGTTGTTATGGACTAGGCCACTTCTCAAGGCCTTTCCAGTAGTGTTACACATACACAAGCACAGATAAAAGAACTACCAAATTCCCAAGGGGAAGCAGCTTATTTGGGCCAAAGAACCTTTTTCATTTGCTCGTGTAGTTGAACACCTCCCTGCACAGCCTAAACTATTCTGCTGTACTGACTCTTTTTCAGTCATACCATAGTTTATATTTGGAAGTGATGGGTGGGTTGCCAGTGCAGTTACATCTGCAAGGCAAGAGTATTTTCATAATCCTAACCAGTGCAGGTGTGCTGGCCAAGTTTTAGACTTACCTCTACAGTCTTTTGCATAGCAGAGCCTTGTTTTCAGCTGGGGGTCTCAGACTCCACCCACTACTTCCAACTCAATAATCAAGAGCTAAATTTATATTGGTGCTACTTGCCTAAGCTCACTGCCTCAGCTACCCAGTGTTTTCTCATTCCTTTCACCAGTCCCCAATGCTAGTTTGTCAAAAATAATCAGCTAGGAACAAAGGGCAGCACATCCTCACTTCCCAATCCCAGAAAATCCTCCATGACTTTTGAGGAAAGCTGCCTGGGAGCCACAGACCAGAAAGGGCCGGACAGTGTCCCTGCCAAGCAGTTTGAGGTACAGAAAGTCCAGGCAGAGCACTAGGGTGCTTCAGCCTGACTTCCCAAAAGATGGGTCTGCAGCAAACCAGCCCAGCTCCAAGAAGGGCACTTGCACGAGCACAGCTCTCAGGATGCACAGCCCCTTTCCTGGTGTGTGCCATGCATGGCTTATCGCCCTGCGAGGGTGCCAGCCAGCAGCTGTAGATACTGCTGGCCTGACCACACTCTTCCTCCTCCATCCCACATCTCTCCCCAAAGTTAATATGGGGGCAGAGGGTACACAACAAACTCGTCACTTGTGTGGGGACTTCTTTGCAGGCAGAGGCCAAAATCACTTTCCCCAATTCCAAACCTTTAAGGTAGAAACTAGCCTTCCCAGGTTTGTAAGGCCAGGAGTTCCTCCCAGAGGTGAGCAGCATACAAAAAAAAAAAAATAAAAAAAAAATAAAAAATAAAGCACTCAAATCATACATGAAGGTCTTACAGGACCCATTAATGAGAAAATTTAGGAGTTCCTATGACATCAACATCCCTCCCACAAAGCTAAAAAAGCCTGTATAATTTTTTTCCCAGAATCATCATGTAACATATGCTCCTCTTTATATTCACTTACCACCACCTTCTAGGAATCAACCTTCACATAGGACAGCCAAATATTTACAAAGTGGCCTGAAGTAGCCTGCTTGACACTGAGTGCTATTAGGATATGCTGAAGACCAAGAGCATAAAAAAAAAATCTATTCTCTTTTACAGCAAAGATGCTTATTTTTAAATGTAAAAAAATAATAATAATAATTTTTAAAAAAGCTTGGGATGGAATTTGATGAGCCGTGAAACTTTCACCACTAAATCAGCAACCAACACCTGCAGAAACCCACACACGAGGCAGCTCACGCCATCCTCACGGGGCTCCCAGCTGCCCCCAAAGCTCCTCCAGAAGTATTTCACAATTACAGCACCATCCCATACCTGGACCACCACCGAGCACAGGCAGGGAAAAGGGGGCGGGGGAAGGGGCGCTAAAGCCCCTTTTGCCCCGGCAGGGGCGCAGCGGGGCGGGAGTGGGGAGGAGCGGAGCCATCCCACGCCGCGGGGCGGGCGGGGGTCCGGAGCCCGGGGGGGCAGGTGAGCCCCTCCCGCCGCCCACGGCCCCCGGCGGCGGGGATGCCCCGCGCCCGCCCCCGCGCTCCAACTCGGCGGAGCCCACGAGGGCCAAGCGCGCACCCGAAATCGGCGAGGACAAAGAAAACCCCACGAGTGGGGGAGGCGGATTTTTTTTTTTTTTTTTTTAAGGGGGGGGGGGCGTAAATGTTAAGGAGGGGGTATAAATTGTAAAGCGGGGGGAGAGGAGGCTCGGTGCTCGCCGCCGCCCCACGAGTCACTGACCTGCTGCAGGGGCATTTCGGAGAGCGGCGGGGGCCGGGGGCAGCCGGCCGGCGGTCGGGCTGTCCCAGGCCAGAGGGAGGAGGAGGAGGAGGAGGAGGAGGAAGCGGCGTCCCCCTCCCCGCCCGCCCCGGCTCCCAGTCACAGCCGCGGCCTCCGCGCACGTGTGCCAGACGTCACCGGCGGCTCCGGGGGTGAAGCGGAGACACCGGCGGGGCACGGCCCGGCCCGGCCCCCCGCCCCGGGGCCCTTCCCCGCCGCCGGCTGCTCGCTCTTTGCACCCGTGCGGCGGGACGTGGCGGGGGATTATTATTTTTCCCCCCTCCCTTTTTTTTTTCCTTTTTTTTCCCCCTCTCCTTTTCAATAAGACCCGGCAGCGGGGGTTGGGAAGGAGGCAGGAAAGTTTATTGCAACAAAGCGCTGCATCCGCCTTTCCTGCCCTCCCCCCGCACCCCGCCCGCCCCCCGGGTCCGGCCGGCGGCGGGATCCCCCCCCGTCCCCTTCACCCTCCCCTCGGGGACGGGGGGAAAACACAAAATTACCGGGGGGCGGCCTCCGCCCGCGGCGAGAGCGGGCTGCAGCAGCGCCGTCCTGCCGGCGGGTCCGTGGGGGGTGCAGTACAGCGAGCTGCCAGCGGGCTGGCCCCCATCCGCCACCGGGGCAAAGGCACCGGGAGCCTGGGAAGCGGCGGCGGCGGAGGAGGAGGAGACAACACAGGGCGCCCCCGCCACGGCGCCGGTGCTGCGGATCTGGATGAAGGTGCCGGCGGCAAAGCGGGCCGGGAAGCCGGCGAGGGCTGCTCTGGAGTCCGTGGACGGCGCGGGCGGCGGCGCTGCTGCCGGGGCCGAAGGCTGGAGTCCCCTTCTCATCCTTCCCTCCGGGTCTGTCCCCGCAGCCGCGTCTCCTCCTCCCCCCCGTCCCTCCTCCCCCCCCGGCCTTCCCAGCTCCTTTCCTCCTCGATGCCGAGGCCCCGCACAAAATACTGGGGGCTGCGGGTGCCGGGGGGGCCCCGGCTGCAGGATGCGGGGCGCCGGGGGGGGACGGAGGCGGCGGGGCGGGCAGATGCGGCGGATGGAGCGGGGCCGCTCCCGCTGTGTGGGGCCGGCTGGAAAATGGCTCCAGGAAGCGGCGGCTGCTGACAATGAATGAAGGGAAAGGAGACGGGTTACGCGCCAAGGGCCTCCCGCGAAACTCGGATTTCCCGCCCTCTTTTCAAATCAAATTTGCATGTCCCCGCCCCCGGGGCGCGCCCCGCCCGCCTCACCGCCTCATTGGCCCCCGCCGACCTCCGCGCTGTCCAACGGGGGGGCCGCCTCCCCGCCCCTCCGCCTTCCCATTGGCCCGGGCGCGGCCGCGATTTGCATCCGGCGCGGCGATTGGCTGCGGGGGCGAGGATGGGGGATTCCCCCTGCGCGCGGCCGGGATCCCGGTTCGCCGGCTCGCTGACAGTGACAGCTGCTCCCGCACGGAGCGCCCGGCCCGCCCCGGGCCCCGCCCCGGGCCCGCCCCGGCACCGTAACCCACCCCGATCCGAGACCCACACCGATCCGGCACCGACACCGACCCTGATCCGACACCGCCGCGCTCCCCTCGGCGCGGGGGCGTGCGGCGAGCGCCGCTCCGCAGCACTCGGAAGGCTCCGGCTCGCCCGCCCGCCCGGTGGGCGCGATCGCTGCCGCTGCCCCGCTGCGGAGCTGCCCGGAGGTGCCCGTTCCCGCGCGGCGGCTCTGCGCCTCGGGAGGGGTCACCTGAGTTCTCCCCCCGGCTTGCTCGGAGAGGCACCGGCCTGCGCCAGCGGGGATGTTCCAGGGAGCCTTTTAAAAGCGTCCCGGAGCGGGATGTCACCTCCGGTAGCTGGGGAATGGCTTTTCCGCTTTCTCCGTGCGCCTCCATCCACAGATTTTCAAATCAGCTCACCCGAGGCGCTTAACTTAATTTTTTCCCCCAAAAAGTGAGCGATTAGCAAAATACCCCCTCCTATCATGGTCTGTATTACCTCCAAGAGGTGAAACAGTGGAAGTATGCTCACTAGCTCTGCCCAGTTCCCTTCACTTACTAAATGCCCACTTAGGATCATAGAATCGTTAAGGAATGGAAAAGATCTCCAAGATAATTCGGTCCAACATTCGGCCAAACACCGCCCTACTCCCTGAATTTAAGCTGTGTTGCCAACAGGCCCCTTTAATTTATTAAATGCCCCACCCTGCCCAGCGCCCACCGGCCATGCCCCATTTTCTCACGTTTTATTTCCAGACACACCTTTCCCTCAACCAGTGCTCCCAGCAGACAGCGTGTCCAGGCTGCCGCTGCTGAGTCAGGCAGATAAGGATCCTTTTCCTTGGGAACCTTCCGTGTTTCCATCGCTAGCAGGGGCATGACCAAGTGAGTTTGCTCTATCAAATCCTCAGCCCTGCCTAAAGGTTCTCCTGGTCTGACCCCAGGTTAATCAGAGTTTGAGGACTAAGGTGCAATACTGTTGATATTAAATAAGGGCATCTTCTATTCTGGGCATGTTTTCCATCAAAGGAATAAATTCTGCTCTGTTTGGCACTGAAAAAGCCTTGATTACCCTACTGGATGCAATTTTGGGCACTGCACCTTAGGAAAGATACCACATGGAGAGAATCCATAGAAAAATGGGCAAGAAAACCTGGTCAGAAAAATGTGTCCTTCTTTGTAAAAGAAGAAACCTTTGTTTCTGGCTTTTGTTTTGTCACAGGCAAAAGTAGGGGAAGAGGGGATGATAGTGGTAACCTGATACACAAAAGGTGACAGAAGATGGCTCTTCCTCTGTGGAGCGGGTAATGAACTTTTTAGGAAATATTAAATTTAATCTAGACAATCGGGGATCAATGAACTTTGTGGTAAGGAAATCCTACAGTAGCTCACCATGAAGTCTTTTTAATAGATGAGAAAGACTTATTTTAGCAAGTGTTTTCTACGTCTTTTAGCAAGTCTGCATTTGTGCTCAGCATCCAAGACCTAAAAGCCTTCATTATGGTCCTTCCAGCCCAGGTGGGAGCAGGGATTGCCTGGAAAATGTCATGTTCTTCTGCAGAACTTTAGCAGTCTTTAAAATTTCACCCAAATTATCAGTTCTGCTACTGTGGATTGCTGTTAAGGGGTCAGCCAGCAATGTCCAACTCTGTGCCCATGCACAAAGTGAAGCAGGTAAAAGTTGTGCTTAACATGCCCAGGCCACAGCACGTGGAGCAGCACCTTGCTGGCTGGGTGAGGCTCCTCAAGGAGAAGCAGGCAGAGACACAAACCTTTCCCTACTGCAGAGTTCATCTCCAGTTTCCTTCTGAACCACCTTTTATGGTTTCTCTCTGCCATGGTCCCTGCCATCTTTAGCTAATTCCCCATCCTGCAAGAGTGTCCCATGGCTGGAGTCGCTGCCTCGTGCAGAACTGAGGCACATCCAAGGGCCAAAGCAGGGAAGAGGCTGAGAAACAAGAACAGCAGGCAAAGGGTGAAGAGAAAGTCCAGACAGAAAGAAAAGTGCAGGCAGGCAGGCAATGTGCTCAAAGTAAAGATTTAATTTTTTTTATATGTATCAAAATAGTAGCACTACATTGGTTTCAAGGATCCTGCAAGATGGAAAGAAGAAATGTGAGCCTTGATATTTCAGCATAAGGAAAGAAAGCAATAAATAAAAAAAAAACACAGCAGAATGAGGATGGCAAAATTAGAGAGCCTTAGAGCAAACCTTTAAACAGAAAGAACAGCAAAAATTAGAGTATAAAAAGAGCCATGTAGATGTGACTAGCCAGGATCCCAGGAGCAGAAACAAAGCACAGTTAAATTGAGGGAGTAAAACAGACAGTGCATGGGCTAATGCATGGTACACTTCAGAATTCACTTTCATGTATTGGTTCATCATCTAAGTTTCTAGGAGCTCATTGCTCTGTCAAGGGTGTAAGTCAAGTAGTTGAAATAAAGTAAAGCTAAACTATTAACAGTTAAATCCTATCTTACTTCTTTGTGTGTTGCTTTACTTTTTGAAGGAAAGGGTCTGGCTTAATGCATAAGAAAGGTTGGAAGTTTTCAAGAAGCAAGGAAAACAGTGTTACTCTCAGAAGGACACTTTAACTGAAGTGCAATAAACCCAGAAAAAAAACCAGCTATTTTTACAAAAGAATGGAAAATAAATCCTTACTGCAGATTTATGTCTGTAACCAGACATATCGTGTTAAAAGCTAGTCCCAGAGTTGTACAACAGCCAAATGGGATGGCCAGGTCACAGGGCCCATATCATCTGAATGGGAGGGTCCTATGTTCCTGTCTTCTGCAAGTGGAGTTGTGCTGTGACTGTGGGTGCCTGGTGGAAGATCTTTAAATAAAAAGCATGGGGTTCATCTGAACAGCAACTTTGCTGTCCAAAAACTGAAATCTGCAGAAAATACTGCGGGAGAAGAGATGTGTTGTTCTTTTCTTGAAACACAGTTCTGTGGCAGGTATTTCAGTTTGCAGTGGGACCTGTTAAATGTGCATTTCACTTGCTGGAGCTAGTGGAAGAAATCTAAAGAAAGTGGAAATTATAACATACATAAGAAGTATACAGAGAGCTACATAAAGGAAGCTAATTGCAGGCCCAAGGACTTCTGTTGGTCTATAAAAAACAAATTTCTGCCTAAAGGGATGTCATCATCCAGGTATCTGTTGCAGAGAAAGTACCCGGCAGAACACAAAGGCTTAGGAGATGCTATAATTAAGGCTGGTGTGCAGCTGTGATTTATCTTTCCTTGTGAGTATGGTTCTATGGTAGTGTCCTGCTATCCTTGCCAATATGGTCTTTATCTGTGTGATGATAAGCAATTTGCAGTCATTTAGGGAAAAGGCTGCATTTGTCCTGAAAATAATGTGTAATGAGAATTGCTTTTTTTGAGATTCTTACTTGTTGCAGGTAGTGGAAGCAATAACAAAATCTTTGCCTAGATGTTAAAATGGTTGAATCCGACTTGAAGACCTGGATTCCAATCAGACTTCTCCCATGAAGAAGATTCTGGACAATGTTACAATGGAGACTGCAAAACATTCCTAAGTGAAAACTCTCTCTAAGAAAGTTTGTAATAGGAATAGATAGTAATAATCAATGGATAGCCCTGCATATGGAATAATTATGAGGGCAGTAAATACTGAAAAGCTACCTACTCCATGAAACTTTCCCATCCTTCATACTGAATGAGAACTGTGCAGGAAAAATGTCCACATAATAAAAGACCATGTCATTATGCATACATGTGAGGGGTAGAACTGGCATTGTACAAACCCCCCCAGCTTGCTAATTATTAACCTTCAAGTAATTAATTTCCTGCATTTTGGAGCTTGATTTCACAAGCATGCAAGGAAGAGTTGAGAAGGGAAGGATGAGATTGTGCTCAAACTGCACATCTGGAACACAACCTGTGTGACAGCAAAGGGACATCTGGAGGGAATACTGAGACTGATGGGATGTGTGTTTCCTGCTGTCACTGAAAGTGTGACATCCCATAATCCAGGTCATTAAAGAAGATGTTAAACACTGTCAACCCCAGCATTACCTGTACCAGACACCACTAATGGCTGGCCTCCAGCTGGACATTGTGCTCTGGATGAGAACCCTCTGGGCCTCACAGTTCAGTCAGTTTTCACTCCACTTCACTGCCCTTAACTTACCCAATGCTTCATCCATTTTTTCATGAGGTATTACTGGAGACTCTGTCAAAAGCCTTAATGATGGATAAATATCATCCAGTGCTTCATCCTCATCCACTGAACTAGTGTTACTGCAAAGGGCTATCATGTCGGTCAAGCCTATCCTTGTCTTCATAAGTCCAAACTGACTACTCCAAATCATCTTTCTGTGTTTGGAAATGGTTTCTGGGATAGTTAGTTCCATTACCTTCTTTTTAGGGACTGAGGTGAGGCTGACAGACCTTAGTTCCCCAATCGTCCTTGCCCTTATGAAAGACAGAATTGATAATTACTTTTTTCTCGTTGTCGGGAACCTCTCCCAGTCTCGGTGACCTTTCACAGATTATCAACAGTGGCCTCACAGTGACATTGGCCAGCTCCCTCTGCACTAGTTGGTATATCCTGTCAGATCCCATGAACCTGTATATATTGGGTTTGTTTAGATGTTCCACAACTTGGTCCTCCTCTTTTCTCTAGACCTTCAAACTAGTATCTCAGAAAACTGAGATTCCTGAAGGCAAATCTTGCCAGTAAAGACTGAGGCAAGGAAGTAATTCTGTACCTCAGATTGCTCCTTGTCCTTTGCTACCAAGTTCCTTTCTCCTTTGAGCGCTGGGCCCATATTTTCTTCCATCTTTCTTTTGCTGTTGAGGTACTTAGAAGAACTTTTCTTCTTGCCTTCCACATTCCTCTCCAGATTCAGTTTCACAAGGGCTTTCACTTTCCTAAGCCCCTCCATGAATTCCTTATCAACATCTCCATATTATTGTTGGACCACTTGTCACTGCTTCCATCTCTTACATTTTTCCTTTGAGTTTTGTCAGGAGCTCCTTGTTCATCTATACCAGCCTCTTGTTGCCTTTGCTTGATTTCTGGCTCATTAGGGTGGGACCATCTTAAAGCTGGAGGAGGTCATCCATGAAAAACAACTGATCTTCTGGTCTCCTCTCCAGGACAATCTCCCATGGGACTCTTGCAGTCAGATAACTGGAAAAGCCAAAGTCTGTTCTCTTTCTGTCTGGATTGTGATGCTATTTTTCGCTCCCTCCACTGATGATTGCCATCCTAGGATAACATCTTCTGAATCTCTGCTAAACAATTGTGAGCTGAGATGTTCTGTATGTTTTACTTTCAGAAAAAGAAAAATTCAGAAAAATTGTATTAGATTTATTCTTGACCAGATTTCAAGGCTTTACTACAAAGAAAAGTCTGTCAGATTTTTTAAAGACAGCTCGTTTTCCTTTGCCTTGATTCTCAAGTGATTTCTGTGTGAAATTTCAGACCAAATTATTTAGCTTTTAGAAGGTGACAGAAGGTTGAAAGCAAGGTGTCCCAGAATAAGAAAGGCTGAATAACCTTAAGTATAGGCATGTCTACCCTCCCAGAGAGTAAGATACAGGCATCTCTTCTAGGAAGCCTTTTGAGAATAAACACAAATAAAAATCTGAGCAATTTCATGCATCACATCTACACTTCTAAAATTTACAGGGATTATTATTATATTTTATATTATATATATATATTAAAAAAAAAAAAAAAAAACAAAACCAAAAAACCAGAGGAATGAAACTAAAACTAAATTGACTTCCTTAGTCTGTAAATTCTTCTAAGAATGTGATCTGAGAATTTAGAAATGAAATGACTGTTACGAGCAGCATGTGATCTAGTTACTGCATGGGTTTACCTAATAGTTTCTGGAAAAAATGAAAGGATTATTTTCCCCTAATTTGCCAAAGGCATCAACCTTGAAATGTCACTTTGCCATAAAATTATTTGTACATGAACACAATTTTTTTTTTTTAATTAATGAGACGTCTCTCCTATTTCAGTGGTTTCAGAGAAAGGAGGTGACCACCTAACTGGAGCAAGGACGTACAGTTACAGAGCATCATTTGGTAGCATCTTCTCATTATTCCTGTGTAGCATCCATTAAACCTAAATATCAAAAGAACCGTATGGTGAGAAATGAGTACCTGGTTCAGATGAGTTTACTTTTCAGGGTTAATGATTTTTTTTTAACTCTAGACAAGGTTACAATCTGTTGATGTTCCAAAAGAATTTCAATTCTTTGCAGGTAGCCATGTATTTATGTTTTAAAAAATCCTGTCTGCATCTATAAACTTATCAATGTCTTCCTTTTCTATACTTCATTACCTACATACATTGGCAAATATGTAGTTTTGATTTGCAGCAAATGCTGCTTATGAAAATAAAACAAAAATCATGCATGCATTATAAATTCTGTATGTCAGCACAGTTCTGCTTTGGGGAGGGTTTTAGTGAGGAATGTCAAGCCTGACCATCTGCTTGATGAGAGGGAAGGGTGCTGTGCCCCTATCATGGAGAGACAGAACATACACTTGACCTTATGCAGGCTGGTTATCACAAGGTGACTTTAAGTGTCTGTGTGTTGCAGGATTAGGGGATTGGCTGCTTGCTAGACTGCTGGTCCTTCTGTTGCAACTTTCTGCCTTTCCCTTTGCGAGATTACTGCACATCTCAAAGTTCTTGCCCTCTGAGGACTGTGGCAGGGGGTTTCACTGGGAATGAGAAGAGACATTGGGTCTGTTCCTCTCTGTGCAGTTCCACTCCCTTTTGTCAATTCAGTCCAACTCTGCATAAAGAGTTAATGTCCACAGTGGCCTTCTGCACCCTGTCCTGACACAGTAATCAATTGAAACCTTGTTCCCCTTGATCAAGTGTTACTTAAAACACAAAGCAATTTAATGTAAAGCTGCTCTCAAGCCACCTAACCTCTTAAGTCTGCTCCTCAGTCCTTCAATCTTTTGGTTGTTTCAGCCTTTGTCTAACTGAAAACCGTTTGCCTCCCAGCAGAACAAACAATCTCCTTGCAATAATCAAGGCTAAGCAATTGTTTGTAAAGAGACTCTGCACCCAGAGGGGATTGCTTCACCTCAGCTCCTTGGCCTCCAGAGTATGTAGGTGTCTGTGGGACAGCTGTTCATGCAGGCACTGAACCTCTCATGCTCTGAACTTCATGGGAACAATGGGTTTTCAAAAGTTTTTGAGATCAGGTATATAATATTGACAATATATGATTCATTAATTTTTGTGTATTTTGTATTAAATGTTTTTTATTAAAGAACAAGATTTTTAGTGACTTTTTGGGGGAAATACAGTTTCAGGGTATTCTGATTAGGCATCTGTTTCAAACTTCTGGAGTTTTCTTCAGTTTTCCACACTAGACCAAGGCTTCAATCCAGGTTTTTGGTTCAGTTACTTGGAATCATTTGTTGAGGGTTTGCTGTGACAGTGGTCTGGCTGGCAGGGGAACAACTCCCTCGGAGGGTGCCCACAGCCCGTGCACTTTCCTAGAGCAGAGACACATGCTCAAACCCATGTTCCGAAGTAAGCAGAACACAAATTTGGACCCAGGCCTCTGATACCTTTTGTTGTGGGCAAACAATCAGAAAAAACTGCACTTTCTGCTCAGTAACTTGCTGTGAAGAACTGGAGTAAGATCCTCACTAAGCTTCCTGCTCATTTTGTTGGTTTTTTGGGTTTTTTTTTTGAGTGTGTAAGGCCAGTTCTTCAGTTCTTAACTTTGAGTGCCTGTTTCTCTCCACTCAGTGGATAGGAAGAGCTTGAGTGCTTGTTTCAGACCCATAGGCTTCACCAGGAGGCCAGGAATGTTGGCCAAGCACACGGCTGCATGGTGGGAGCCTGGCCTGGGCATGAGCCTAGGCTGCAGGCAGAGGATGAGGCAGAGTACCAATGGCCAAGTGTCTGTCTGGGAGACTGTTTTCTTGCCACAGTCAGGGCCTAAAACACAGACACCACAATACCCAATTTATATCCCCTCCCTCAATCCAGCTCGAAATTACCTCCAATTAGAGGATACATGAGCAGAACTACTTTACTAGGGCGCTGTCTCTTCTGTAACTAGAAGACTTTCATCTCTGTGTACACAAGGTCTCCTTTATCCTTCTTTAACTTATAAGTGGGCTTATTGTAGGAGAATTATACTGGTGGAATGCCTTAATTCAATCCAGGTTTGTTAAGTCTCTTTTCCACATTCGTCCAGATCAGATAAATTGCATGCTGTATTTACTTTTTGGAGTAGTTGCCTAAAATGTTCAGGCACTGAGGCTGTTTCTCATAATGTGCTGACTTTTGGAATGAACTCTTTATTTACAGGCTTTGGCAAAATGGCTAGATTTATTATTTATTAACCAGAAAACCAACAACCATTTATCTTAGAAAGGTGCAGAGTTGCATGCGGCATACTGTGCTATAAAACTTAGTTTTGTTCTGGATTTTTTCAACATTTGTATTATCTATGGTTTGATAGAAGTAGAAATTACCATTTTTGGAGAAGGAAATCCTGCCCTTCCTTCTCTTTTGCTTTCAAATTTCTCTAACACTTCAGGAACTCTTTTTGCATCAGAATATTTGTCAAGTTTGCTTTAAGATCACAGATTTTTCTGGGCCTTGTGAAAAGGCATTTCTTTATTGTGTTATTAATTTTCTTCCTAAAATAAATTCACTTTTCCCCTCACAGTGTGTTTCTGTAAGTAAAGGTATTCTTGTCATTATCTTCCTCTTTCATATGCCTGTGTACAGTATCAGTTAGTACTTTTCTTTGGTTTGAATTGATTTGCCAATATGGCTTTAGCAGGAATATGGCCTCACTTCTCCAATACCTGCAGCTTGTCCAAAATCTCAGACTCCATCATCACAGGGGTGTAGCTGCAAGAAATACACTTTGGAGGCGTCAGAATTATTTACAACAAATACTAATACTTTCAAATAATCTTCAATATTATTTCAGCACATAAGGGCTTCAGAAACTCATTCTATTTAGCCTGCAGTGGAAACCAAGTTAGCAAGAGCCCCAGGTTTCCACATGTGGTCAGAACTACACCTACGGGACTCTCTTCTGTCTTCCCTGCTGTCAACATGCCATGGTACTTATGAAGACATTTGGGAATTCCTGTTTTCTGACTTCTGGCCTCTTGCTTTGTCTAGAGCTGTTCAAATTAGGTACCTTTTGGGGAAATATGAGCAGGGGGTACAGGCAGAGCAATCCAACGTTGCTCCAACAATTCAGGCTTCAGCACTGAGGCCAAGGGCCTCTGCTCTGGGGCTGTGGGTACAGGCACAACTTGAGCAGGCAGAAGTTGTCACTGCCAACAGCAGAAGCAGTCCTGCCATTCACTTATCAATTGTTCCTGTTCCTGTGCTACCCCTCCCTTTTGCTTGTGGCTGGGGAACTGATCTGAGTTAGAGCCAACTTTTACTTGGGCTGGGTTACTCTTGTATCAGTTCCTGATCCGTTTCACTGTAGAGCTGAAGAGAATTTTTCTCAGGCCAACACAAGAACAGAAACAACATGCAGACAGGAATGGTCCAGGTGCCTGGAAAAAAGGGGGCTGAATGACAGCAGCTAAAAGAGTTAATGAAACTCCAGACTTTTTATCAACTGTGCTTAACAGGAGTTCAGTTAATGAGGCCAACGTGTTGAATTTTTGCCGTCTTGCCAGCAAGGTGAGGAATGTCCTCATCCATTTCTGTACAACAGGCGACTCACACAACTTCCATTCCTGTGCCCTTAGCTTGCCTGCCATTCCTGCTTTCCCAGATGGGACTTTGGGAGCCCCCAAGCTCGGTGGATCCTGCGTGTCCCAGCCGCCCGCATCCCAGGCAGGAGAGTGGAGTCTGGCGGCCAGAGAGGAAACTGCAGCCGAGGAGAGCTCACTGTCCCCCAGGGCTCAGCTCCTGCTGCCCTGCGCACAGCCACACACCGCTTTCCTCCTGCCTGAGCCACAGCTGGACGAGCTGCTCAGCTCTGCCCTGCAGCAGCCTCGGCTCTCTCTACAAGGGATCTTAGCAGAGCAGATGCATTCCGGTTTGTGGCCCTGGGCTGTGTTTGGTTTGCTTGAGTGCAGCTGCAAAATCGTTTCCTCAGACCTGGCAGTAAAAGCTGACCTAATAGAGAGCAGCTTGCATTGTCCCACCCTCCAGGACTCTTCCGCATAAAATGCACGTAGGGGTGACACCATCTGCCCTCAAACTCGAGGGAAGATCCAGCTGCAGATGCAGCTGGAAGAACCAGCTCCAGGAGCAGCTGTTGGTGGGTCTCTTACTCTCAGTTTTAATACACACCTATCACTGGCAAGGCCCTGTCAGCCTACTTTTCTTATTATTTACTTAGGTTGGCTTTTCTCAGAACCTCCTCCCACCAAACCTCCTCCCACCAAACCAGGCCATTTCCTGCCACCAATTCATTGCACTTGACTTTGCTTTGAACTCACCAGTCTTTGGCTTTTTAAAATAAAAATGATCTTTTTATAACCACCTATCATTGCACTCCATGGTTACCATTGTAAGAACAAGGATCATAAATATTTTATAGTTGGCTGTTGAGGTTGTGATTGATCATGGTGAGCTGGGAAAGACTCTTGAGTAATATCACAGAGGTGGACAAATCTTACTCCCTTTCTTTGGAGAACCCCATAAGCATAAGTGGAGGTGCAATGATGTGGCTGTCAAAGTCTTATAAAAAGATGAAGCTCGTAGAATGGACAGTTATGAGATAAGACACTAATGCAAATTGTTCTTTACTTCTAGAAGGAAACAGTGTCTCTTGGGACGTGTTCCTTCCCCACAAGGAAAACCTCTTGTCAGGTTTTCTGCTCCCTTTGTGTCCCCATGGTTCAGCACAATCTGGTCATGCATAAAGATTTTAGGATTCAATTCTCAAAATGATCAATCCTGCTATGCATCTTTAAAAAAACCCAATGAGATTCAAGTCCATGAGAATCTCATTAGCCAGACATCAATATTCTGAGACTAGAGAGAGTAGCTGTTGGAAGAAGCATATAGTTGCAAAGCATATTATTATTTATAAATGTTTACAAATGGGAAATGTTTCTCTGATTCTAGCTCTTTTATTCTTTTATGGTTTTTTTTTAAAGTATCCTTTTTCTTTTAAATGAGAACAAAGATAATTTGTGTCTCAGATTTAAACTCTGAACTTAGCAGAATAGAAAATAGAGGCTTATGCTCTGTTTTTCATAATTTATCATTTCAGTTTCAGAAAATTGTATGATGCAGGAGGTTAAGTTAGCTGTGCTGAGTATAAATGAGTTCTTGTTTTGGTCCTTAATTCACTTTCATGTCTGACTCATCTGGGAAGATCTTGTCTTTCTGGGAAAGAGATGGCAGCAAATCAGTTGGGAAAGGAACAGATTTCTTCAGATCTCACATTCTTCTGATTTTGCAGAATGCCATTTCTAAGCTTGTGAGACAGATGGGAAACCTTGGGAGCCTGGAAACTTTGGAGGCTGTTGCACTGAGATTAGTGAGATCCTCATGAACTAGTCAACCACTTCATCAATGTTGTATCAAATGTTAAATGTCTCTGCATTCCAGGAATCACCATGGATAAATGCATAATCTCTCAGAGATACAAGAAATCTCATTTTTGAGGTAAAGAGCAGCAAAAAACAACAGGATAATTACATACTCTTGATTCACCCAATGGGGCAGCACTACTGAAACACAAAAAGCCTGAGGAACTTTACAAAATGTGCTGTCTTAATATTGCTTCCTTGATCCCAGGACTGCCAGAAGCCTCTGAAGGGGAGCCATGCTGCTGCACAATGAGCCAAGCATTGAGTAGAGGTGCTTCACAAGTTCACATGCTGGTGATAGAAGGTGCTGGCATTAATTTAGCAGAGAGCTGTGGAAGCAGAGAGGGCTGCCAGGACATGTGGTGGTTGTGCAGGTCAGCCTCCTCCCTGGAGCTGAAATATTGCCTGACTAGGTCAAGCCAGATGTGACCTTGAAATGGAAGCGTTGTTAGAGACAGAAGGAACAATCCCCTGGTTATTAAGTCCCCAATAACTAATTGTAGATTTTGTTTTTCTTTCACAGGCACTGGTCAGAACTTTACCCACACACACTTCCTCAGTTCACTTACAGCTGTCTGTTCCCTTCCAATTTATAAAGCTGTACTCACTGACCAAAACACCTCCTTGCAAAATAAGAACAAAGAAGGAAAAATATACATATCCAAGATTTCTCAGCTGTTTCTCAGAATCCCTTTCCACCCACTGCCAGCTGAATATAATTTTAAATTGTTGTGTACTTAAGGAAGCTAGGATTGCTATTGAGAAAGTACTTAGAAACTTAAAAACTAAGTGCTAACTTAGCTTTTTTAGGGACTGAGTTTCCTTGGTGGTGCCTATTGAGGCTGACTGTCACTTAAGCAAAATCGGCTGTGCTAGTACAAGTATGAGGTGAGTGAATAATTCTGTGAATACTGATTTCACAGGAATGACAGCAGAGTATGTTAATAACGTGAATGCTGAGCAATACAGCCTGCTCCTGCCTGCTGTTGGGGCTCTTTGTCTAAACCAGTTTCGAGTGCATCTTCTTGGGCTCATTGACATTATAACAAGTTAAAACTGTTACTGCACCTGCTCACTCCTAGGCTCTGAAGACAATGTGAAAATGAAGTGACCCTTCCTACAGAGCTAACTGGTGACATCAAACTGACACACACGCATTAATGGCTTCAATTGGGATGTAAATGAGAGGAAGAGCAGAAATAACCCTGCTGTTAGGAGATATGGAATGGGGTGCAGGCTAAGGAACCAAAATCACAAAAATCAGCTGTTTCTGGGTGTTGATATTTCCTCATCTTTTGTTTCAACAGGACCCATTTACATTCAGATGATGCATATCTTGAGATCTTTTGGCACCAAGTGTGCAGTGTTAACTGTCTGGGCAGGGTGCATTTAGAAAACAAGGGTTGGAGGGTGTTGGGAAAAGAAATGTTTTTCCTTCTTCCCCTTCCCCAGCTGGCTGGAGATGGGCCTGAAGAAGGTAGGATGAGATGAGTGGGTGTGTCAATTCAATGTTCTGTACTCATAAACTGTTCTGTTGCATCATTTTCCCCCTGGGTTTTGTCCAGTTTACAATTTTGCTGAGGAAGAGCTTAATTTTTGTGTGCTCCTGAAGCACGTGATGTTGCATCTTAGGCCTGAATTAATAAAATGGCCTAATTTGTGCCTTTTCTGCAAGAAAGAGAGAAATAAACTAAGAATAGATGCAAAAGTCTTAAGTGAGGTTGTCTGTCTAGAGACTTATGTGTTACTAAGAAATTAAAAAGCGTCTGGACCTTGATTTTTTTTATTATTATTTTTAAATTATATAGAATAATTGCTGGCATGATTATGGTCCTGACTAACCATTATCCCACATCATTTCTGGACATAGTTCAGGAATTGTTGCAGGCCTGGGACCATTCTTAGTAAACCACTTGATGTAGTCATTCTGTTTCGGAGGATATTATGGATTCTTACTTCTGACTGATATCTCCCACTATTTCATTCAATAAGTCATATTTCATTAGAATACTACACTTCAGTTTCTGGAAATAAATTTAAATCATATTTTAGTATCAAAATAGATTAAACATTCCCCATTTTTTGGACAACTTATTACTCTAAATCATTTGGGCTTACAATCTGTTTCGAAGTACGTGGCTCCAATTTCCAGTCACTGATTGTAATTTTGATTTTCTTTTCGGTACTTCTTTTATCAGAATATACTTATACGCTATAATCACTGTAATACATATGCAATATATATATGTATACTGTATATATATATATATTACACTGTAATACATATATGTATACTTATATACTGTAATCACTGTAATATGATTTTTATAACAGATTGTGGTTTTCAGGTCTTTGTCCATAAGGCAGTTTCTATAGCTCTGTAATAAATACTGCTGCTCTCTTCCATATCAATACCCATTTTTAATATCCTTTTAAATAATGATGGCTAATGAGGTTTTCACAGAATCCTAGAATAGTTTGGGTTGGGAGAGATTTTAAAGCTTATTTGAATTCAACCCCCCTGCCATGGGCAGGGACACCTTCTACTAGCCCAGGTTGCTGAGAGCCCCATCCATCCTGGCCTTGAACACTTCCAGGGATGGGACACTCACAGCTTATCTGGGCAACCTGTGCCAGTGCCTCTCCATCCTCACAGTAAAGAATTTCTGTCCCATGTCTGCCCTAACCCTTGTAAAAAGCCCCCTCCCTCTTGCAGGCTCCTCCATGGTACTGAGGGCTGCCATAAGGTCTGCAGTTGTGCAGATTTCTGGTGCTCTTCCTTCTCCACTCTCTCTCCTTCCCACCATTTCTCCCTGCAGTATTTTCCAAGCCATTCCAAACCTCAGCATTGCACTCACTGGAGGCTTTGTCCAGCTGCAGTTTCCTGCAGCTCCTCCCAGAGCCACCGCTGCCCAGGCTGCAGGCAGAGCCTCTGCTCCCTGTGAAACTGCACCTTTACTGCACCTTGTTTGAAAAGGGCCAGGTTATCCCAGAACGACTCACACCACTCTGTGAGTGCCTGTCCCTTCAAGTAACTGTGACCAGGCAAAGCTTTGCTGTCCACAGATCAAATGGGAAGTGGCCTTGAAACCATTTTACAGCCTTGAAACCATTTTTCTTTCTTCATTTAATAGCATCCACAAATATAATAAAAATGTCTGACTAACAAGGCCCTAAAAAAAAATCTTTCTGCCACAGCAATTCATTGATCTTTATTTCCATTTAAAAAAAATTATTTAATTTTCATTCTACATTGGGTTGCTATATCTTCATCCCTTTTCCATTTATTAAACATTTATTTGAATACTGTCCATTTTTTTATTAATATGAGATTTTTTTTAAAAAAACACTATTAACAAAATCATAGAATCATTAATTTGTAAAAGACCTCCAAGATCATCAAGTCCAACCTTCATTCAGCATATGTTTTAATAGCTACTACAAATCAGATGCTCAGTGATGGCATTCAAGCTTCAGTATTCTATTTTTTGGTGCAGATTTCTGTGGGTATGGATGGTTTCTTAAGAATAAAAAAGCTTTAGTAAGGGAAAGTCCTGAGCCAGTTTCATTGCAAACTATAAGGGAAAAATGTCAAAATGGAGCTATCAGGCAATGAAAATAGTATTTGAAAATGCAGGCAATATTGTGGAGAAATTTTTGCCTTTTATAAAGTATATCTAATTCTAAAAAGCAATGTATTAGAAAGCAAAACCCTCATGATTTAATCTAAGGAACAGCTGATGATTGTGACTGGTTGTAAATCTAGAGTAGAGGTTAAAAATTTTTCCTCACATGTTCTGATATACCAAACACAGAGCAGAGCCCTCCACGAAGTTCAAGGTTCTTAAGTTTCCCTAGGCCAAAGATATATACATAGTTTATAGAGTCAAAATAAACAATTAGTACAACTTTTTAAAGATGGCTAATGTGTTTCCATGTGTTATTAGCCCAGCAGGTCAATAATGTGCTGAGAAGCCTGCTAACCATCCAGAAGTTCCCCCTATTATGCCCCTGACTATGGATAATATACAACATTCAGCACGGACTATTTACAAGAGACTTTACACTTCAGCTGTTAAATGGGCCCTTGAAATATTTGCTTGGAGTAATAAGTACTTTCCAGACTATATTTTCTAGCTTTTCCTGTTCACAGTCTCGAATTCCAACATGAACTTCAAGTGCTAGAAGTTCAGTTTTACTTCTCAGCCCCTAGTAACTAGGGCTATCTCCTAAGTTACAGAAATTCACACTGGATAAGCTGCAAGCAAAACAATCTTCAAGCACAGTCACAGACTTAGGAAATAATTTCTGGTCTTTCCTTATAGCTATGAAGCAGTAGCTGGGTTTTTGTTATACTCAGGCTTCTCAGCCTGAGGAACCCCAAAGATGATGCCAGAAACTAGAAAGTTATTCAGTGATGCATGGGACAGCCTCAGACATGTGTTGCAGAGACGCAGGATGGTTTGTTTATCCACAGGGAACATCCTTGCTAGTAAAACTACTGCAATTTGCAGAAGTTATACAACAGAGAGTTAGCACCTACTGAAAAGACCACACTTTTCAGAACTGTGTGGTTTTTGGATCCATAGCTTGTTTCATAATTCTTAGCAAGACATAATATCTTGACATTACAAAAACATTTTAATAACTTAGTGGTTTTAATTTTGTTTTCTTTCTGTTATGTCCCTTGGGAATATTAGAATTACCTGTGTGTTTTGCACTCTTTGCTGCATCCAAAAGTGAAGATGAATGCTACATCTGCAGGGATCTTGAAACAACAAAATTTGGACTTTGTAATGTGTTATTTTTTTTTTATTTCATGGAACCATCATGTGTGAGAAACCAAAGAAACAGTTCGAGCAAGCAGTCAGCACTTAATTATCTGCACACCCAACCTGAGCTGAATTAGGCAGAGGCAAATTAGAATGGGAGTTGCAACATGAGGTCATAATTTACCATACTGTAAACACTAGCACAGGCTAGTTTTAACCTTCCAGAAGGCTAATGTAAAACTCTGGGATGTTTTTACCAACCAACCTGTCTTGCCACTCCTGTGACCAGAAAAATCTTGCAGGAGGAAGGTTTGCAAAGAGGACAAACAACTCTGCTTTTTCTTCCCTCCCCTAGAGTCAAACCTACAGTGTAGGGATACATGGAAAAGTTGGCAAACCCAATGGAAAGAGGAATCAGAGAGTGCTCAGAGTCAATATACCTTCATCAGTGTTAGCTCTCTGTTGCACTCCATTGTCTTCTCCTGGACATCTCAGGAGTCAGAGTGCCTTTGGGGAGAGTCAGGCCATCAAAGCACAGGGGGAGCTCCTCCAAGGTGGCTGAGGAGAGGGCTTTGCCTGCAGACATGGGAGCTCAAGATGGATGTCCTGAGCATTGCTGTGCTTCAGATACTGTCCCAGTGCCTCTTCCTTTCTCTGGTCCCACAGCATGGGTGTGGAGAAGATGCTTCCCACTGGTAGGCACAGTAGAACAGTGGAGCTGAAACCATTCTTTGTCTTCTTCAAGACAAACAAGTAGCTGCATCCCTCTGTTTACATGGCAGATGTAAGCTGCAATCCTCTACCAAAATCATTACATTGCTTGGTTTCAAGAGGTCAGGAAGCTCTCTCTAATCCCCTAAAATCAGTAGTGACATTTGAAAAACCCACATAGCTGGAAAAATGTTGCCCATAGTGGCACTGTGCAGCAATCTATAGGACATTATCTGCAGTCTAGCTGGAGAAGATAAATTCAGGTTAGATCACAAGGCTAAATGCTTCCTTCTAGGGATAACTCAGGCAAGCTGCAGGCACCAATGGAAACTACAGGAGTACAATAACTATGTAATGATGATCCCCCTCATTGTCAGCCTTGCCTATGCATGGCATGGGAAAGGAGACCTTTCATTAACTGTATAGGAGGCTGGCACCACAGCAGATCCGTGTCATACCCTGTCACACAGGATGCCATTTGTCAGCTCCTGCACAGAGAATGACGATGATATCTGTTTAAGAGCACGTTTGCAAGCAGTCAGCTGGCAAGTGCATTGTACACTGGCCCATCTGTTACCTCAGTAATTGGGTCACCCCTTCAGAAGAAGCTGTTTTGCCCGTGGAGTGACAGCAGCAATGACCTCCTATGAAGAAAGCCTGCACTGGACCAAGGATCCTAACAATGGGATAGAGGAAAGAAAGTATTCCTATGGAACCAGCTGGAAATGGCAGAGCCCCATTTGGCACCTGTTCAGCTGAGGTTCTGGAGCAGGTCTAATTGCTCCTCAGAAATTATGCTGAAGGAAAGCACAGAAAAAGGTTCTGAGAGTTATCACTGCCAAGGGGACTGCACCCTGCCAAAGAGAAGGGTGCCAGGACTGGCTGTCTTCTTGTCCAGCACCACAGATCACCAACCTCAGCACCTTTCTGTTAACACCTGATGCTGTCCCTGTGAAAAAATGGTACTGGGAAGGAATTGGAAGGCATTTTTAATTTGTAGGTTGGCATCCTTGTTTTGGAATTTCCTATTTAATAAGAGTTAATAACAGAGTTGGTTTCTGATTTAAAGATAATCTGGATTGTGGTTACAAATATCACAAAGTTGTAGCTTCTATTTTATCTGTTCATGACAGGAGAATCAGTCCTTCCTCTACACCAAGTATTCATTTTTCACCTCTCTGTCTGTCTCTCAGGCCAATTATCCATTAAAACAACTTCAATAGGACTATAACTTTTTTCTATCCCTAGCAATTTTAAAAGTTAGAGAATCTGCCTGTCTAAAGTTAGGCTCTGGTCTGAACAAGAATTACCTGTTACAAAAAGCTGATTTTACTGCATGAGTTGGTTTCTCTCCCCAGTCTTTAACCCTATTTTCTGAGACAAGCTTCATTACCATGTGTGCAGAATGAATTTCTGAGTTCAGATGTCCATGATGCCTTGGCCACTTCCACAGTACAAACTTTTTGTAGTGAAGCTCAACAGTTTCTCACTAATGCAGACGTAGGGAACATATGCAAAGAGAACTGAAAAAATTACCAAAACTTCTCTTCAAATGTAAGGGAAGCAACTTATGGCTATTTTTGGTGCTTAATATCTACATATAGTACATATTTTCCAAATGAAGTCTAAAGCTGATTTAGTGTAAAGAAAACTACAGAAGGAAGGCAAAAAGAAAGCTTAATCAAGTTAAAATCAAGCTTGTTTGGACTTCATGACCATCTTCATGGCCCTATAGCCAGTGAATCTCTACCAGCAGTATGTGAGGAGTGAAGCTTTCAGATACATTAACCATTTCCATTACTTATTTCACACATTTTAAATCCCCCAAAGTACTTAAGAGAGTCATCATTTGAACAAGACAATGGTTACTGAAAATCAGTAATGTTTGACTTAACCTAGAAGAGTGCACCACTGCCAAACAACCCGTTTCTTAGATGAGCTGTAAAATATGCAGTGAAGAACATTCAGCAAAGACAAGCTCATCACATTTCTGCCAGTTTATGTAAAAGGCTTCTTGCTAGCAGTAAGGGAGTGACTTCTGAAAGAGGGGCTAAATAGTAGGACTGAGGCAGAGATAAATACTCAAACATCTTTCCAATAGATGCAGTCTTGTTATACATAAATATCCAGCCCCTCTAGATTTGAAGGATCTTTGTGTAATTTTCTGTTGCACCATTCTCACGACACTTGGAGGCCCATATTTCTATGCACCATCTTATCCTTGTGGGAAATGCATGCTATGCCATGAGATTGGTCTAGCTGGATCACTAATAAAGCTAAACTGTAATTTGGATGCCCAATTTTATAGCAGGATGGATGATTACTTTTTATTTTATTGCACTGCTAAGAAACCTGGAATTTGTTCCCTTAATACTGTAGACATGGTGCTCTCTCTGAGTGACTGCGGAAGCAGACAGTGGCCAACTTAATCTAAATTGTTCTCCTTAACTACACTTCCTTTTTTAAATAGAAGTAGCCTCTCATTTATGAGACAACCAAAAGGTGTGCCAACATCCATGATAACTTTGTAAGATATCTGCTCACAGATGTGATTGACATGAGACTTTGAATGTGAGCATCTCAGTTTCTCTTTCTTAAAAGTATCCACAATTTTTCTTTGATTATCCTGGCTTGAGGCAGCAGAAAAGACTGATCCATCCAGGAGCATCTAGTAAGCGGCTGCCTTTAAAACAAACATCATCAATGTTTTACAGATCAATCAGCAGGGGTCCTGCTTTTGCCAGTAATGAAAATGCACCTAAAGATCTCATTGTTAACTGGGTCATGTTCTTCCTGGTAGGAGTTTACTAAGTGTTCAACCCAGACTTTCCCCACACATAAAAATATTACATGCATAATGATAATCCTGGCAGTAGTATGTTTATTATGTTTTTATCACCGTGCCAAGCAGCTGCATTCATGGAGGAAGACCCTGTTTTGCTGGATGTTACACAAGCTCAGAATAAAGCAGGCAGCTCTGGCTGAAGGGGCTGATGATCTAAGTAGGAGGCAGGACTCAAAGCTGGATATAGACCAGCTGGCATAGAAGGCCAAGGAAACAATAAGACAGCACTAATCAGTGAATATGCTGTGATCTCAGCATAACAAGTTTCTGTTGACAAGCTTTCAGTAGAAAAGCATTTCCCCCTCCCCCTTGAAACAATAAGAAAAAGAAAAGTTTTAAGAAGTAATTAAAAAGAGGATAGTTTTTTAATCTTGAATGGTTATTGGGGTCAACTCCTAATTGTAAAATGGCAAGTTTAGAAGAAAAGCCAAGAGTGCTCATTTGAAAATCTAACATAAGGGCTAACGCTTGTCTTAGAGTGGATGAATAGACAATGGGAACCCAGAAAAGGAAGAATGGCATGAGAAGGAGTGAAACAGAATGTGCAAAAATAAGAGTGACGTGTTCTAAGAAGTGAATTTGGAAAATACACTTTGCAGCAGCTTTCTGATAGGACAATGTCTGATTTGCCAACGCTGGAGGAAAAAAGTTCCAGTAATCACAAGAAGAAACAGTGATAGGGTGCATGAGATTTTAGCTGAGCAGGTGTTAACCAGATCTCCACAGGTATTCACTCAAGCAGGGTCATGAAGTACCAATTAAAGATGAAAAAGGCAAAACTCAGAATTTATTGTAATTACATAATTAATATATTGGTAATCCTAAATAACACTAATCAGCTTCAAACTATGCTTATCTCTAATTTCTTTTTTTCCTTCAGATGTTATTTGGAAAAGTAATGACTGTCCACAACTAGAAAAATAATGCACACAATTAAACCTCTTTAACCATGTACTGAGGGACAAAGTGTTCAGCTATCACTAATATGATTCTAATATATCTTATTCAGGCTATTCATGCTGCTGAGCACTGCTGTCCCATAGCATTAGTGGACAAAAAACTTTGTAGATCTTGGCTGTCTGAATCTATGCACCAGTACTGAATGATTCCTGCAATGTAATTGAATCTTTGCCATAAGACTTTTAACTACAGTTGAAAGGGCTTGTTTGAATATACCAGTTTCTTTTCTCCTGCTATAAAACTGTAGTGTTATACCTACAGCTTTAAAAACTCTGAAATATCTTTCTGCTAACTCTAAGTCTTGACTGGTCTCAACAGCTATTTTTACCCACCTATTATAATTACTGAAAAAAGGATTTCTAAAGAAGAAAACATTTAAATTATTCATCTAACTTGCTGGAAAAGTTAATTTATTTTTCTCTGTGCTGTAGTGTTTCTCCTCTAGATGGTAGCAGAGAACAAAATCTAAGGGACCCGCCCTGTGAAGAGTGGGATGATATTAAATAAAAACCTGCTGCCAGTGAATTATGACTTAAAGAAGCTGAAAAGTCTCTCTATAGTAAATTATTTTCATGTTCAGTTTTCATTTGACATAGGTAAGAAGAGTTATACTGAAAACACCAATGGTTCCCAGTAAACTGGAGTTGTAAAGGAATTTTATTATCAAAAACCTAACTGCTCTATGATTTGCCTTTACACAACTGTTATGCAAACCCTTCCTTTAAAATACAAATATCGCTATTTTAATAGTCCTAGACATCTTCTGTTTTCTTTATAAAACCTTCGCTTGATTTCCTTAAATGTAGTTGAACTGAAATCTCCTGCCATGGCCAATAGTTACTGGGTCATGAAGTATTTGCATGAACAAAGGTTCATGCAAACTTTTTTTCATATTAGCTATGAGGAATTCACATTAATCTTCAATATTTACAGTTTCTCATTTTGTACATCAAAAAATACCCTGCCAGGTTTTTAGTTTCAAGCTGTATTAGAGGCTTCTACATCTCAAAATGTTCTGTGAGCAGTAGAGCTCACAAAAAGATCCCATGCAAACCACCTTCCTTTCAATTCACTAGGAAATGAAAAAAAGAGAATCCTTCTACACATACATGTGCCTGCTTCATGACCACTGGTTTTATTAAAGTCAAGACATCCCTCTGAGCAGCAGGAAAAGAAACTAGGCTGCAACATCATCTCAAGCCTGGACATGGAAGGCCTCATGTTGATATAATGAATCACAAGCTAAGGGTGTGTGTAAGCCTCCACTCATTGTCTTCTGTTGTCTTTCATTTCTCATCAACAGATTCCGATTCTAATTCACTATTATTTGCAAATATTAAAAATTATTATCCCGTGACCTCTGAAGGCTCCTTCAGCAGGTAACATTCCTTTTGGATAAGGGTGAGTGCTGCCTCACAGCAGGAGGGATCAGCAGCAGCAGCACCGCAGGAAGGGGCTGTGCTGGCCCTTTGTGATGGAGCCTAGGGCGCAGGCCAGATGTGCTCCAGCTGCAGCAGGGCGCTCTTTGGACAGCCCCTAGCACCCCCTGTGAGGAGAATGGCACGGTGCCCTGGCCCATCCAGCTCCTGGGCATCCTGCAAGCAAGAGGAGCCTGTGAGAGAGGGGATCTTCCACAGAGCTGCCAGCAGAATAGCCCATCGTGAGCTGATGGAGATCCTGGGTGCTGGCAAAGACAGGCTGTGCTGCTGCTGGCTGACCTCAAGGTGAGCCCTTCTGACCTGACACTGGAAGAGCTCCTTTCTGGCCTGGAGTCTCCAAAGGCTCACTGGGAGCCCTTGAAGGACTTCCTGCAGTCTCCGTTCTCGGCCTGTCGTCTCTGCCTGGTTAGGTGTAGAATGGCCTTGGGACAACCCACAGTCCAAAGGACAAGTGCACTCTTCAGATTTTTCAGTCTTCAATATTGTTTATTATTTCTTATCTACAAAGTCGTCTCCCAGCCTGACAGAGGTCTGACCAGCAAGACAGCCATGGGCACACTGACCTCCCACTGGGCGGTCATCTATTTTTATACTAAAAACTACGTATAAGATATTTACCTTTACCTTCCAATACCTTTTAACCTTATTAACAAGTGCACATTTAATGTGAACCAATCCCAAAGTGCCAACATCACCACCAAAGATGGATGACAAGAAGAGAGAAGAAGGACAAGACATGCCCTAATTCCTCCATCTTGTCTCCTAAAAACCCCCCTGTACCAAAATCCCAAAACTTGTATTTTCACCCTGTGAATAATTAATTCCTTCACCACTTATCCCCAAGTGATCCTCTTGTCCTCATACAGGTGGCACATCCCGTGCAGGGTCAAAATCCAACCACCAAGCAGTTCTGGCAACATTCCAGGATTTCCGAGCCCCTCAAGGGTTATCTTGGCAACTCTGGACATCAGGAGTGATGTGTTGAGTTCCCACACTGCAGAGCATTCCTGGCAGAGCTTCTCATGACAGAGCTCTGCAAGGAGTGCATGGCAGCCACGCAGAGGAGTGGGCACAGCTGGAGGAACTGCAAGCATGAGCAGGGATTGCAGCCTGCCAGATGAGCAGGCACTGGGAGGGGACCTGCGCTTGCCTGCCCAGGGACTGCCTCCTTCAGAAGCTGATGTTTCTGGTAGCTCACCTTTGCTGAGGTGCACTTGTGTATTGGGGGGAAAAGCGTGGACAGCCAGCCTTCCATAGCGTGGTCTTGGCTGGAATCAATGCTGGGGAGCAATGCTGGGCTCCCTTCCCTGCTCAATCACAGGAGCCCTGATAGCTGGCTCAGAGCACAGCTGTGCAGCACAGCTGCTGGCTGCCTCCTGCCCCAGGCCAGCTCTGGGATCAGCTCGGTGAACCTTGTGCTGATGGTGAACCCTGCTCAGCATGGCTCAGAAGCCACCAGCAGCCAACCTCCTCCTGAGGCAGCTGCTGGCCTTCTTTCAGCATTCTGGCCTCAACACCTGCAAAATCCCTCCAGAGACAGCTTCCCAAAGCAGAGTCTTCCACAGAAGGTGGTATGGCACTGAAGGGCTCTCTGTCTCACAAGAGCAGAGGAAATCCCAGTGGAATAAAGCAGACAAACCTTTTCTCAGCTGGAGAGTGATTGCAGGCTCCCCAACCCATGCAGGTCCCCAATGAGCCAAGGGTCACACTCCAAGTGAGTGAACACTGTGTTCCCAAGGCAGGCCCTTGAAGAAAGGTCTGATGCAAACCAGCCCAAGGGATCTCCTCTGCAGAGCAGAGACAAAAGTGGGACGGAGTCTCTTCCTGCTCCAGGCTGTCCCTTGTCACCTGCAGACTCCAACACCTCTGCTTTAGGCACCCATTCCTTTGTCTCCAGCCAGCCCAGAGACCGGGTTAGGCTGTCTGGTATGTGCAGGAGAACTAGGGAGCCTGTCAGAGGAAAGAAGGTAAAGGGAGGCAGCTTTGGTTAAACCAAGAGCTGACTGCAGTTGATCCTACCTGTCCCTATCTCATCCCGCTCTGGGGTAGAAAGTTTTGTACGTTCCTCACAAGAAAGCAAAAAGCCAAGAAAAAGGAGGAGAAGTGAACCCTGGGCAGAGAGGGAATGGCATCCAGCAAGGAAAAAGAGGAGACTGAAATTAGGCATAAAGGTCCAGAAGAGGAAGGGACCCAGTTGAGTGCCAGGCTCTGCTGCCCATTTTTCCCAGCTCTCAGCCCTACTCTGAGTCTGTTCAGCTTGCTGGCAAGGGACAGCCAGGACAACAGCATCCCTGGATGGTGTTGCACTGGGTTTGGGAAGAAGTCCGTGGCAGCTCCCCAGGGGCTCCATTGAGTCCTGTGCCTTGGCTCTGGGGCACTGTGCATCTCTGCACAAGCATGGATTCCTAAGGACATTACTTCCCAAAGGGATGAGGTGCTGGAGACAGCCTGTCACCAATGTCAGCACTAA
The DNA here is from genome assembly GCF_035770615.1 of Melospiza melodia melodia. NCBI lineage: Eukaryota > Metazoa > Chordata > Aves > Passeriformes > Passerellidae > Melospiza > Melospiza melodia. The sequence goes on from NC_086194.1 coordinate 82,915,582, forward strand.
CTCTCTCTTCTGGGCTGTAAAAGATTCCCTGTCAAGCATGTTTCCCAGAGCAAGGGGAACCAAGGCATGCCTATTCCTGCCTCTGGAGGTTTATCAGTGCCCTCTGGCTCTGCTGTTGCAGGTACTGATCTCCTGTCCCTGGCTGAAGCTCTGGGACCCTCGGGCTCCTGCACCCAATGTCCACCAAAATAAAAGGGGCTTTTCTCTCTCTCTGTTTTACTCTGTCTTACAGTTTGTGCCTGTTGCCTCTGCTGCTCTCAGTGGGCACTCTGGAGAAGAGCCTGGCTCCCTCATCTTCATTTCCTCCTGGCACATTTAGAAAGAAACATATATTTGTGTTTTTAGTTTGTGTTTCTAGAGAGGTACATATTGAAAACATATGCACCTTGGCCCACAGTGACAGAGGAAAGGCTTTCCCTGGGGAAGAGCTGGCTGTGAGATGCTGAGAGGGAGGAAATCCTCACCAAGATTTTGGTGGTAGTTGGGAAGTTCTGAATCAGAGAGGGATTGTCCATCTTCCAGAGCACAGCACTGGTGGCTGTACCACAAGTGCTTTTTGAAGACCTGGCTGGTGCTTTTTTCACACACCTGGAAGCCTGGAATGTAGCAGCACCACTTTCCTGGAAACCACTAGTGTTGAGTCTGTGACTTGGGAGTTCTGGAGAGGAATTTAGCCTCAGACAAGCTTTTTCATAACTTCTTTTGGAGTATGGCAAAAGTAAATGCCTTGAAAAATTCCTCTATGGAAGGAACTTGGATTAGGAACATTTCTTCACCTGCTGCACATCAGTGCTGGTGCAAAACCTGAGGTCCAGGTCATAAAAGTGAATGTCCAGTCAAACTGCTCTTAAAGACTTTCGTAAGGCAGTGGTTTATACATTGAAATTCATTTACACTAATCAGACAGTTAACTGTATAAATAGTATGCATAAAACTTGTACCTTTGAAATCTATTAAGCATAATCATGAAATGATATGTTCTTGATATACAGAACTGTGAATTGTTTTACAGATAATTAATTTCCTTCTAGTTCATTCCAAATAAGAGATTTTTGAAACCTTTTTAGAATTAAAGAGTAGACGCTCTCAACTAATAAAACATTAATTTTAATTAAATTTTGTTCCCACTGAGGACAAGGAAAAAGCAGGGATTCATTTACAAATTGCAAAAATAAGTGCTAAGTATCATCACAGGTGTAGGTGACAGCAAGAAAAACATGAACATTTAAAGACATTCTTGGTAAACACAGAGGTTGTTGGAATTCTGCCTACTGCTTCAAAAACCCCCTTTGTTTAAGTCAGATGTTCCCCGCACTGTAGTTAATACTAAAGACCTTTCAATGTTTTGGTATCCCATGTGGCAGCAAAGACTTGTACTTTCTTTCTTCAGTTTTCCAAATCCTCTCCATTTCCTTATGAGCTGCACAGTTCCCAGTTGATTTTAGGCCACTTTTTCCATTTTACTACAAGGCTTCAAGAATTCTGAGCTGCGTTCAGCAAAGCACCAGTGTTCATGTAGCATAGGAAGATAGAGCACCCTTCTCATGAGGTTATTACTAGATTTAGGTATATTTTCTTGTGAAATTATAGCAAATTTCAGCTACAATCAATAATATTTTCCATTCACTAACATTATAAGAAGATTAAACTATTAATATACGCATGAATTGTGAGTTCAGTGTGTGTTCGCACACAGCAAATGCCTGCAGTTTCAGCACTCACACACATCTGTAAATTGATGGATACAAAGGTGCACACACAGAATAATCTACAGAGAGCAGGTGGCTCCACTGTCTATTGCCATGTCCGCAGCACTTCTTTTAATCTAAACTTGGATTGAAGGCTGTCAGTGACCCAGACCAAAACATCCTTAAGTGTATTCCATTCAGTCATTTTGACTGCAACTACTTAGTAAACACACCCTTCCTGGAGACACTTCTTTTGGTATTTACATTTATTATCTAACTGTTGTTTTAATCTACATTTGGGGTAATCAATCAAAATATCCTAGCAATAATCGTCTCCCTATATTTTAAAATAATCAGAATACTCATACTGTTCTATTCTTCACACAGGTTTGTTTCACTGTACTTTAGATGAAACTGAGCAGGGATTATATTTTCCTTATTTTCACTCATTGTTTTACACAAACTAACTTTAACTTTATTTTGGCTCTGACATGTCAAGGCACCACAGCATTAGTTAAAATTCAATGAAAACTGCAATCCTATAGGATTTAAGCCTATGCTTTATTGCTTTGCTGAAATTAGGAATCTCTGCAGGGAGACACGTAGAAGTTTGGTCATTTTCCCAGGAATTGCCAGTGAACAGATAAAACTCTTGTCATTTGCTGAGTATGGCCTGAACAGTGCACACATCCCAATAACCCAGGCCTAACCTGAGTTGTGACATTAAAAAACTCCCTGAGCAAGTTTAACTGCACTAACAGTCTTACATTTATAACTATGTATCAGCTGCATTGTCAACATATTTTCTTTCACAGTTACAATAGGAAAACTACCAAATCTTTTGGGGATTTTTCCAAGTTTTAGTTACAGGAGAATTCTATGAGCTGCAAAACTGCCAGCTTTGTAAAATTAGTTACTTAAAAATAGATTTACTATCAAACAGGCCTTCATACAAAAGAGAACACATATCTGTTTGCTAGTTCTCTCTAATAGCATATTACTTTAAGAATCAAACAAAAAAAAAGTCTTAAGCTCACAGCTGCATATAAGTTTAATAACATTAGACAAGCTTAACAAAATAATGTGTTTATCAAGTAAAACTCAGTTAAGCCATTGATGAGCACAAATTCAGACAGGAAAACTATTAGCAAGACTACCTGGATGTTTCTTGCCTAATTTCTAATTTTAATTCAGAATTATTTGTTACTCATTAACAGTTGGTTTCCCTAAAAAAAGGAACCTGATATAAAATTAATGTTGTCAGTGTTGTAAGGTAAATGATAAAATAGTTATATCTCTATTTTCAAACAGTCTGATATGCTTTTCTGAAGAAATATATCCTGTCTTTCTTTACAAGAGAACAGAGGGGGAAGCATTTTAAAAGTTAAGTAACGCTCACAGGGAGTTAATATTCCCATGAAAGGAAATGATAATATTGGACTGTACTAGAATTTAGTGTAAGATTTTAAAGTACTCTTATTAATGGCTGTGAGTCTTTTAAGCATGGAAGACGCACAGAAAACCATGGTATAATGGGAAAACTATAGTCATTGTACAGAAGTTATACATCACAAATCTATTAGTGTCCTCTAAACACCAAGAGTGATCCTGTCAACAAAGTATATTTGTATTTCCAGATACAAGAAAGGGGTAAGGTTTCACACCCAAAAACTTTAAACAATCACAGAATCACAGGAAATACTTCCTCTGGGCTTACTAGCTGTTTAAAAGAAAATAAATAAAGGATGAGAATAAATTGGAAGTTAATACAAATAAATCTGTCCCGTTGAACACTCTAAGGTTTTGGAAAGGGAGATAAGATGACCAAGTTAGCAAGGATATGAAGTAGTTCAGCATATTCAGAGCTTTGTTATTGAGCTGAAACAGATTTAACAATGTTGTATGTGGTGCAATTTTTAATAGTGTTAGCATTTAATACTGGTAAATGTAAGCAGGAAAGAGCAAATCTTGACTACACATACACATTAGGCTGTAAATTACCTACTACCTCTGAGAAAATAGACTTTGAAGTCACTGGGGATGATATCAGAGGTTCTTGGTAAAGGAATGTAGAACAACATAGTTCATTGCCACAAAACTTCAGTCTCCTCCTTTCAAAGAAAACAGAATAGGGTGAAAAGGAAGGACAAAGATACTAATAACTTCCATGTAGTAGGAGATTAACTGGAGTCCTCGGTGAGGACAAGAGGCAGCTCGGGGTATATGAAGTTATGACAAGCATGGGGGAGGTGATTAAGCAATGATTACTTGTTTATTTCTCAGAGCACAAGAGCAAGACAGCCCTCAATGAAATTACAAGGCAGCTGCTTTAAAGCAAACCAAGGGAAGTACTTTTTCATGCAGCACATAATTAAACAGCAGAACCCACGGGATCCTGTGGAGGTCAAAAAGATAAGCTAATTCAAAATATATTAGAAATGTAAGCTAGGCCTATGGGTGGCTATTAAACATGATATCCACGATGAAATTTCCATCTTGGAAGTCCTGATGGCGACAGTACAAGGTAAAAGGATTGCTCTGTTCCATTGTATCTGTAGCCAGCTCTGCTCAGTTCCCTTCACCGAGCTTCTTGTGCTAACCCACTTCAGAGCTGCCATCTCCTTCCTCCTTGTGCTCTTGTGCCTGACTTTCTCCATCTGTCTTTCCCTCCTTCCAGCTGTTTTCTGGATCAGCTGTTTCCACCACCGCACAAAGCCCAGATGGCTGAGCCCTGAGCACAGAGAGACACGCAGCTCCTGTGCCTGGAGCTGGGGGATATCCCGTCCTGCTCCTCTAGTGGCAGAAATAGGTGGAGTCCAGTCACACACAGGAAATGTGAAGGGAAGAAGAATGCCTATGGCCTTCAGAAATATTATGTGCTGAGCCCTGAGTATCCACATGGATTGTCTGTGGCTTTCCTCCCAGAACTCTGGCTGCTGATGGCTCTTGGGCAGTTTCACAAACACAGTGAAAGGCATTTCCTTGATTCAAAAAAAACCTACCATGTCTAAACTTGAAGTCACCCTCCCAGAGGTACTAGATTTCCACAGTGCAAAAAAAGCTTTGATATTATCAGTACTGTGTGTGTCATAAATCACTTTTATTCTGTTCCCAAAAGCAGATCAATGTTTTTAGCCAAGGCTCAACAAGCAGCCTGCTTGCAGCAGACACAGCCCATGGAAAGTTCCATCCAGAGAGTTTCAGGCTGGCAAATTTTAAACTGGAAAGAGCAACTTATAATGGAAAACGTTAAGAACTCTCATGCACGGCTATCCAGTTCTTCCAAACCTCTTACTTTTTCCACATGAAGTATGTGTGTGCATGTGTATATTTTCACATGCATTCAAAGTGGCACCACTAAAATGCTACTAAGAGAATGTTACTTCTGTAAATCTCCTTCCCCACCGAACAGCCTTTGCTTGGGTTTTCCCTTGCACAGCACAAGCAGGGCATTTCAGCACGGCACAATACCATTTTAAGCCACTGCCACAGTTTCAGCTACCACAGTTGGCAATTGCTTGGAGAAAAGAAAACGACCGGCCTATTGAAGAGTGTGTAACCGAGCCCACAAGGACCCTTTGGGATATTCCAGGTTGTGAGCGCGCCAGCAGCTGTGAGCCGAGCAGAGAGCTCGCAGAGCTGACCGAGCTCTCCTTGCAACACAACCCCACATTGTCCAGGCAGGCGTAAGAACACTCCTCCTGCAGATAAGACGAGCTTTCTTGAATTTTCCAAATTCTCTCCACTTCCTTATGAGCTGCACAGTTCCCAGTTGATTTTAGGCCACTTTTTCCATTTTACTACAAGGCTTCAAGAATTCTGAGCTGGGTTCAGCAAAGCACCAGTGTTCACATAGCATAGGAAGATAGAGCTCCCTTCTCATGAGGTTATTACTAGATTTAGGTATATTTTCTTGTGAAATTATAGCAAATTTCAGCTACAACCAATAATATTTTCCATTCACTAATATTATAAGAAGATTAAACTATTAATATACGCATGGATTGTGTGTGCAGTGTGTGTGTGAGCACACAGCAAATGCCTGCAGTTTCAGCACTCACACACATCTGTAAATTGATGGATACAAAGGTGCATACATAGAATATTCTACAGAGAGCTGGTGGCTCCAGTGTCTATTGCCATGTCTGCAGCACTTCTTTTAATCAAAACTTGGATTGAAGGCTGTCAGTGACCTAGAACAAAACCTCCTTGAGTGCATCCCATTCAGTCATTTTGACTGCAACTACTTAGTAAACACACCCTTCCTGAAGACACTTCACTTGGTGTTTACATTTATGTTGTTTTAATGTACATTTGGGGTAATCGACCAAAACACCCAAGCAATAACCTTCTCCCTATATCTTTTTTAACGGCCGTATTTTGCTTGCGATGTAAACTCATCGCTTAAAGCTTACTGCTCATTTTTTTCCATTTTTTTTCTTTCCCTCGCGAAGGGCCTCTGTATAAATAAATAAATAAATAAATAAATAAATAGATAAATAAATAAATAAATAAATAAAAAAAAATAAATAAATAAATAAATAAATAAGTTTGTTTGTTTGTTTGTTTGTTTATTCCTAGGACTGTTTTGGCTGTGACACCCCAAAGATCGGGGGGGAAGCTGCGAGTTCTGCCGGGTGCCGGAGAAGCAAGCTTGTGCTTTCGGCAGGAGCCTGGGGCCGGGACACCCCGTTCACGGCTCTCCTTGCGCGCCCGGCCGCACCGAGCCGGGACTCTGCACAGGGACACCGGGACACCGCACCGGGGCACCGCGCCCGCCCTGGGGCGGCGGCCGGCGGCAGATGCGGCCCCGGGCGCGGCGAGCGCTCCCCGCTGCCCGCCCCGGAGCCCGCCCCGCCCCGCCCCGGCCGTCGGCGGCGGCCCCGCCCCGCGGAGGGCCCCGGGCGGGCGGGCGCGGAGCGGCGGGAGCGGCGGGAGCGGGAGCGCGCAGGTGGCGGCGGGGCCGTGCGGCCGCCCGGGGGGGATGCGGCATGGCCGAGGCGCCCGGAGCCCCGCACCGCACCACCGGCTCCACCCTGCTGCACCCGCTGAGCGCGCTGCTGGGCATCCCGCTGGACCAGGTGAGGAGCGGGAATGCCGCGGGCCCGGCGGCATCCTCGGCCGGCAGGGAGGGACGGCGGGTCCGTGGCTGTCGCGCCGTGCCCGCCCGAGGGCCTCGCAGCAGCGGTAGGAAGGAGCGGCGTTGGGCGGGCGTCGGGCTGCTGTCACCGGGGAAGCGTTTCGTTTTTCCCGGCAATGCCTGGCGCTTCTCCTGCTCTCGCACGAAGTCGCTGCTGGATGCTGCTGGATGCTGTCAGTCACGGTGCTGGCTGACTGGGGCAGAGTTTGGAGTGCTTCGGGAGCTCGGGTGCTGGTCCAGCCCTGGGAACCGCGTGGGGAGATGCGGGGTGCCCTGTAGGGAATCCTTACGTTCCAGCACTGCTTTCGTGGCTACGGGACTGTAGAAGGGAAGCTGAAAGCCGCTTCCAGCCTAGTCCAAGTGCCTGATGGAATCGCGAAGTGCATATATGGAGATAGGCAGAGCACACAGACACACAAGTGGTCTTCTGGGAGGGCAAGTTTGCATTAAATCCTTCACAGCATCATAAATTTTAGGCTGTGGTGGTGCTTTCTAATTTTTAATAGTCTCCTAGTTAACTTTATCCTTAACAGGCAGAAAAACGTTGCTCTCCCCTACCCCCTGCCTTTTATTGTCCCTGTGCCTGCATGCACCTGCTGCCTTCCTGCATTCTTTCAGCGACAAGGAAGTTCAGTCTGGAAGTTTGTGCTGGCCCGAAAAAGACTCCACCAAGCTACTAGGAAGCTGACCTGTGCTCTAAGAAACCAGGGCAGCAGAGGTGTGCTTGGTAAAATATCAACAGAAGATTGAGATTTATTTGCTTTCTTCTGTTTGCAGAGTGAGTGGTGCTATGTGTCATTTTTTACTACTGTTTGTTTCTAAAGCTGAGTAAGGAATATGTCATTTTGTAGATTAAACTCCTTCATCTAACCATGCCAGTTTTCCCTTTTTTGTCAGAAAACAGGTTTTGATGCAAGAAGAGAGATATGTTGCTCAACACTAAAACAGTCAAACAATAAAGGCCTGTAATTATCTGTGAGCCATTAGATTAGGAGAAGGCACATGAATAGTGATAGCTTTTATTTCGAGGTATTCCATGCCATGATTGATGCATACAGGAGCACCAAAGAAGCCAGGAGCAGCAAACATTTACTGTTCCAGCTTGTTTGTGGTGCCACAGTGTTCGTACAGAGTTAGGCTGACTCAGTTCCCAAACAATGAAGTCTTGACAGGCTGCAGTTTTTTCTTTCTAAGCTTTGAAAATCTTGCCCTTCCATTCAGCTGAGGTGACACAAAGATGGTGTTGTCTGTGGAGAAGATTCTTCTCATGCTCTTCTGGGCCTGAGGACGCCTCACTGCGTCTGGTTATGTGCTGTGTTTGTCCCTGGGCTCTGGTCTCATGGGTGCTGGTGCTGGGCACTTCTGTGTTGGCTGGTTTGTGTCTGAAGCCCACAGCAGAAAGCAGGGACCACTGCTCTGGGCTCAGCAGTGTGCCTGGGCTATGTGAGTGTGCCTGGGTGTGTAAGTGTGGCACAGGGCTGTGTCAGTGTGCCTGGGCTGTGTCAGTGTGTGTGCAGATGTCCCTGAGCTGTGTCAGTGTGCCTGGGCTGTGTGACAGTGTGTGCAGGTGTGAGAGTGCCTGGGCTGTGTCAGTGTGTGTGTGCAGGTGTGCCTGGGCTGTGTCAGTGTGTGTGCAGGTGTGAGTGTGCCTGGGCTGTGTCAGTGTGTGTGCAGGTGTGAGTGTGCCTGGGCTGTGTCAGTGTGTGTGCAGGTGTGGCTGCTGTCCCTGCCATGATCCTGCTGCCTCAGGTGGCACAGGGCAGTGATGGATCAGGAGGAACCCCCCTTTTCTGGTCTTCATCACAGAACTGCAGCATAGCTGCACTGAAATAGAACTTTCCTCACCTGAAAATCCCCCTCTTTTATTGTCCCTGTGAGATTACGCCATCAATACTTTTGAAAATTTCCTCCACTCCTCCTGCCCCGCTGCAGTATGCTGCTCCATGCCAAGCATCAGGGACTTCTGCTGTCCTGGGACAGGATATACCCACATTGTGGGTATGTGTGGGAGCACTGTGCCACCACTGTTCCCTCAAATCACATGAGTCTCAACTCTGACCTGCAGTGCTAAGGCCCTCAGAAGCAAAATACAATCTTTTTTACATGACTCTTCTGCCAGGTAGATTGCTTCCCTTCCTCACAAGAATGAGAGAGTGTATTGCTGAGGAGGGGAGAAGTTTGGTTACTTGCTCCTCTGCACAGAATGGAGCTCTGTATATGAAAGACAACTTTGCCAGATCTGAATCCATGTGGAGCAGGGGCTGGTTTTACAGGAGCCCCTTGGTGCAGTGCTGGTGGGCTCTCTGTGCCTTCTGCTCAGTGCCCAAGCAGGGGAGGCATCTCTGCTTTGCCACTCTGTGTCTGCATCCTTGTGCTTAGCCTGTTGGAGGGTGACAGCCCCAATCTCCCTCTGCTCCCTGCAGCTGGCAGCTCCCTGTAGCTGGCCCTGAACCTTCAAAAATGCCAGGATGTGCCTGGACAGCAAGAGGTAGAGGTGGAGTTTAGACCCTCCAGATCACTGTGATATGTGAAAGCCATATGTTTCTGTGTTAAATGGACAGAGGACTTGTCCCTTCTTTTATACAGATGATTTTCCATGAAAACTGTGCTATGAGAGAGATTTCACTCTATGTAAAAGACCAGAAAAAGTGTTGAGCTGAAGGTCTGAGAAATGAAGGTTGTAATGGTTATCCTTTCATGGCTGGGGCAGAAAAGCTGTGGGAATGGTACTTGGAAAATGTTTTGTCATCTCAGAGGCAGCTGTTGTGTCACTCAATATGGGAAGCATGGATGACTGTGAAAATGTTGTTTTCCACATTGGTGGTTTTCTTAGGCAAAAAATTGAGACTTGGTTTTAAAAGCAGCCCAGAATTACAAAGGATGGAGCTCCTCTCTGCACTGTGTACCTGGCAGACTGCTCACATTTTGTTTAGGAGACAGCACTGCACAAGGACATAAAGGTGCTTTCTGCTTTAGATGCTGAAACAATCCTGATGTGTCAGCATGTATTTGCACATCTCTTCAATGGATGATTGATCTTTGAATTTAGCATTGAAATATTATTTTTAAAGAAGTGCTATATGTGGTAACAAGATTAATGATCTTGAAAGAGGATGAAAAGCCTCTCTGTGTTCAATTAATTCTCATATCTCAGGAAAGCAGACTTTGAAGTTTAGCTGATTTGTGTTCTAAAAATACCTGTCTAGGTCAATGATATACCTTCAGCAGCATTTGCAAAAGAATTTTGGGGTGCATTATTTTCCATAGCATGTATTCCCCAAATCATTGATGCTGGAATATCATCCCTCCCATTTCCTTATACAATGACTTTTGGCAAAGTATATACTTTTTTGTTATACATGCCCAAAATCCCCAATTTCAGAATATAGTCCTATACCAAAAGTCAGTGAGATATGGGAAGTTAAACATTAAACTTTTAATACTGAAATTTATGTAAACAGAGTGTGTGCATGTAAAAATACTGTGAAGAAATAAATATACTGTTTCAAGCCACATTTAAAGTAAATTTAATGGCATTGTTTATTCATATGTAGTTTTACCGTGCCTTCCTAAGCTCTAGGTATCTTTAGAAGTAGTTCAGGCTCAGAGGGTTAAGACACATAATTAAAAAGTTTCGCTTCCCAAGGTTATTTTGTAGTACCCTTCATTTGCAGGTTATTATTGCTTTAGAAGTAGCAACCCTAGTGCAAATGATCAACTGCTGTATAACAAACCTTACATTTAAACAGGTCTTGTTACCCTGACCTGTTGTCAGACAGTACCAAGGCTGTTAACTTTGACAGAAATAAGTTCAGAGGAAATTCCCTCAAAAAAAACTGTATGAGCATCTTCTCATGTTTATATCAGAGGAATTTTAATTTTGGTGTTTTCATTGATGAGGCTAGCCATGTTTCCCCAAAGAGGAAAAATAAAAAAGTCCACTTGAACTTAATTTTGGCTTTGTCTGCTGGTGGGAATGAAAAATTTTTCATTTTAATTCTTTCATTGTAGGTCATTTGCATATTTATATTTTGGCAGCAGTTTAAATAAAAAAAAACTAACTGTGGAGGGATTCTGGGACATGTCTGAATCTTGGGATAGTTGGAGTATGAAAAACGTCTTCACCATTCCTTAAGTTTGAAAAACTCTCTGCACAAAGCATGCTGGTAAACTGGTTTAAAAAGGAGAAAGAAGAAAAAAAGTATATATATATATTTTAACTTTTACAAAAATCAGGGATGGTTTTATTAACCTTTTTTTTTTTTTTTTCCTTTTCTGTCTGGATTTAGTTTTACTTCTCTGCTTTCTGATTAACTAGTCAGAAGATCTGTTAGCCCCAAGCCTCTTGGCATGACTTTTCTTATCCAGTTTTTGGGCAGTGTAAAGTCAAATAAAAAACTGACTTTCCAGGAACTTAACAGACTTTAGTCTGTGAACTTTGAGGATCCTTTAATGGCTGTCAATAGAGACATCAGAAAATGTAATGCTGAGGAAAGAAAGGTAATTTGTTACAGACCAACGCGAGATAACTGAAGATGGAAGTTCATTAAAGATTTAAGTGGGATTAGCATCAGGTTTTTAACTGAAAAAAGCTGCTCTGAAGCTCTGGAAAAAACTGTCATGGTTGGTATGAACTATGCTGCATTGCGATTTCCTAATGTTATCATTTTACAGTTCAAAATTCTACATTTCCATTTTGAATTGCAGCAGTATTTGTTACATTAAATCCCTCCCTGCCTAACACATTCAACTGCAAAAAAAAAAAAAAAAAAAAAAAAAACCAAACAAAAACAAAACAAAAAAACCCCCCAAAAAACCATGTAAATCTTAGTTATTTGAGGAGCAAAAAGAAAAAATGAAATTTGAATTCAACACATTAATAGAAAAATATTACTTGCATTGCCAAAACCAACTTTAATTTTGAGCCTTTCTGACTTTTGAATACTTAGGTTTTATAAAACTGTTTTCCTTAAAAGAAATCATTAGCTTCGTATTATAATGCCATGAAGGAGAAGGCATGATGTAAAAAACAGAGGAAGAAACTTGCTGATTCTCATTTGGGTCCCCAGTTAAACAAGTGCTTGTGAACAGGGCAGTTCATAGTGCATTTGCAGTAAATCCAGTCTCTTGTTTCAGTCCCTTGTGCAAGGTCCAGGAGTCTGTATTCTCCTGGGACAGAGGTGTGATGCTTTCTTCCAAAGTTTAATGCCGTCTCCAAAGCATTTTTTTTCTGTTCAGGTCAACCATCACTAACAATTGCAATAAATACATATTCTCTGCTTTGGAAATGTGTGCTGCCTTTTCCAACATGTTCTCGCTGTGTTTGGCACTGTAGTCTTGAACCTTGTGGCTGATGTCTTGATACTACGAGTGTAAATATTTCCATATCCCTCATGCCTTGAAAACAAAGCCTGTCCTATTAAGTTTTTTAATTTGGCAAGGGACAAAAGTGCAACTGGAATCAGCTGCTTACAATTTTCCCCTTTTTAAGCACTTTCCTTCTCATCTGTGTTAAACACGATCTGGAAAAATAAACGTTGGAGGGCTGCATGAAGCTCCCTGAAACCTTCCCTTCGCATTAATCACGCCAGCGCTGATTTAGTGGAGCTCTCCAGCTATTTTGGGAAAATCTCAAGTAGTGATGAAGACTCTTGGGCTCCAGCCTAGGGGAGCACAGAGCTGGCTCTGTGTTTTCGAGGGAGCCCCTGATGCCTAGGGATTGGCTGTGCATTTGCCAGCCTGGCATGGTGTTTAATCCTCTGGCTGCTCCTTGGCTCCTGTTCCAGTTCCCAAGGACGGGCAGCGCTGGAGGCGGCCTTGCCAAACTGCAAAGTGCTGCTGCTGGGCCCTGGGCAGGGCAGGCTGCAGCACTGGGCTCGGCATTGCTGCAGGAATCCAACCTTTTCTACTTGTCCAAAATCAAGGAACAGGTAACATGATTTTTAAAACGTGTCAGTGGGCCATATTTTGCTTTGGAGTGAAAAAAAAATCCCCTCTCTGTGTTTCTCAGTAGTTACAGTTAACCTTGAGGGTACCAAACCTCATCTCCTGGATGCTTGGATAGTCTAGTGAGGGTCATTAAGGAGATCTTCCAGAAACTCAGGCCTGCTCTTAAAAGTACAGCCTGATGCAAAAGTTTCTACAGTTAGTTCATTAATAGTGGTGAGAGTGTTTATGTTAATATACAGCTCGGACCAGGAGTGTGCTTTGGGAAGGAATCCCTTTGCTGTCCTCACTGGGCACACTTTGGACACAGAGTGTCCCTGGAGCACCTACACAGGGTTCCTTTTGGGAATGTGAGGCCAGAGGGTGCTGCCCAGGGACCTGCAGTGTCTCAGCTGCTGAGGGGCACACAGCCCTCGGGTCCAGCTCCTCTGACCTCAGGCCCTGCAGACCCTCTGACCTCAGGCCCTGCAGACCATGAGTCACATGGAGAAGGCACCTCGCCCTCAGCTGCTTTGCTCTTCAGAGCTGTTTTTGCTCCACCTCAGCACGTGCAGAGATGGACAAGGTGGAATTGTCTGACCTTCATCCGGTGGTTCCTTCAGCGAGGAGCACTGGTCAGGCTTGTTTGGTCACTGCTGAATGGGTGGAATCCAGCCCGTCCTGCACAGGGCTCGGCCAGGGCAGCCTCTGCCAACAGAGAGAGAGCAGCCCCTGGAGAGAAACAGCCCAGGGAAAGCCTTTGGGTGGTCCTTTCCCAAGTTTGTATCATCTCCCTTCTTATGACCTTGATTGGGAATGTTTATCTTCACCAGTCCTTTTTCCCCCACCCCGGCTTAAAGCATTTTACACAGCTTTTGCAAAATCACAGGTGAGCACAGATGCACAGCCAAAAGCACACATTCTGACATAAATAGGTTTTTTTGAAGGTTTTTGGATGGGGTCTACTTACAGTATGTTGTACCCTTAATGGATTTGGGTGGAAATATTATTTCTCTTGTGTTTTTGGCTTCCCTCACGATAAGAAAATTCCAGGCTTTAAAAGACCAATCTTAATAGTGTGAGGAGAAAAACCCTTGTAAACATATTTTTGAATAAAATATGTTGAATCATTTACAAATTTCCAAAGAATTTGTTCTCAATCATTCCTCTGAATGTTAGTAAAATACCCAAATAGAAGACCATTTTAAAAACCCAAATCCTAGGTATTAACTAGACAGTTTTCCAGCCAGGAATTATTTTTATTTTCTACTTTAACAGGAAATGGTACTCATTGTTCTGAAATTTTTTTATAAAGTTAATCAATCAGTCTGTAGCATAAGTGTTGCCATGCTATCTGGTCTGAGGCAAAACAAATACTAAACTTAAGACCAATCCTTCATTTCTCTATTTATGGTTGCTTTGTCCTTGTAAGATTTGGTGCTTACCAGGTGACAGACTGGCTGGATAATGGGAGTTTTGCCTGTGCCCTCATGTCACACCCTGCAATGTAGTGGGTGGGAAGCTGTCTCAAAGCATGTGAGCTGCCTGCCTAGAGGACTTCAGCAAAAAGCAAATAGACCTGAGTGTGTCTGCTGCTGCTAAATCCCAGACAAAGAGCTGGCAACCCGATGGAATAGCAAGTTTTAAATTTTTGATCAGCGAGAGATTATATTATGTGGTCTTCAAGTTCAGTGAGTGTGTCGGGTTGGGGACATCTGGGATGGAAAAGGGAGGCAAGAAAATTCTCTTTTAAATAATTTATTTGGATTACATGCAGAATACTAGAAAAACTAAATAACCATTTCAGGCCAAGAAACAGACTTCAAAGGCTGACTGTCATGAACTGGGTGAGTGTTTGCTGCTTCCATAGGCCCTGGTCTTGTGACAAAGCAATTTCTTCATTTGTGGTTTCTTGCTCAAGTGCAATTTGGCCCTGGTATGCAGATAGGGCAGGAATGGGGAAGGCAAAATGACAAGGCAAAACCTAAAACAGTTGAGGACCCCCTGCTTTCAGTATTTCTTAAATAACTCCTGTGCTTATTTTCATGCTCATGTATTGGTTTTAAGTAAAACCTCTTATTTTTAAAGGATCACTGAGTAGAAAAGTTTTAATTTTTAACTCTTACATCTGGCTCAGATGATATTATAAACTGGTGAAAGTAGGTTGTTTTTTTTTCCCTTTTACCAGTGTGAGGTAGTGTTAAAGAGAGTACAGCAGTGGCTGTTCATCTCATGTGCACACACACAGAGGGCAGATTCAAATCCCTGGCTCCTAGGCTTTGCACTAAGTATTTATACCAGCAAATTCCAGCTGATGGATCACTAATTTATCTGTTTTAGAGAGAGTTTTATAATTACTCTGCTCACCCACAAGTGGAGTTTAAGTAGTCTGACATTTACACTTCTCATGTGTCAGGGTTTCTCAGGATATTTTGCCAACTATGCTGTGTTGAAATTGGAAACAAAGTGTAGACAAATGGAGACAGTGACTGAGAAGTTAAAGTTCATTTTTTAAAAATTAAATTCAGTTTTTGATGGCAGCATTAGGCATCTACAGTGAGTTGCAGGCACTGTTAGGACCCACAGTTGTCTTTGCCTCAGTGTGTATGTTTGTGTTTATGCTAATTCTCTAGAGGCAAAAAATTGTGGTCTGTAGTTGCCACAGCAACAATAACACTGCACTCAGAGTATGGGTGGGTTTCCCCTACTTTGTACAAGAATGCTGAAAGTGTAGGCATATTGCTGTGAGACACTGTGAAACATGATAGACTCTTGAGAGAGAAAACACTTGTTTGGTTTTGGTTCAGAGAATATGATTTTAATTTTGTGTTATCTTTATTGCCACTTCTCTGATAGGGTGTTATTTCCCAATTTGCAAACCTAACATTGCAGAGAGAAAAATGGACTCAGCTGTTTGGAAAAAGAAAGTTTCAGAGGTGTTCTGCTGATGCTAATCAGTAAATAAGATGAGGATTAGAACAAAGAATGCTCAGGGCAGAGTGACATAACTATATTTCTGTTCCATTGTGGTCAGTTTTGTCAATGAGAAGATGACTGTAGCTGTTCTTTGCCATGAACCAGGATGAAAACTGGAACTAGATAAAAGAGAAAAAAATACAGGGTAAGCTTATTTTCTTAAACCTGCTAAAGCAAAGTGAAGGGACAGAGAGGTTTGCTTTAGAAATGTGACTTTTAAGAGGGATCATGGTGGAAGTGTTTTGAGCGGCATGAAAGAAATGGATCTAGGCCTTAGAGTAATAGAATATGTTGAAAGATCATTTAGCTTCAACCCTTATGCCAGGGAACTTCCACTAGGCCATGTTACTCAGAGCCCCAGGTGGCCTTGAACACCTCCAGGGACGGGGAGCTCACAACCTTTCTGGTCAAACAAAGAAAGGACGTACTCCTTTCTGTCTCCCAGTGTTTCTTCATGTTGAGAGAGACATGTGGTAGGCTGCAGATTCAACAGTGATTAAAATTGGGGTGTTTTTCATGTGGTCCAGACCTGGCTGTGAAACCCTTTCAACAGGAGGCTGCGAAGGCCAAGAACTTGGCTAGGGCCAGAGTGGACTTTGATGTTTACATGACTGATATGAATTTGTAGGGTAAGCTTAAAAGAAAAAGCTTTTGGAGGAACCTGTTCTTTTGCTGGCTCCTCTCAGGGCTTGTTCCCCCTCCAGGCACTGGTTTCTGTCAGCCCTGCCTCTGGTGTTGCTGATGCCTTTGGGATCCCAAACCACTGCTGACAGTCCAAACATGGCTACTTCCATTATGGATGGCTGGCTCTGCTAGAGTCATCATCCCCTCCCAGACCTTGACTCATGCTGGATTTATTCCTTGAGTTTCTTCACATGGTGATAATATAGCAGGAAGCAGCAGATCTCTGCAGGGAAGATTAGCCAACACCCAGGAGAGGTCACTTCTCTCACATCCCACTTTCAGGCAGCCCCAGCTGCAGCTGTCCTTCTGTTTATTAGTTTATATAAAAAGTAACTGGCTCCTTATATGTTTTGAAATGTATTCCCCTGTTGGGTTATCCTCTTACTTTTCTGTTCTGATTTTTAACTGCTGGGGGATTTTTGTCCTTAGGCTGAGCACTTCCCCTCTGTTCAGTTCATGCTGCATATCTTTAATGCTGTATTTGATAGTTTCGTGATCTGCATATATTCTTTGAATAGATTATGCCAGCAGGTGTCTGGTGAAGTCTGCCTTCATCCTTTGATAGGGTTCTGACATCCTGATCTGTAGTCTGTTATCTCTCTGTTTATCAGTCATACATTTTTATGTGCACCATTACCTCAGTCACCTAGGGGCCTCAGTCTTGTTTATTTTTTTGCCTAGATGGAGTTGAGTTAGTGTTTAAATGATTGTCAGGAGAAAAGAGATTCTGTATCTGCCTTCTCTCTTTCCTTTTCCTTTGGCACTTCAGTGTTTGAGCATAGTCCCTATTAAAGATGAGATACTTGCCCAGTTTTAGAAGACCCTAAATGGCAAGTGTGCCTGTTTGCTGTGTCTAGGATTGTGTTTTTGCAATGGCTTGGAGAATTTCTGTCTATGAGACGAGGGCCTCATTTATTTGCTGACAGGTGAAACTAGTGGCTTGTGGCCTGGAGAAGCTTCAGGTGGTCTTTGGGGACCCAAAGGGGTCTCTGGTCACCTCCAGCTCCTGGATCTCCTCTCCCTCATCCCATATAAACTCCGTGCTGCTCATTGCTCCCAGCACCAGAGAAACTGAAACCCTCCCCACATCCGAATCTGCACCTTAGTGCTACAGCAGCAGTGGGAAGAACACCATGTGCATTTTGAGATAATGAAGTTTGCTAAAAATCAGACCTGAAATGCTTTCTCAATGTGCCTCTGAGATACCCAGATGTTAGGGGTATAAAACCTTGTGATAGAGAAGTGGAAATACATTTTGTAAGCCAGCTGGGCACATCGTGCAATGTCCTAGTTCCTTCACAGCATGTTTTTTTAGGCTTTATGTGTAAAGCACTTGCTTGAAAGGGAAATTATAATTGTTTATGCAACTTAAAGGATTGTTGAATTTCTTTTCCCTGGCTATGTTCAAATTCTTATGGTATTTTGAGAAGAGTTCACTTGGAGTTTTTGGAATTTTGTTGTTGTACTTTGTTTCTTGGATAATAAGTTGCCTGTCACTGCACAGTAGCATCATCACTGCAATAATTTTAAAATGTAAGGACATTCTTCTCTTTTTTCCCTAACTCTTGAAGAGGAAAAAGTGAGACTTATTCCTGTTGCCTAAGAAAAGCAAGTTAAGTTTCTGCTATTGCTGACTCATAAGCATGGCAAGAATACAAAAATACCACGGTTAGGTAAAGGTGAGTGAGTTTTTTCCTCCTCATATCGCAGTTATCTTTGGAAAATATCAATGTTATAAACCAAAGCTCTGCTGCACTGCATGCAAATAGAACTACAGCGCTCCAGTGGGGGGATATGTAAAGAAGGCTTTAATGAGGCCAGGAAATTAAATATTTTTTTCTCAAATATAGTATAATGCAAATAAAATTAATTTATAGCAAAAGCCAAATGTCTCTTTTTTGTTTGTTTGTTTGCATTTCTTTATTCACCAACTGATGCTTGATCATGCTGTGTGTTTTCCTGTTAGTTTTTGTTTTGATTTGGTTGCTAAGTTTGAAAACTAGGAAATGTGGGGTTTTTTTGGTTATCATTATTTGTTTGTTTCATTTGAGGGGGCAACCCCTCAAATTCCTTCAGAGCATGCCTTTTTTGAAAGGTACTGATGATTTCCAAATATGTTAGTTTAGTGGTGGTTGAGATGCTTGACTTGTGCCAAGTCCTGAGCTCTTGTCATCTCCAAGTAACTTGTTTTCAGTAGTGTCTGAAGCTGAGTGCCTAAAATTAGACATGCTCCTAAGTTCAGCTTTCAGAGACACTTGCTGTAGATGTAAGGTGCTTGTAACAGGCACAATTAAACAGCTGGGGTTATGTTCTTGTCTTTTTGCATGGTTCACCATCCAAAATAAATGGCCATGGAGCAAGAAGCATGCTGCAAATTCTGAGCAGAAATAAGGAAGGAGGAAAAAAGCCACAACAGGATATTGTCACTGTGCACATTTCGTTGGTGTCTTCTTGTCCTGCCATGGTTCTGAAGGGATTAAAAATATATCTGCAGCCCACATAAATGAAGGCTAGACAAACACGTCATATATTGAAAAAAAGGGCAATAATTTTACTTTTAAACTGTAGAACCATAGGAAGGACCAGTATTTTGTGGTTGTGAAAGTGAATATCTAGAGCTGCCAGTTAACAGAGGCTTGCAGATTCCACATGGTCACTGTAATAGCAAAGGAATTAAAGGAAGATAATTGTGTTTGAATTAGTAAAAAAAAGAAAAAAAAGCAGCACATACAAAGTTCTTTGGAAATAGGCTAAAAATGAAGAAAATAGCTGTCTAGAAAATCTGCTGGCCAGCAGAATCAAGTGCCTTGGGGGAAATGTGTGACTCGGCAAGCTGCTGGAAAATATAGTTTTCATTGTTTTTGGAAGCAAAAAGAGTGAGTTTTACTATCTCTTATGTTTGCAAATATAATTGTCTAAGTATAAACTGAGTTTCCCAATTAAATGTTCTGACTAAGGTTAACTGCCAAAAAATGTGATTGTGCATGTATTTCCTGCCCTTGTGCCATGCTTCTTTTTTACCCCATGTGAAAAACCTCTCTAAAGTGCATCAGGTTGAGGTGACTGAAAATTAATTCTAAAGGAAAAAAAAAATCTCTGCAGATTCACTGCACATTTTCCCTGGCCCTCCCTGCTGGTTTCCCAAAAGTTTTGTGTGTCCTCTTCTGCCCGTGGAAGGTAGCTGGGAATACTTTCTGTACCTCTTCCACCAAATTCTGTTGGCTGCATTGCTGGAGAGGGTATGGTCTCCCTTTATTTTGCTAGGTTGGAGCATAAGACAGCAACATAGATCTTCACCTTTCCGTGTTGATGTACCCCAATATTGTGCTTGTGTGCTTGTCTGAAGCATTTGCTTTGCTCTTCACTCCCTCTGTAAGGGCTGTTCCTGTGCATTTCTGAGACAGAAAACTGCTTAGGCAAGGAAGAGGACATGAAGAAGTGAGGTTGTAGCACCTGCTTGGGGAAGCAGGAAACGGAATGTGTTTGACTACACCCATTGTGTGGGAGCATTGTTACCCCAAAACTCTTCCACACATATCTAGCACTAGATATGCTAGTTTGCTTTTCTCCTCGCTGGCCCATTTTGTAATTTTTGGGTTTTTTTGGCTCATTTGGTTTTAGGTTTGTGTTTTGTTTTGTTTTGTTTTACCCCAGTTCTGTTTCAGGGACTTGAAATTAGTGTAGAATACCAACTTCTGGAATACAAAACCTTTTTTATGGTGTCTTCAAGTGTTAAACCAAAAATTGAAGCATGAGAAGCTATGGGTCATTTTTGAAAACTTCATTTCTTACAACTAAATGTAGTCCAGTTTCACAGTCCAGGGATTTCTTTTTGCTTCTGGTAAAGTGAGTGTGTGTAGTATAAATACTGTTTATAAATCTGCACTGTACATTTCTGCATCTAAACTTACTAAACTTAAAGTACTTTTACAGTAGAAGTACCTGTTTTAGAGTTATGCTTCAGAATTTGATGAATTCCAACCTAGAATTGCCTTTTTTCCTCATTGGAATGAAAAGAAATTTAGATGGACAAGCTCTGCTATCGAGATGAGTGTAAGGACAGATAAAATCTATCCTTTTCTCTAGCAAAGTCCATGCATAAACTTTTTAAGCACATCCTAATAGGCTAATTTTACAGCGCCCTTGTTTTAAGTTCCAATGAACATGACTTGGTATTTAAAGACAGGATGTTCCAGATTTTCTGTGTTTAAGGGCCTAATAAAGGGTTACATAATACCATTGCAATGTCTGAAAAGTTTAGTCTTTGATCAAGCCACTAATTCCAAGGATAATGTGCTTAAATTTAGCACAGTGCTGACAGTTTCTACAGTGGGGAAAAAAACCAACTTTCTTTTGGCATAAAATAACCTGTCAAGTTGGCACTTTTTTCCCCTTACTGATATTTGTTTCTTTCTGTTGTGTGCACTTACTGGGACATCACTGGGCGAATGAGAACAAAACTGCTCTGTTTGTATTGGTTTGTTTTTTTAAAGACCACTGACATTTTTCTATAGAAAAGGAACTGAAAATAGAATTGCACAGACATTGCAGCAGCAAGAATGGGGCAAGTTATTTTAGATGTGCCAGTTCCAATTCTACTGACGGATTGCACTTTAAGCGTACTGTTTTATTTTTAAATTGATGAATATGTGCAGGCTCAATGCTTTTATCTGGCCTGAAAGTTAAGTGTGTTGCTGAACTGGGACTTTACAAACACTGCTATAAGGATCCTGCCATCTCTGCATTCAGGCAAGCCCCGTTGGTATTTTGGGGAAGATAATTTACATTGAAGTCACAGAAGAGTGGTTGGGTAGACAAACATTTGTCTGTATGCCTTCTTTGTGTTTTGAATAAATCAGCTGTGTCCTTATCAGTTACACAGACAAAATGAAAAGGTGCTTGGCTTACTGTGTTTTGTTCTAAGTTTTTAAAAACTAAACATTTAAATGTCATGGGAGATAAATCAGGTCTGTGTTGATGCTGTTCTTAGTGCTGCTTCTTTGAAGTTGCCTACTCAAGAATGCACATGTAGAAACTGGGCTGAAATCTCAGGATCAGTGCTTGAGGCTGGTGAGCTGAATCATGTCTAATGAGACCTGTCTTGGTCCTGCTTCCTTTCTGGTGCTGTGGTGTCCATCCCTTGTCTGTGGTGGATGAAGGGACACCGTGTTGTGGATTGGGAGCTCAGCAGTGCTCTTGAGAGGAGGTGTGGAAATACCTGTTTGGGATTTGGGGCATTCTTCACTTCTGAAAAGACTAGCTGGGGTCAGTATCTGTTACCCAAGAATTCCTCTGTGAGAAAAAGGTGGGGAAGTGGTGTGTTTAATGATTATGGAAGGATCCAAGTTCCAGATAGGTGCTGAGCCCTGCAGGTGGCTTAGAAAGAGAGGGGGGAAGCAGTGCTGTGGCGCTCCCCCCCGGGAACTTCTTAGAGTTCTAGGGACTTTCAGAGAAGGCTTTGCAGGACTCAGGTGTCTGCTTTTTTGTATCTTAGTCTCCTGTAGGTGTTTTCTATGTTTCTGTTAGTTTTCACTTAAGCATCTCTCTCCTAACTTTACATATGTTTAAGTGGGGCCTTCTGAGCATACCTGACAGAAGAGCTGGAGTGATGGAGTGATGTGGTGATAGAGGGCAGATGGTACAAGATGCCATCTTTCCTATCAAAAGTTCTTGATCCAAGGGACTCTTTTGTGAAGAAGCAAGGCTGGTAGTTCTGGTATTGGGTTTTTTTGCTTGCTAATTTTGTTGGGATTTTTTTTTTTGGTGTGCCAAACTTCTTATTTGGATAACAACACTTCAATCCTCTTTTCCTTTTCTTATTAAATTATTCTCTATACTCTTGACCTTCTAGCTGTAGTTCTGCTTTTAGACATGTCTGACACGTAATACTGTGAAATACCCCACCTGCAAAGAAGTATGCAAAATTATTCTTTTTAAGTATTTTTGGACTTAAGGTACTGTAATTAGTGTGCTGCCTCTCTGCTGAGCAGTCTGAAGAAGCAAGACAGATCTTCTAATAACCTAGAGGCATTCTGGTTTAAAAGAACCACCAGGATGACTTAAGGCTCCAGATTGTTTGATTTTCCTGCTGTTCCTATTACAGGTAGGAATTAGTGCTGACTATCTTAGATACAAGGGAATTTCATCATTTGGCATCACTTGCTGAGAGAGCAGTAATTAATGAGGTACAGGTAGTGGCAGAACGTTGCTGCACAGAAATGATCATTGCTTAAACATCTGCTCAACATACAGAGTCATTACAGCTCAATGTGAGAGCTGTTGACAATGAGCTAAAGCTGTTTTTGGATCAGGTCCACGTATTAAATTTATCAAAGATAAGAGTATGGGAGTGTGACTTAGCATTATGATGTAGATTTGACTTCTCAAGCTTACTTTTGACTTAAATGTTTTTCCTTTAAAATTTTTGATGACTCAGGGTTTAATCTTTAATTATATTTTGTGTCCTGCTAGTGATTATTCTGCTAGTGGTTTCATAGAGGTAATCCAGAAAGAACATCTGTTTTGAGTTTGCAGTCTAAATCATGGAAGGATATTTGACCCTGTAAGTAGGGAAACAGAATTTACCCAGGAAAACAGCACAACAAGCCAAAATACTGTCAGTTTTGTATATTCGACTTCACCAACTCCATTTTCTTCATGCAACTGCACAAAAAATGCCAAGGCTGTGACAACTTAGTGCTGCTTCTGAAGAGGACAATAATCTTTAATTAGTCATGCATACATGCCTTTTTTCTGTCTCTGTCTCTCCCATGACAGAAATTCTGTTTTCAAGCCTTTGCTTCTGCCCCCCAAAAATCTTCCATAGGACTCCTACAACACAAAGCCAGAGAAATAAGCTGTTTCTGTATAGTTCTGGAGATGTGACATGTCAGCAGTGGAATCAGTATTCCCCCAATGTAAGTTAATTTTTCTCCCCTCTGATCCATGCTGATTGCAGTCTGCAGTGCCTGGCTATGAACAGAAGATACAGCATCCTGCAAGTGACAGTCAGTTCTGCTTCCTTTACAAATAAAAGCCTCTTTGTGCTGGCTCCCAGTGCACTGAGCTCTGTGCAAAGCAATACCACTGTGGGCAGTAAGGGGAACTGCATGGACTGTGTTACACAAATCCTTTTCCTCCATGGAAGCCTGGGTCAGAACTCTAGCAGTGGGAAACTTGACATGGTCTCTATGGTATTGCCCTCCTTTTTGGAGGTGCTTGTCCCCTCCCTGTGTAGAGCTGAATGATCTCTGCAGAGGATATTTGTCCTTATAGTTCATAAAAATAGTCTGGAAGATCAAAATATTTTGAGAAATTTCAGCAAGTATCAGATATCTTTGAGATCTGATTAAAGACTGTTCCATCTCTCATTCTTAACACGCCCCTTCTAAATATCACACTTTTGATGTTATGAAATGCTCTAATAACAGCAGGTCTGTTTTTCAACATCAAAGTAGAAATGTCTCCTGCAAAGTGAACTTAAATATGTTGTTTGCCAGGTGTCTTTGGTTATATGTGCAAAATAATCTTTTAAACATGGAAAACAAGTTACTGCATTTCTGTAGCTCTTGCTTTATTCTTTGGAAGAAAGGCATCACCCTGGAAGACGGGCCTGATCTCTGGCAGAGTGGAATGCTTTGTAATGGCATTCCCTTTCCAAAATACTACCCAAGCACTGTTGTACTCCACAGACAGTGGTTTGACTTGAGCTGCTACTGCTGGCAGTAGTTTCTGTTAGCAAGGTTCTTTATGCTTTTCCAAATACTGAAAAGAGATGTCTGGTTGTCTGTGCTAAGTCTGTGAATAGAGGAGAAAGTCTAATTTATGATAAAAACCTTGTAGCAGTCTTCTAAAGTAGTGCTTAGAAGCTCATTAGTACATGGCAACAGAGGATCTTCACCATGAGATGTAACTTCATCTTTATACTGAACCACCATGAGAGGCCTCTGCTCTCACACTTCTGTTCAGCAAATGAAATGCAGATTTAAACCTTTATTCTCTCATTTGGCTGGTAAATCCAAGGTCTGGAATAAATTAGAGGCATCTTCTGCCATATCTCTAACCCGACTGCATCATCTGCTACATGTAGAAGTGGACATGGACCTGGATGCTGGCTGGGAATATTCTGACAGCCTAGCTGTGCTCAAACACACTTGTACCTCTCTCTGGGAATGTGTAAATGTGCAATATGCCTATTTTTTATCCACAGACTATGCCCTTGAGGACACATCAGCACCTTGTCATCAACAAGGGGCAAGTTAGCAGTGTGACTGCTTGTAGTGATTGCCAGAGTAACAGCATTAACAGGAGTTTTGCTTACAGAGGATGGTCTGATTTGGGTAATGGACTTAATTGGCATTTGGAGTTTGGAGAGAAATATGTGGTCAATTTGTTATATCCTCCTAGATTTCTGGAAAGTGAGATCAAATTTTCTGCAAGCCTAAGGGAGGAAAAATGTAATAGAGGGAAAAGAAAGTATTTTTGTGGTCATAACTGAATGCAGGATATTTCCTTCTGATACTTAACTGTAAGGAAAAGGTTAAAAGCCCTAAAATAAGAGGCTATGTGTTTGTACTTAACTATCTCTTCCTAGAGTGTGATCTAGTAACTCTCAACTGTGTATTGCCACTTTTTCAAACAGGGAGATTTGCAGATGCAAGGCTTATGGGGTGAGCAGAACTGAAACTTCCTGAAATGGGTTATCAGTAGCCTACCTTCAACTACAAGAAGCAGTGACCAAAACTCTTGGTAATGATTTGGTATAAAGGTGTATAGTCAGATTTTGTCTCCTCTCATATTTTCTGTTTCCTATCTCAAGAATTTCTAGCTAGGAAAGGCACTTTCTCTTTTCTCCTTTTCAGATTTTTGTGGGATTTTTTCTCAGTAATTTTTCAGTGTACTAAGCAACACTTTACCTCTCTCTTTGGAAATCCTCTATGGCTCCATGGCTTTCCTGTTATAGGGATTTGACAAGTTACTACTTTTGTTTGAGGTTTTTTTTCCTCCTTTCCAGCCTTCACCATGAAGCCAGTTTGCCCCCAACACAAAAAGTGATAATTGCTCCTATTCAGTGTTATCAACATCAGGCTTATGTCCTGCAAAGAGTGAAATTTTTAGATGCACCTATTTAACTCCAGGTATTTGGAACCTTTATTTTGTGATTCGCCAGCTGGCATTTGCCCTTAGAAGTGCCCACTTGCATATAGTTAATTGGATCAAATAAAATACTGAGCAAAAAACTGTATGGATTTCCTCTGAGAGTGGTTAGGAAGTTGAGGAGATGACTTGCTATGTGAAAGGCCCTGCCTGTTGATGGAGATGACTGCAAAGGTGGCTCCAAATCCCTAGGAGTTAGTGCTTCCCCTTCACACAGCACCAGTCCAGTGTTTGCCAGGTTTCATCCTGTTAAAAATGGGAGAAGATACAAAGGCTCAGGACAGATGGGACTGACCTTTTATGTGCTTTGAGGGATTGGATTACAGCACAGTCCAATAGGGGGATCTTGAAACCACCGTGTTTGGCTATTCTTGCATCAACATCATGGGTGCTTGGTGGGTTGGTTTGACCTGATTGCTAACTTTGTGTAAAACTCAGATTTGCTATCTAAACATCACTGCTGAGTTATTGCTACTACAGAATTTGAAAGAATATGGGGAGGAACTACAGTTTATTTTTTTCCTTTGTTGTTCATACCTGCTCTGGATCCATCAAGCCTTTTAAAGTTGAGACTAATAAAGAATTAAAGGATTAATTAAGCAGACAACAATAACGATCGACTCGGTTGCGCTGGAGCTGTTCCAGATTTTCTCTCTCTCCAGAAGTGCGGATATCTTGTTTCTGTATTGCAAGGCTGTCTCCAGCTGGCTGTGACTCAGACACAAGTCTTCCAGATGTCATTGCAGAATACTGTGATGAGACTGCCTTTCTGTCTTCCAGTGTTTAATCATGGAAAATGAAAGGAAGATACTGTCTTCTTTTGGCACCATATCATGTGCCCTGATTCCTAATTTTATTACTTCTTATTCTCTAGAGCATGGAAGAAAGTGACTGTAAAAAGCAAAGGTGTTTCCTTTCTGCTAGCAATCTTGAAAGCAGATGTGCAAAATTTTGGTGGCAACACCAAAGAGATGTGGCTAGCTAAAAACATGTGTCAAATGAATTGCAATGCTGTAAAAGGTTAATTGGCATATAATTTTTATTTCCATGTTGTTTTTGCCTGGACACCATTCATCAGTGTTCAGAAGCCCTGAATTTTCTGTTTATAAAGTGTTTTTAGCAACAGTGGAAATAACCAAAAGGGAATAGTATATCCTTTTCTCTTTGGAAAGGGAAAGGAAGGAAAGTGTGACTTAGTTCACTTGTGATGCAGCACAACATTTGTAAATTCTTAGGGATCTGTTTACTTGGATGCCTTAAGTATGTAGAATGAAGGATAAAACTAATGTCAAATGGAATGCAGTAAAGTCACTGTCAGATGAACTGTCAGCCTTTGTGTGAATGCATGTGAACACTGCATGTGTTTAAAATGGTACCTAGAAATAACTAAGTAGAGGAGGTTATATGAAAAGCTGTTGCATCCCTCTATTCCCTTGTGTAGTACTGGTGAACTATGAATAGCACACTCTGAAGGTACATATCTATAAGTAACCTGAACAGAAAGAGAGATAATAATTGTTTTCATTCTTCCTCTGTAAGTTTCCCAGGCCTGAAGCTGGGGAGAATTCTCTTCAACTGAACTGAGAATCTCCACAGTGTAGAACAGAGCAAGTCTGGTCCATTGCAAGATTATTGCTTGCTGAGTGCATTGGGCCTGTGATGTTTGGCTGCTGTGCAGGAACAACCCTTAGAAACCAAAAACTCATTGAAACATGAGGGTGATGTTTTGGCCTGGTACAAGGCTTTGCACTGACCCTTGCAGAAAGAGCACGGAGTCTCGGTTAATTGTCTTGGTTCATTTGCACAACAAAATGCAGGTGTGACAGTGGCATGGTTGGTAGCGCAGGTAACACATACTCAAAGGCCAAGGCAAGCAGGAGCACGTGTATGTGAGGGTGCTGAGCTGCTTGTGATTAAGTCTCTGCCACATTATCTGCTGCTGCTGCCACTGTCATTCCCTGCCTTAGCTGTTTAAATAATGCTACAAGTGTGTCTGCTCTGGGTTCTTGCACTTTCCTTATGCTGTGTGTGTGTGAGCCTCTGAGATCCCAGCATCCTTAACATCTCAAACTGGGCTTACAAGGGCTGAGTGAAAGTAAAAAGCAAATGCCTGCTTATCATGATGGCTTTTCCTGGTGTAAAGTTTCTGTGAGTGGTGCTGCACAGAGGGAGTATTGTCTTTCAAACAACCAACCACATCAGTTTCTGTGAGTCTTTGCACTTTCCTTCTTTACTCCAGATCAGAGAAGCTCTGCATGCCACAGAGTTGAGCTGCACTGGATGTGCCAGTGTGACCCCAAGCTGGAGCAGGATGGGGGGATTAAGGTTCACTGAATTGTTACTGATGAGTTGGCACCCATCAGTCTTCTCCCTCTGAGGGAGAATCATGACACTTTCTACCCTCTTTGGAATATACTTTGCTGTCATCTGCTTTGGGTGGTGAATATTTAGTCACCATTTAGACAAGACTTGGGTAAAAATAATTTTAAACTTCACATCAGCTCTTTTGGATTACATCTTTTTAATCTGAAGGCTCTTCCACTTGCTTGGAAAGGATGCAATCAGAGCAGCCCTGTAGGGGCTTCAGCATTTTCTGCTGCACCCCTGTCTGTGGAAGGGTGGGAGCAAGGTTAGCATTTTGAATGTAACTCTATGGCAACAGACAAGTTCAGGATTTCTACTACAGCATCTGGATTTTGTGAGACCTGTGCAATTTGTTCTTTTGTTCTTTTTGTTCTCCGGACCTTGCACTAAAAATGAAAAGTACTTGCTTTGGTTATAATTCTGTGATACTGTTTATTATAAATGCTGCTTGCTTGCATGAGCAAGAAATAAATTGATATTGTCTCTGCTCCAAACAACTAGAATTCAACATACCTAAATATTTAAATTATTGCATTATTCTATTGCATGCCTGCCTGCATCACTGAAATAGAGCAACTGCACCAATGGAGCCAACAAACCTTTAATGGAAGCATTTTCATGAACAGCCAACACCACATTGGACGTGGTCCACCAGAATAAAAGCACTTTGGGGCTATAGTATCTTGTTAAACACATTGTAAATGTTTTTGACAAGAAGCCTGGCAGAATCCAACCAGCCCTGGACAGCCAGCATGTCAGAGCATTTCCGAGTGAGATGTATTATCCTGTCCTGGACTGATAGCTTCGGATAATCCTCTAATCCAAGTGATTGCTTAAATGTTGCAGCCTGCTTAGTTTTGCTTGGTCTGGAATGACTTGCTGCTGAAGAGCTCAGGGTGAATTAAAAAAAACCCCAAAAGATTAAAAAGAAGAAGAAAAAAAAAAGAACTGTGACACTGTGACTGAATAAATGAATTTACCTCCAGCCGTCCAGGGTCCAGGCTGGACTTAAGGATGTTGTATCCCAGTGGTGTATTTGCTCTGTTAGAGACAGCTCCTGGCTCTGTTTTGACTGTGACTTTGATCTGTTTTTCCTCTGACTTCTGGGATTTTTGCTGAGGGCATCAAAGAGAAGGTGACTTGAAGAAGGCAGCGTGATGTCAGTTTTGCTCGGGAGGACACTGAGGCTTTTGCTTGTCCTTGTGTCTGACAAGAGCAGCCTCTACTCCTGTCCTGTTTGCCCTCTGCATGTCTTGTGCTCCCGCTGCCATCCATGCCTCCTTGCAGCGAGGCCAGACTGATTTTCACATGCAGTAATCAAAGAACATTTGAGAAGCATATTCCTTTAGGTGTTTGCTGGATGGCAGAGCAAAGTTGTTTGCACTCAAACCACAAAACAATGGGGAATTGGAAGGCCTGTGTGGAAGATGCTGTGGAATGGAGGAATTCAGCTAGGGCGGCTGCCCTGTTCTCACTGCTAGTGAGCAGTGTCACATCAGCATTGTTGCTTTTGCCCTTGTGTTGGGGTGGGGGACAGTCAGGTGCTGGGGTAATATTTCAGTCCCAGACTGCTTCCTGGCCCTTGCCCCTCGCCAAGAGGATTGAGAAAGGGAGTGATGTGCCCTGCACCTGGGCCAGGCTGGCAGCAGAGCGGAGCCTTGCTCCGAGGAGAGCGAGAACCACCAGAGCCCAGCTGTACCCTGGGGCAGCTGGAGCCTGACCTTCCTCATCTGCTTCAGGCTGTGTGCCTGTTGTATTCAAATTGTTGTTATCATATTTCTAGAGTCCCATACCTTCTGGGTGGTTTTCTCACAGCAGTGCTGTTCCTGCTTCTTCATCAGGGCTCCTCCAAGGCTCTCCCTGACCCACCAGCCCACCCCCTTTTATCCCAGTTATCTTCATTAGCCACAGCTGCCACCCAATGAAGGACATCACAGCTGCAGCCCATTTAGAACAACTAGGATCGGGGCAAGGCCACTTATACAATACAGATATTTTACTAGGACTCCTACTATATTTCCCCCTTTTCTTTTTACTTACAGATATTCAAGTACTGTACAGATATTCAAGTACAATACATACATTTCCCCATGACTCAAAGGCCATGTACAACACCCACAGCTCCTTGCTCAAAGGCCATGTTTCTCACAGCTCTTGGCTGTCACATGTGCCTGTTTAATCCCTTCTGTCACTGGCCGAGGAAAGTTACCACATGAGTTCACAAGTGAGAATGCTGAGAAGGGAAAGATTCCTAGCTCTGATGATGTCCCCCCCTTTTCTTACCTCTGCTCTTAATTGTTCTGAGAACAGAGAGAATCCTCCCTCTCCTCCTCCAAGAATCAAAACAGTTTTTTGTTTTGCCTGTCTCTTACAGATCAATTTTGTGGCCTGTCAACTGTTTGCACTTTTGGCTGCGTTTTGGTTTCGTATTTACTTGAGTCCCAGTCATGCCAGCTCTGCTGTTCGCCACGCATTTGCCACCCTCTTTGGAATATACTTTGCTGTTTTCTGCTTTGGATGGTGAGTATTCAGTCACCATTTAGACAAGACTTGGGTAAAAATAATTTTAAACTTCACATCAGCTTTTTTGGATTACATCTTTTTAATCTGAAGGCTCTTAATGCTACCTTAAAAAAATATCCTAACCAACATAACCATTCCAAACCCTCAAAGTAAAGTGACTCATAAAAGTATTTTTAAGTGAAGTATTTAATTTAATTTGTGATGTTTGTTCTGGAAGTTAAGGACACACCAGTCTGCTGTGAAGATACCTCTTCTGGAAAAGATGTATCCAACTTGAATGTGCACTTTGAGCCAGGCTACTCTTTCAGTTAAACATAAGGATAATATCTTTTTAATAAGTATCAGTCCGTGTTGGATAGTCAGGCTATAAAGATGCCCTATGGTAATCCAGGTTCACTGGTAGCCTGATATGACATCACATCAATGTCATTTGCATGGAAAAAATATTCTCTTGCTCTGAACTGCCAGCACTTCCAGGTAAAATACAAATTATCTAAATACTCATTTTTTTGTCTTCAAGGTATTCCATTCATCTTTTTGTCCTGGTGATGATGAACTATGGCATTATGAACATGGCGAGTATTCCCAACATCCACAGGTGAGCTGATGTGGCTGCAAGTCTACAGCTGCCCCTCTGATAACTTCTCTGCTTTCAGGGAGAATCATGAGGAGTTTTTAGAACCACTTTTCTTCTTTCCTTCCCTTCTTGTCTTTCCCAGTTACTTGCAGAAGCTTTGTTCATGGAGTTACAGAAGCAGCTGTAATCTCAGTTTGTGGGTTTTTGGGTTGATGTATTGCATTTTCCTATGAAATTGCTGGCCTCAAAATTTGACTTTTGCAAGCATAATAATTTATGGACAAACCTTTGATTTTTTAAACATAATGAAGTCATGTTCTCCTTGGTCTTGTATTCTTCCAGATTGCAATTTATAATCCTTTTTAATGTGTTTTCCCCATTGCTGTTTGGCCTTTAGATATTTTCCACTTATTCTTGAGTTAGGTTGTTCAAGTAAGGTCACTGAGGCAGCTTAGCTTAGTGATCCACAAAATGAGGTCTTGCTTTTGGTACTGGGCTTTGTGAAAAAGTAGAAAATACCAGAACTGTTATTGCTTAAAGCAGAAGCTTATGGTTTGGGTGTGTGACAGGTGTTTTCTGTCTCTGCACTGTCTGGCTGTCTCTGCAGCTGCTCCTGAATGCTCAGAATCCACATAAATCTGGGCTGGGGAATGGAAACCCTTTCTACACTTGCCTTCAAGGCCAGGGCTGTCTGAGAATCTGATGGTCTGATAATCCTCTCATCCTCCTTTTTTTCCTGAAGAGACCCCTCTCTAATATCTAAATGGGAACCCTACTTATGATTTTTCTAATATTATTCGGAAATGTGAACTATAAAAAGCAATTCTGTCTACAGCAGTTACTTGCATTTTGCACCAGCAAGATAGGGCATTAATGAGGTATTTTTTTCTACCCTCTCACACAGTGTAAAGCCCAGAAGTCTAGAGATAATTAATAATGTCATAAAAAAAAAGGCAATTGGACAATGTTTGTTAAAGAAATGCCATCCAGAGAGCAAAATAAAAAGGTGTTACAAACTTGTATTATGGTTTCGTGGTCATTGTCCCTGCCTGTCATTGGGGGAAATGCAGGAGTTAGTGGCTGTAGATCAGAAGAACCAAGTGTACAAAGGAATCATCCACTAGTTATTTACATCTTCCCAGACAAGGTGGAGTGGTGATAAGGAAAAGGACACAGCTTCCATGGGAAACCCCTTGGAAACAAAACAGCTTTATACTGAAACACAGATCAAGCCAGTTCATATAACGTCACTCGCTGCTGCAAGACAGTCAAGTGTTGATTTGAGTCAATGTGAAACGTCCATCCAACATACTGAAAAACCTCAGGAGTTCTGAGGGAGGACTGGGTTAGGACTTTTCTGTTGTGGTCTACTAGCCATAGCAGTGTAATTCAAAGTGCACCCACATTGTTAATTTTGGCAAAGTAACAACATATTCAAACCAGCTGAGAGTAAGCTTGAACAAGGGCACTTGAAGGTCTGGACCTGTTCATACATGGAAACAGATCCCTCAGAGTGGGGCTTCAAGACTTGGCTCTTTATTCTTCCCATAAAAACACAGTGGAAGAGAACAAATTAAATCAACTGCATAATTTAACTTTCATTCTCTTTTCCATGGTTATTTTTTGCTAGTTTGCTCTCTGGTGAAGCTGCTAGCCTTCAAGGCCTATAAATGGATGAATTAATCCAGCATCAGAAATGCTCCCAGCTGCAGCAGCAGCTCAGTGCATCTCTCCCTGCTTGCCCCCTGTTTCAGTCTAAGTGCTTTGCACCTCAGCATGGGGGCTTATTTTAGATCCTTCATCTTGTCTCTCGCTGTTACATGTCTGACTTGCCTTTGGATGGATGCTTGCCATTCTCCCTTGATGAGAGGGGAACCCAAGGACCTTGCTGAGGCAGGACTGGATGCCTGACCCAGATAAAATACCATAAATTCTACTCTGAATCTCCTAAAGAACCTGTCATATCCCTTCAGTCTGCCTTTCATCCAGCTGTTTGCTGTGGGCCACATGACCTGCAGGTTGCCTTGTGATCCATCACTGTCACTCACGCTGCAGCTTATTAGCCCCCAGGGAGGAAAAACTCATTTCTTTTAAAACCAGCCATAATTTGACAAAGGCCTGGCTCTTTTTCAGTTGTCTGCGGTCTCCTCTTGTCTGATTTCACCTTTAGTTCTCCCCTGTGGTGGGTGCCATGAGTCTGTGGAGGATACTTCTTGGCAATGTGTGCTGACCAGCCCCCGAGGCTCAGCCCTACCAGGCACGCAGGATGTGCCATCTCCTTCTGCAGTCTGTTGGTCTTTGCCTCTTCTGCCCTGCATGGATACCACAGAACAATAACCTCAGCTATGGAGGACACCAGCAGACCTGGTCGTGGCCTGTCCCTGTGGTGCCAGCCTTTCATTCCGGTGTCCCATCTCTCTATTGCATGGTGTAATTTGCTTTATGTGTCAGTCTGTCTCCAAGCATCCATCCAGTTCCTTCCTCCCCAGAATCCTCTTCCTGGCTCATGTAAATACAGGCAGCAGTTACTTATATGAAAGGCTGCATCTGCCCATGCAGACACTGCAATATTTTCAGTCTTCAGACTGTTCAGCTATTAAGGTAGAACCATGCTACTGCCCTGCCCAACAGAAGTGTGCTACCATCTTGAAACACAGAATGAATTTATCACATCCTACCTAAGGAATGCTTCTGAAGTGATCATCTGCTGTTATCATATTGTTGTTATATTTCTAGAGTCCCACACCTCCTGGGTGGTTTTCTCACAAGCAGCTCTTCACAGCTGTGTTGTTCCTGCTTCTTCATCAGGGCTCCTCCAAGACTCTCCCTGACTGGCCAACTCACTCCCTTTTATCCCAGTTATCTTCATCAGCCACAGCTGCCACCCAATTAAGGACATCACAGCTGCAGCCCATTTAGAACAACCGGGACCTACCAGGGCAAGGCCTATATACAGATATTCAAGTACTATATTTCCCCTTTTCCTTTTACTTACAGATATTCAAGTACAATACAGATACTTTACTAGGACTCAAAGGCCACCTCTACTACATTTCCCCCTCTTCATTTACTTACAGGAACAGATTTTAGATATCCTACAATACATATCTTTCACTGTGACTCAAAGGCTACTTATATTTCCCCAACTCAATATATATACTTTACTTATGATTCAAAGGACACATTACCATACATGCATTTCCCCATGACTCAAAGGCCACATACCACACACACAGCTCCTTGCTCAAAGGCCATATTCTCACAGCTCTTGGCTATCACAGCTCCTCAAGTCAAAGGCTATGCTCTCCTACAGCTCTTGGCTGTCTTATCCACAGCTCCTGACTCAAAGGCCATGCTTCTTCATAGCTCTTGGCTGTCCTATCTTCCACAGCTCTCAGCTGCATGTCTCTATCACGTTGGGGTCACCACTGGTTGTTATCATGTGGCTGTTATCATATTTCTAGAGTCCCATACCTCCTGGGTGGTTTTCTCACAAGCAGCTCTTCACAGCAGTGTTACTCTTGCTTCTACATCAGGGCTCCTCCAAGGTTCTCCCTGACCCACCAGCCCACCCCCTTTTATCCCAGTTATCTTCATTAGCCACAGCTGCCACCCAATGAAGGACATCACAGCTACAGCCCATTTAGAACAACCGCGACCTACCGGGGCAAGGCCTATATACAGATATTCAAGTGCTGTAATCTTCTAGGTCCTTTCCAGACTATCTGATTCTATGATTTTTCTGGAAGATGGTGTGCTTCAGTATGGAGAGCTGAAAAGATTGAGCTATGTGCCATCATCTGCCTTTATATGAAATTATGAGAGAGAGAATGCCTTAAGCTTGAAATATTTCAGTCTTTGCTAGGTCTGAGGAAGAGTTGTAAATAAAGAACGTTTACAGACCAAAATGCAGTGGATAACTTCAGTGAATGACATACAGTATCATCTGGTTTCAAATACTTAAGTTGGACCAGAAATTTCAAAATAATATGTGAAGATGGGAACTTTGAAAATTCAATTTTGCAACTTGAATTGATCCTATTTCTTCTTCCATTTTTTCTCTACGCCCTGAATGAGGAGACACCTCTGTAAGGTTTCAGCTGAGTACACAAAACCATCAGCCCCCTTTGAGAATTTCTCCCAGGTCTTGTAGCATAGCTCCAGACTTTTTAACAATCTGATTTGAAAAAATCGAAACAAGCTCAACCCAATTTGAGTGATTCTAGTTCTTGTTGGTACTTGTGTTGGTAACTGTGTGTTCTGTGTGTTCTGTTTTTAGGTACTCCTTTGTCGTAGCCATGGGATATCTCACACTGTGCCACATAAGCCGAATATACATTTTTCATTATGGCATTCTCACTACAGACTTTTCCGGGTGAGTGACTCTGCAAACTCGTTCCCTTGTCAATGAGTATTAGTTGATTTCAATAATTGTAAGAATAATTTTTATCTTATCTGTGGAGCACCTGCAATTTTGTTTCCCTTAAGCTTTTTCTGAGGCTTTTGTTGTGTTCTTTGGGGTTTTGCTGGGGTTTGTTTTGTTTTGTTTTGGGTTTTTTGTTTGTTGCTTTGGGTTTTGGTTTTGTTTTTTAAAAAAGGAATAAGCACTGTATGATTTTTGCACTGATTCATTGTTTCTGCACTGTATGATTTTTGCACTGATTCATTGTTTCTGCTGTTCTCTTGCTGGAAGGTGTACAGCTGGGAAGGTAGAGCTTAGTTAGCTAGCTAGGTTTCCCTGCAGAGCATCCTGGGAGGGCAGGTTGGGCAGTCTCTCCCTGGAGCTGTAGGAGTGACTTGTGTGGATGATGGTGGTCTGCCCTGAGGGGGTGGGTGGGCTGCTCTCCTTCCAGCTTCCTAGGCACAGCTGTCAGCTCTGTGTCTCCTCTCCCCCCATTCTGATTTACCTTGAAGCCCCAGCTGGGGAGGTGTTTCCCAGCCCAGGCTCTCCAGGGTGTGAGGGCAGGATTTGGGCAGGGGTGAGATGCTGGAGGAGCTGGGGAGTAACCCAGGCACAGAGACAAGAGATCAGCTCAGGTTGTCAGCACTGGTTCTCTCATGGAGCCAGCTTGTGGCTGCTGCTTAAACAGCACAACTTTTTGCATGCTGTGATATGCGTGAAACGGTTTTCATACACA
The DNA here is from genome assembly GCF_035770615.1 of Melospiza melodia melodia. NCBI lineage: Eukaryota > Metazoa > Chordata > Aves > Passeriformes > Passerellidae > Melospiza > Melospiza melodia. The sequence continues at coordinate 82,951,753 of NC_086194.1, forward strand.
CTGTGGTCTCTGATTTCACTCAGAGAAGCAGTGGAGGATGCTTTGCAAAGATAAAGACAGCTAACCAACCCTGTGTGCTTTGTTTGTGGGAGGAAGGTGTGCTTTTGTGTGATTTGAAACCAGCGTGCTAATCTGTATTCCACTTGTTTAATTGAATGTCTGAAGGCACAGTAATTAGTAACATACCAGGAAAAATTTCTGTAAACTTGCACAGAAACTTTTACATGACTCTTCCAAGTCTCTTTCATCTTGCAGGCACAGAGTAGGAGAATGAAGGTTTTTGCTGTCCTTGTGCGTGTGTCTCTCTCTTTGAGGTGATGGGTTTCAGCATTTAATTAAACTTCAGGTGGCAGAGGGGATGTTTCTCTCAAACTCCTGAGGTTTTTTTACTAAGGAGACTTCAGTAATGGGAACTTATATGTTTAAAGAAATTTAGTTCTGTAATTTTTTCTGCAGTTCTTTAAATACACAAAAGCATATCCTCAAAGAGCATGACACACCAAGAAGGCTATAAATGGGATTGGAATGCTATAGTTCAGTGTGTGTAAGAGACAGAGAGATAAATGTGAGAGATCATGCTTTTCTGAATGCTGTGCTCAGAAATGCACTGTCAGGCATATTAGCTCTCTCTCTCTCTGAATACATTTAATAAAGAGCCAGCTGAGACTGGGGGTGAAACAAGAGGAATGGTGGTTGTTTGTTATGGATTAGGTAATGTTCTCTGCTCCCTTAATGGAAAAGTAACTACTCTTATTTAATGATGAGCTTGGGGATAATAATGGTACTGGAAAAATAATGCTTGAACTTCCTCTGTTATTTGATTTTAACTTGGTGTTCAAGATACACACCAATTCCTAAACTTCAGTCAGAAGTAAAACCTACCAAGTAGTAAACAAGTGGAAAATGTACTATGGATATGAATTGCACCTTCATGGTATATTTTAAAAGCTAAGAATAAATAAAAATACTGTAGTGGTATCAATAAAAACTTGCAATCCAAAGTGTTGAAACCCAGATCACCCTCATAAATCTATCTTAAAACCTGTTTTCTTCAGCTGTCAATATGTGCCCATTGAAGTTTTTGCACATACCTGAAGAGATGTGATGATCCAGAGAGGCAAAATATACTCCCTGGACACAGTTTTACCATGTATGAGCAGCAACTGAGCCTCTTCTTGCTCGTTCTCCCATATTTGATGGTTCCTCATCTGTTGCATGTGGCAATAGGGAATCATTAGGACAGGGTGTGGCTGGGAGGATGGCACTGAAGTTCTCCCTCAGCGTTTCAGAAATGAGTGAGACAGAGCCATGGAGCTGTGCCCATCTCCCTCTGGCCTCCCACAGTTTTGGGTGAGTGTGGTTGGGGATATATATTGAGAAGGCAAGACACTGGACTTGGGGGAATCTTTAAGGTGCAACAAAAGCCCATCAGCTGCTGGCTTGCATTTTGAGGTTTCAATACCCCATGAGTCTGGTGATATCTGGTTGCAAGGAGGAAGTTTTAATCCACATCAAATAGGCACGTAACCAGTTCTATTGCCATCAGCAATAGAAGTGTCCCTGAAGTGACAAGCCAGATGATCATGGAGTGTTTCCCAGTAGCAGTGCTGAAAGCCAGCATTCCTCATTTGCTCCCTTGGCCTGTCTTGTGCACTTAATAACTTGCATGCATAACCCTTTTGAAGTGTGCTTGCAAATACATTTTTGGGGTGTTTTAACTATTGGTTGTGCTATTTGTTTGGAGCCCTTCCATTTTGAGAACAGAGCTTATAAAATGCAGGTAGAGATGGAGAGAACAAAGTAACTTCTGAGTCATATCTTAAGCAAACTGGAAAATGAAAGATCAAGCTATGGCATATCACTTCCAGGTTACAGAATAAGAAATAAGGGACTTCTTACCTGCTGGTGACTAGTGAATTCTTAACTCCTGCAAAGGGAAGGTCACTGAGTCTCACTGTCAAAACTGTATTCAACCTGCTTGCAGCTATTTCTTGATTTAGGAGTTTTTCATGTATTGTGTATTGCATAGTACTTAAGGAAAAACTATTTTTGTTTTAAGAGTTTACTTAAGGAAAAACTGTTTGTTTTTCTTTAAACTACTGCCAGGTTTTAAGGAAAACAATTTCCAGCTTGCTGCACTTCCATTTTAATTACTTTTAAAAATATGTATATATGTTATCAAATTTCTTTCAGTTATAGTATTTCTCAAATAAGTGATGATGTAATTTAGGAATTTTCTCTTTAGCACTTCCTCAAAAATCCTATTTGTTTTGAATGCTAATTATACAATAACTGAATCCTGCGCTTCCTCCTTAATTCAAATCAATCTTTGAGAGAAACATGCGTGTTTTATTTTACTTGGTTTGCCATGACATTTGTACATTGTACCTGGAAAAACTAAATCCTAACTCTTTCTCTCTCTTATTTCTTCTTCTTTATGCTAAGAGGATTATGCTGGTAAGTTGCCTGCCTATATAACTTTATAAAAACTGTAATAATATCATACAGTTTGTGTTTTTGCCCTTTGTATCACAGGCTCAGCTTGAGTATAGCAATATGATAGCTTTAAGGAAAACTAATTTAAAATAATGAATCTTGATTCTGATTTTTTGCAAGTAGTAATAGAGTTTCAGTGTAGCAACCTTCATGACCAAATACCATATGCACACGATCATCCAGATAAAATTCAGAAGGTATGGAACTTGTGTCTGTTTCAATCCTTTGCTTGATTAGGGTCATAGAGCTTTTTAGCTTCCTCTTTGAATTCTTCAAGTGTCTGAGCAAAATTCCCTAATATTGCAGGTTATTCAGTGAAATGTCAGAGAATGATTGTGCATATGGGAGTTTCTTTCACATATGAGTAGTGGCTGAGAGATCTGGGGTTGTTTAGACTGGAGAACAGGAGGGGCCTTATCAGTCTTTATAACTGCTTGAAAGGAGGTTGTAGCACGGCAGGGGTAAGTTGCTTCTTCCATATAACAAGAGACAGGACAAGAGGAGATGGCCTCAGGTTATGTCAGGAGAGGTTTGGACTGGATTTTAGGAAGAGTTTCTTCATGGAAAGCGTTTCCAAGCATTGGAACAAGCTGCTCAGGGAAGTGGTGGAGTCATCATCCCTGAAGTGTTCAAAAAAGATGCAGTTATGGCACCTGGGGACATAGTTTAGTGGGGAAGATGGCAGTGCTGGGTTAACAGTTGGACTCAATGATCCTAGAGGTCTTTTCTAGACTTAATGATTCTATGATTCTTGCTGCCATTCCTTATGGAAGAGAAATTCAGTTTGTGAAGATCCCCACAACACACAGTGGCACTGTTTTCAATCTTCTGTTGGTCTTAGAGAGACCCTAGCTGAAGTACCTGGGAGACTTGAGCAGTTTTCCTCCCCACGTGTCAAATCTGTAGCTCTTACACAAGTGCTTTGCTGGACATCACTCCCCAGACACCACCTTTGTGTTCACCCTCTCCCAAAGGCAGAGCAGCAGCGGCATTCTCAGCAAACCCCCTAGAAAGGGATGATTGTTAAGAGAGCCCTCAAAAAGCCATATATATAAGCAGATGCTTCAGTAACAAGTGTCACTTCAGGCAGTGAATTTTTGCTGGGTGGTTAGCGCTTTGTTGCTGGCTTTTCCTCTCTCAGTGGCTTCTTGTTTCAACCACAAAAGGAAGGAATAAAAGCACAGCAGCCGTTTTTCACAAAGGAAATACATTTGCTGATGAAAGCAAAGATAGATGTTACCATGTGAAAACACAGAGCAGAAATATTGTCTGGTCCTGCAATTTCAGCTGGTTATTTTTATTTTCTTGTCTTCTAAATGTATGACATGCAGTACATCGCTCAGTGTCTGTTCCTGCAGCGCTGGGGAACCTTGGTGTGCAGCTGGTCCCCAGAGGCAGTGCAGCGGTGCAGGGTGAGTAAGGCAGGGTCAGTCTGTTTTCCATGCCTGCTTTGCTGCTTGGCTGCCTGGCTGGGTGCTTGTGCACTGAAACAGCCCTGAGGTCACTTACCACTGGAGTCACAGGAGCCCTGCAAGAGCTGCTCTGTGGGAACTAGGCAGAATTCAAGCAGGCAATCACTACTAGAGAGCTCCACACATCTAGTATATGCCTGGACACTTCTCCAGAAGTAAACACTCTTTTAAGTGAAATGCTTCTACCATGAAGCCTTAAGAAATACTGCTTGGGAGCTCTCACACGCAGACACACACAGAGGCAGTGCATCACATGAAGGAAATTGTAAGTTGCTTTGGAGGTGGCAAGTGTGTTTAGTGAAGTGGTTTTCCTCTGATGTACTTCAGTACCTCTTCCTTTTACTGTTGAAAGCAAAAGTAGGAGCTCACTGCCAGCTTGGCCATCCCCTTGTCAGCAATGGTTACTGTCACAGCAGGGTGTGACTGTGTGAACTGCTTGTCATGGCTTCAGAGCTGCAGAGGTAACCCTGAAATACATGTTTGCTGTTCTGGACTCTTGTCTGCTATGAGCCTTTTGACTCCACCTCCTCTCTTAGTGAAATCAGGTCAGTGGAAACTATTTCTAGCAAGCGTGTGCCAGACTTCTCCACGGGATTACCTAAGGTCAAGCAGACTGTGCTTGGAAAACGTCTTTTCTCTCGTAAGCATTGAAACTTGCTCCGTGCAGAAGCCAGCCTGTGATGCAGTGAGGACCCCCACAGTGGCCTACAAACAAAACATCTGTACTTCCACTGGCCTGTGCTTCTGGCAAATTTATTGTCTTGGGGCAAGCTGGATTTAAAAATTATATTCACTGATATGTTTTCATTTGGAAGGTTTATTTAGGGGAGTAAACCCCTCTGTTGAGCATTCTCTGTAAACAGTTCCATCTTAGTCTTGTTATTTTTCAAGGCATCTAATGTGAGGTAAACAAAACCCCAAAGCCGTCTTCACCTTATGTTAGATGCCTTGAAAAATAAAATTGTCCCTGCGTCAATTTCTTGATTTCTTTTTTTTAAATTAAAAGTTGACCACTATGGTTTGTGTGTAGGAGGTACTGCACAGCTACAACCTAAGATTAAACTCATAGCCAATACATAAAACATGGGAAGGGAGGGGAAATCACACCACACATAAATCAGATTCAGTGTTTCTGTGGTAGTTTGTAACTGTAGTGCTTAATAGGACAGGTGGAGAGGGTATGGAATCACCGCTCAGCGTGTGGCTGCAAAGCAATCAGTAGGTGTTCAAATGTGATGGATTGCAAGTTGCTTAGGCTTCTAAATGTGTTTTATTTCAAATGCTTCCTTCCTAGGGATAAGTCTTTGTGCTTCATCTGCAAGTGCAAGTGTAGTAGGCAGATTTTCTTTTTGAATTCAACCTAATTGCTCCTCTCCAAAAACCTGTGCATCATAAAATTTGGGAGTAAGAAAAGACATTGGGAGTTTTATAGTTTTGTTAACTTCCCTTCTTATTTTTAGCACTACTGGCTTTTTCCAGTAGAGTCTAAGGGTTGAAATAGTACCATGTTGGAAACAGTTGACTATATGTGATATGGTGCTGTATTTAATGTATTAACTTCTGTTAATATAAACATGTATATAAACTCAATGTTTTATTGCTGTTTTAAGTTACAGCTTGCCTGAGAGGCTGAATAGAAATGGCAATTCGATACTCTGGTATTTCAAAGTTTTAATAATGAAAACTCACATGTTTAGGAATTTATGATTCTTCCCTCCCCACTCCCTGCCCTTAAGAGAGAGTTCCAATAATGTCATTATTTTGTTGTGCTCTGCCTTTTGCTGCAGCATAGACATGGGCCCCCTGAGATCAAGTAAGAGGGGAATGGTGGGCAGGAGGACAGGAGGGAGAAAGATGTTCCTTGTTCGCCTGGAACATTGCTTACCTTTTGTGTGAAGTGCTGGCTGGTACCTGACACTATCTCGTGAAAGATTTAGTGTGTGTCATCTCATTGCCACTCTACAGCAGTTTTCCACCTTCCTGAATAGGGTAAAAAAGAGATCACAGAATCATTTAGATTGAAAAAGACCTCTGAGATTGTCAAATCCAACTTATGACCACTACCATATCAACTAGACCTAGTGCCACATCCAGTCCTTCTTTAAACACCTCCAGCAACAGTGACTCCAACACCTCCTTGGGAAGTCCATTCCAATGTCTAATCACTCTTTCTGTAAAAAATTTCCTTGGATGTCTAACCTAAACCTCACCTAACCTGGTGCAGCTCAAGAGAAGAGACCGACTTCCACCTGGCTACACCCTCAGGCAGTGTAGAGAGTGATAAGGTCCCCTCAAGGCTCTTTTCACCAGACTTAACAATCCCAGCTCCCCCAGTCACACATCATTGGACTTGTGCTTCAGACCCTTCCACAGCTCCATTGCCCTTCTCTGGACATGCTGCAGCCCCTCAGTGTCCTCTGAATTGCACAGGATTGGAGGTGCGGCCTCACCAGTGCTGAGTACATGGGGACAATCCCTGCCCTGCTCCTGCTGGCCATGCTATTGCTGACACAGGCCAGGATGCCATGGGGCTTCTTGGCCACCTGGGCACTGCTGGCTCTTGTTCAGCTGGCTGCTGAGCAGCACCCCCCAGGTCCTTTTCTGCTGGGCCACTTTCCAGCCACTCTGGAAAATGCGTATGTCATGTAATATGATGATGTCAGGAGGGAGAACAGGAGGTGTCTAATGATGCCTCCTTCCCACTCACCCTGGCAGACATGTCACTTTTGTTATCCCTTGTCTCCTCTGGAGCTGGGAGATTTGAGGGAGAAAGACTGTCCATCTTTTCTGATGAAAGTACAGGAAAGGCTGACTTGTTCTGTTGGCTTACAATGTGCCATCAATGAGGCAATGACTTCCTAATATAGATGAGGAGAGCCTCTCTCCTCTGTGTTTATATGCAGTATGACTTCAGTGCAGGCTTTACTCCTGCTGCCCTCGGATTGTTTGCATTTTGGCTCTCTCTGGTTTACCATGGGGGCCTTGTCTAAGACAAGTGTCTAAATTTAGACACTTGAAGTCATACGGTTTTGGCTCAGAGCCCGAGGTTTAAAATTACCCACTTCAATGTTGGCGTGAAGTCCTTGCCATAAGAAACATATGCAACAAATTGAAGCAATTTGAAACGAGTGGTAATGTTCCCCCATAAAGCTAAAATGGTCAAACACTTTAAAAAAAAAAATTGTGTTTATTGCAGTAAAACTGCTTCATTCAGTGACAGCCTCTGTGTCTCTTAAGGATTAAAAAAATCTGCCTTTTCATATGCTTAAAGGATTAGGATTTATGTATCTTTGAAAGCAAAGCTAAATTTTGTCTGGGAAAATCTACTTTGAGAAACAGGATGTTGAAGAAAATGGTAAAAACAGCTTATAAATCACTTTTCTTGAAAGCTTAATTGGAATAAAGTTTAGAATGACTGTTTACAATATTGCTGGAAGGTGAAAATCATTGTTGAATTTGTCCATTCCTTAGCTACTATCAGTAGTCTAGGTGACCCAAGAAAAGCTGCTTACAAACTCCTCCATTACAATTGTATTCAAGTTCTGTGTATATTTAAGCCTATTCTGAATTTTTTGTGCAAACTTTTTTTCATTAGCAGTTCAAGTAGGTACTTCTGAAATGATAAAAGCAGTTTCTGATTAAGTAATTGGCTGATATCGCATGTTCTGGTTTTGGGTAGAAAATGCAATTTACCCACACAGAATTACTTGTGGACTCTTGGAAAAGATCAACCATATTAAGTGTTAAAAAAAAGACCACTTAAAATGAAAGAGTGTCTTTTGCCAATATTTGTGTGTTTACCATGCTCAATCTATGAATTATCTTGAGAATCTGTTTGATTTATATTAGTGGGATAATCAGGTTGTAAACAGTTTATCTTAGCCATTGGGTTTACATTTGATTGTAACCAGTAGGTTGATTTAAATTAAGGATGGTCCAGAATCTCTTGAAAATGTCTGTAGAACATAATATTTGACTGTTATTTTAGACAGAGACTTCACAGAATGTAAGTTCCACTTTTTTTGTTTTACCTTGAGAAATCTGTGAGACAAACGCAGTTCTTGAATTAAAAAAAAAAAAAACAACCAAAAAACAAAAAACCCTCAACTTTTTTCTTTAATTGTGTTCCAGAAAATATATTACAGTAGTTAAAATGAACTGCTGTAATGTTTGGCACAATCATCTATGTCTCTTTAAAAAGTTTCATATACTGGTCAAACTGTGTAAATAGTTAAATAAATGTGTACAAACTCAAGTTTTCATTTCCAGGTTGAAGACATCATTTGTGTTCAAACAGAAACCTCCATCTGGTTAAAGTTGTTAATTTATTCTCAAATGGAGAAACAACCCATTGTATTAATCCTCAGTGAAGACAGATGTCTTTTGTGGGACTGGTTTTACATACATTCATCACAACCAGGGCTTTTAAAGTAGTGGTGTGTCCTCATCACCCATTCCCATCTTGTGGCTATTGTGGTTGTGAGAGATCTGGGCACCCTGTGCTGCTGTCTCCCGTGGCAGGGAGATGGGGAGCAGCAGTGTGAGGGGGTGCTCATCCCTTGCTTTGCCTGCCATGGGTCCTTCCAGATTGCAGATGTTCAGTGCCAGGTTTTGTGTTTAGGGTGCCACCATTGATGGAGGAACTGGTCAGTTGTCTCCATGGTTTTCCTCCCATCTTTCCTCTTACCTTCCTCCAAATACACTTGTCCGTGTCCTTTATCCTTGTGGGAACCAACTCCTGATGCCACCAAGCTGAGTTTAGTCTTTTTCCCCGTTCCTTAGCTGCAGCAGCTCACATCTGCCTTCAGTGCAAGAAGCTCTGTAAAGCTGGCTATGGGAAGTATGAGTGGCCCTACTTGGAGTAGTGGCTATTTCTATGTGGCATGTTTAGCTGGCACCAGAGCTGCTGGGTGGCTGCAAGCCTGGCTCAGGTACAAGCAGCTCCTTTTTCCAGGGGCTCCAGATCCCACATGCCCATACACTCCCAGTTGGATGGTGTAGCTTCTACAGGCTGTTCACAACACAGATGCATGGTCAATAACCAAGTGGGAAACTGCTGTGCTGACAGCTATTCTGGTATTTGCACACAGTCCTAATTGATAGAGCTATTCATGTGGGGAAATAGGCATCTGTATCTGCAGAGTCAACATTTTTTTAGGGCACTGAGGAGACAGACAATAGGAGAGTAACAAACAGTAAGAAGAGCCAGAGTTGGGTTACAGCAGCACTGCTCTATTCTACTTGCATTGTATGGGGCTTCAGTTTGGTCTTTGCCTGAAAAGAAGCTCAGTGGGCTGCAGAAGCTGGTGCTTCCTGGTGGTGTGATTTCTTCTGAACTACAATTTGCATTGCTGCATGATAGGGAGATATAAAATAAGGCTTTGTGTGCACTTAGCAATTAAAAATTCCAGTGCAAGTTACTGTGGGGTTGTTTTGAACCCAGGCAATTGTCTTATGCCTGAGTGCCTCCTTCAGCTTTAATTGGATGTTTTCCACTTGTTGCTAATACAGTTATGCCTTTTAAAGGCATAAAGACATTCAGTGAGAAAATTGGGAATAATTTGTATTACAAGACATGTAACTGTTGTTTCTGTCTTTGTTATAGTCCGCTGATGATAATTACACAGAAGATCACAACACTTGCATGCCAGCTACATGATGGTAAGAAAAGGAATCTCTGTCCTGAAGACAGCCTTTATATACCAGTGAATTCTATGGTTGATTTATGGAGTGAATGAATGCAGTGCAGTAAATTGTTCCAAGTGAAGAAGAAAAATGCCTTATGGAGGAAAAATTAGAAACTTGAAGTTTTGATCAGTTTCTAGGATCAAACTGTCTTTGCAATATCAGAGACAACTGTTTTCCCCTTTGGATATTCTACTTCCTTGGGGCCTAATTTGGATTTTAGCTAGTGCCAATATCTCCTGTTTAGATGCTACAGTGCATCTCCATTAAGTTCTCTGAAGCTGTTACAGATTCTCAGAAGTCAAGAGCTGATAATACATACACTCAGTCATTAATGTTAATTTAGCAAAAAATACGCTGGCACTGATATATACAGTGGTAATATACTCCATGAGTTGTGAGAGATAGAATTCAGTAGCTTTTCCCCAGTGCAGAGAGAAGCACAGTTGCAAGCAAAATAACATTGTCTTCAGTCTTGTGCTGTGCTGTGACAAAGAGCACTATTATTTCCCAGTAAAACGCCTGTGTCTACTACAGTGCAAAGGCTAAAAATGCCACTTGTCATCAGTAGCATTATTGCTTGTGCCTACTGATGTTGCAATGTGAATTTCTGATGGTCTGAGGCCCACTGCCTTACCAGTTATGGGTTGTGACAGTGTTCACAGGGGTCTTAGGGTGAGGGAAGAGACGAGGATCTGACTCCATGTTTCAGAAGGCTTGATTTATTATTTTATGATATATATTATATTAAAACTATATTAAAAGACTAGAAGAAAGGATTTCATCAGAAGGCTAGCTAAGAATAGCAAAAGAAGGAATGATAACAAAAGCTTCTGTCTCAGAGAGAGAGTCCAAGCCAGCTGACTGTGATTGGCCATTAATTAGAAACAACCAACATGGGCCAATCACAGATCCACCTGCTGCATTCCACAGCAGCAGATAATCATTATTTACATTTTCTTCCCGAGACCTTTCAACTTCTCAGGAGGAAAAATCCTAAGGAAAGGATTTTTCATAAAAGATGTCTGTGACAGTGGGTGACTGAATAAGTGCCTTGCTATAGAGTTGTTGCGAACAAGGATTTAGGTGATGGCACACGGGGGTCTGACATTGTTTGCAAGCCAGGTTTGCACAAGTGAATCTAATGCTTTTATCTGGGTATAATAGATACAGCTGGAAGCTTGGCTGATTGACCATGTTGTGTGCATTCATGTTGCTGAGGCTTATCTGCTTCTGGAAGTTGAGTCAGCTCAGGTATTGCTGCAGTTCCACAGCAATGTGCAGCCAAGGTGCACAGCTAGGATGTTGCAGGTAAACGACCAGACAGAAAGGAAAAAGACAGCAGCAGAGGCAGAAGCATTCTAAACAGACCAGAATTCCTAGAGATTAATGATGGTGGAAAAGGCTCATTACATTGCAAACATCCATATATGGAGCAGTTGATCAAATGAAGGCAGCTTGCAGTTCAAGCATCAGTGGCAAATTTGTATTTGTAAAAATTTAACACAGCTGTCCGTAAATGGAAACAGACAAGCAAAATACCCAGTCCTTTAAGTAATTAGGTGCTAATTGTTTCTCTGAAATTCAGGCCCTCCCAGTATTTACAAACTGAAACAGTGGAGAGAGAATGGAAATGAGCAGCTTATCAGCAGCCGTTTTAGGATGTGGGTCCTGTGTCTCTATTGGCAATTATGGCTAGTATGTTTAGAACAGTAGTGTCAATTGGTGCCAAGCCCCGGATCTGCTGGGGCTGTGCACACGGAGCTGTGCACATGCTGCACACCAAGTGCTGAGACTCATCCCGTGTAGTTCTGCTGAAGCCAGTGGGATTCCTTGCAGTATGTGCAGCTAAAGCTCTAGGCTGAAGGGTTTGAGGTATGTGCTATAAACAGTATTTGTTTACCACTGGCCATGACTCAAGATTTTTCCATCGTTTTCCTGGGACATTGAGTCTGTGTTACCTCTGGCCCCAAAGGTCTTGTGCACTCAACAGGAGGTCACCCTTCCAGTCTGGACCTGGACAATTCCAGATTATTGCTGATGTGGATGTTTAGGCTTGCTCCAGCAGCAGGCATCTCGGCTGCTCATTCACACCAGTGGAGCTTCTGTTCCCTGAGTGCCTGTTTGCCTTCCCCTGCCCACTCCTCCTGCTGTGAAATGCTCCATTTCTCACCAAGGAGCCAGCGGGAGGCTCGTGCTTAAATGAGCCAGCAGCTTCTGGCAACAGAGGTTTTTCTAGCCCAGCGCAGTTTGTAGAGGCTGTTGGGGGTCGCAGCCAGTTGGTGGCATTGCCACTTCCATTGTGTGTGTGGGAGTGCTACGGCTGCTCTTCCTGACAGTGTAGCCAGGGTGAGAAAGGGGGAATGAGTTAGAGAACTGGGTAGAGAGGTACAGTAGAACTTGACATAGAAGTTAGGGATTGAGATGTATTAAAACCATCTGTGACAAAAAAAAAAAAAAAAATTGAAATTATGGCCTTAGAAATTTATTTTGGGGTGCAAGCATAAGGCTTTGGGAATAGCTTTTACTGTCTGTCTTTTGGAAAGATCTAATGTGTCTTTTCTTTCCAGGCATAGGGCGACAAGCTGAGGAACTCACTGCTGAGCAAAATCGGCTTGCTGTAAAGTAAGGATGTAATTATCTGAGTGATTTGTGTCAATTTATGCCAAAGAAGTTGACTGTTTAGGTTGTTTGTTATTTGTTATTTTGTTTGGGTTTCTTTTTTTTTTTTTTTTCCATTACAGTGTCAGGGACAACATAGTGGCCCAGCCATGGAAATGTTTCCTGCTACTTTCCAGTCCATGAGATACCAAAAGTCCTACATGCTTTTTCTATTTGCTTGAGAAATTTTTTCTTTGTAATGCTGCTGTCATTACCCTCCTTAAAACAAACATACCTTCTCTCTTATATTCCTTTTTTCTTCTGTTCAGGACCTCTGCCTTTATCATCTGTGCTGGTCAGTAAAGCACTGAAGTACTTGGCAATGTCTCATAAATATACTTAAATATATATTCCATGTGCAACAGAACAAGTATTTGCTGTATTAACTCTTCTAAATTCAGGCTAAGACTATACTATACAGACTTGTTGGCTGTTATCTTCATCTGATCTGTGATGTGCTATTTTTCCAAGTAATTACTCCTCCCCTGTGAACAATCCACTGCATAGTAAAAATCCATTTTGGTTTGAGTCTGACAAATCAAGTGCCGCTTTTCTTTGCCATAGTTTCTGAATGCTGGATTTTATTTTTTTTGGTCCCTCTCCATAATGTTAATACTCCTAGGTCTCTGCATTATGTAACTTCTCATTTTTCATATGGAGAGAGCACTTCTTTGAGCACCCTTTTTTTCCTAGTTTGTCTCTCAATTGAAATGCTACATGGAGTTGAATTTGTAAGTGGTTTGTTGTTGTTGGTTTTTTTTTTTTTTTTTTAATGAAGAATTAATGTTACAGAATTACTCTTAGAACCATAACTACTTTTCACCATGATATGCTTGTTATGGCTAAGGAAATTATTTCCTTAATTTCCAAGGTAGAAGATTCAGCCATCAGAAAATCTGCCTATGTACTTCAGAAAGTAAGGGAGTCATTTCTTGAAAAGCAAAACTCTTGTAGGTAGTTGTGACCCCATAGTGTCTATTTTTAAAGCTCACAGCATAATTTCTAATTGCACTTGGCCCTTAATTCTAGTCAAATTCTCACTAAACAGGCTTTGTTTTTTTTTCTTGTACAGTAGATGAGTTCATAATAGAAAAGAAGATGCCAATAGTTAGTGTCAGTGGCAGACAAGTCATAACTGAAGAGTTTTAAATCCCCTTTGGTAATACAGCCTTTTGTCCTCCCTCCTGTCCTTGGTCTGTTTTTGTTTCTCACTCATCCTCTGTACATTCCTTTGTGCATTGCTCATGTCTCCCCACCCACCCATGTGCAGAACCCAAGTTGAGACGAATGACTTTATTTTTAATCTTACTGTAGGGCTAGGAAGCCCACACCATGGACCTGTTTTTGCAGGACAGAAAGATGACTCTTACCCCAGTTGTTTGCTCCATCTTTCTGTGAAATGCTTTCACCAGAGAACATACCATTCAGGCACTAACATCTACAATAACCAGTAGGGTGAATGCAGAAAATCCTTGCTAATCTAACTGTTTATTCAAACTAATTCCACTTCAGAATAGAAGTAGGCAACAGAAAATGTTTAACTGTTGCTTAGTTTTTCAGCTAGAAATTTATTTTAGTCTTAAAGAATTTTAAGTGTGTTTTGGTTATGCGTGTCCATCTGTGTCTTGGGCAGGAGAGCCCTCAAGCACTGTGCCCAAGTTTGTGTTCTCATCTGAGGCCTCCATGTTTACTTGAACGGTAACAATTAAGACATTTGTGGAGAGCACTCACTCTAATGCAGTGCAGAACACAGTGCACAGTTTGGATGTTGGCATTTTCTGCCACATAAAAACCCCAAGCCTAACAACTTACAAATTACACTGCTGCTGAGAGGCCTTTGCATTGTAATGATCTGTAGCAAAGGTTGTGGATCTTCTTAATTATACATCAAATGCACAGCACCAGAAGGAACTTGTGGGGTATGCACTTGCAAAATGGAAAAAAATTACTATGACTTTCATCTTCAGCCATCTTTCAATACATATGTTTCCTCCCCCCCCCTTTACTTCCTTTTCCTGTTCATGATGCAATACAGGCAATTACTTCCTTTATTTGAACAGTAGGAGAGAGTGCTTATTCATTCTCTTCCTGTATGTCTCACGTGACACTTCCCATTTTTGAAAGGCTGAACTGAAGGGAGGGTGAGAGCTCCTCCCAGGACTGAGAGCCCTGGTTTCAGAGACTCCCTGCCCTGTGGTTTGTACAACAAGGCAGTATGGTCCCTGACATCCTGGACAGATGTCCAAAACCAATAACCAGCTTCTCACTCCTGGTACTGCTGATCTGTCCAAAATGGACAAATTTATTTCTGTTTTTTAGCTAAGAAGTTTCTAAGATTACAACTTTTCAAATCACTAGCATTAGCTCACCTGTAGTTTAAACACTTTGATGTTACCTTTGCTCTGACTGCCATCTACCAGACATCACCAGAATATGACAGGCTGTGTTTTATCTTCCCCAGAACAGATCTAGAGAGCTTTCAGTTGGGGGAAAATGGGTAGGAGGGTGAGGACTGAGGCAGACAGTGCAACAAAAAATGTTGGTGAAAGCCTTTGATATGCTTTACCTTGTTTTGTTTTTGTCTTTTTTTTTTTTTTTTTTTTTTTTTTTTAATTTGTTCTGTTGTGTGTGGCTGTTTTTTCACAGGTCAAGACCTTCTTTACTGGAGTATTTAAGTTATCTCCTCAATTTTATGAGCATCATAGCAGGGCCTTGCAGCAATTACAAGGACTATATCGCCTTCATTGAAGGCAGGCATGTGCACATGAAACTGTTAGAAGTGAACTGGAAGCAGAAGGGTTATGACAGACTTCCTGATCCTTCTCCAACTGTAAGTTTTAAAATGACAAAGATTGATTGCAGGGGGCAGGAAAGTACAGCTTTGTACACCATTCTCATAATTAAAAGCTAAGAAGAAAAACCAGTTTTGGGTTATCTTGCCAGTAAAGGTTACAGTGAGTTTTTTCTGCCAGTGGCTGCTGTTTTTATCACAAGGTCAGGGGTGAAGGGGCTGGCAAATTTGCCAAATGGGTTTGGCATGCAAAAAGGGTCAGCTGTTAATGGGTGTCCTTTGTGCAGCAATGGGAATGGGCTGCAGGTTCTGACAGTGACAAGTTGCAGTTCAGCTCCAGATAGAAGAGGAAATGTCAGAAAAACAAAAAAAAAAAAAGTCAAATCTCCCCCACAGTGCAGGAGATGTTAGAAGTACATGAATCACTGCTAATCAGAAACTGTAGTCTGGCAAGGTGCGTTGCAAGAGTACACTTTACACACTTTAAGATGACTCAAGAGGTGATTTTTTCACATAGTTTTAACACTAATCTAGTTTTATATTTTTTAATATTGCTTAAAATGTTCTTGGAAAATAGCCTTTCTGTAAAGCAGTATAGTTTAGCATGAGGTTCAGATTTCTCTCTCTTATCTTAAGGTGACACTGAAAGTGTAACTTTGTGAATGTGTGCAAAATGTCTCCTCTGAAGTTGAGCATGTACTTTTGTGTAATGAATCCTGTTGCACACAGTTGTCTTTCTACTGACCCTAGTGGTGCTAGTTCTGATTTACATTACTTTTACTGAGGTCAGAAGAAGGCCTATATTGTGGAGGATGCAAATCAGGAGAGAGTATTAAAATCTGCATAAAAAATAATTTCACATTACTTTATTGCAGAATTTGGAGAATAAATAAAAATAGATCAAAAGTCAAAAGGTAAAAAAATATACGGTAGTTTTAATACTACATTTCATTTTTATTAGCCTTTTGAGAACGAGTCAATTTTCACATGGTATCCAAGTGCCAGATTACTTTTTAATTATAGCTGGATCAAGAAGGGTTTACCCATGGTGTGTATTTGCAAACAAGCTTTGAAGTACTGCAGTGATTGTCAATAATGGTGTGTAGGAAGCTAGGGAACTGGAATAGAAAACGTGTGGCAGAGCACATACCCTGTATCGTGGGTACAATGTGCTGAAACAACACAATGCTTTTTGGACAAGTGATTTTTTAGCAAGACTTCTGGGCGGTAGCTGTGTAGTACCTACTGTTGCACAGAATATCAGTGATTTTTGCTTTCAGGAGGAATCCAGTCTTTAGTTCCAGGAGGGGACAGTACATTTAGAGAAGATTTCTGCTTTCCACTGTAGGGCTTGGTTTGCTTTCTTTCCCATTTTAGAATCTTTGCACACTGGTGTAGAGTCTGTCATGAAGTTCCTCACTGATTTTGACTTGTGATTGTCCTACCTATCTACAGGTAGTTCAGTAAACCAAATTAAACTAGAGCTGTGACTCTGGCCTTCTCTTGGTCACCTCTTCTAAATTAATTAGTATCAACTTTGTCACTGGTAACTTTAATGGTTCTTGAAGCCCATTGTTTTTGTATGTCATGAGCACTGCCTTGTTCTTCCCCTTAAGCAAATGTTTCTAATGCATATTTCATTGTATGTGTTTTTTAGGGAGCAGTGATGTACAAGCTGTGTATCACACTAGTATCTCTCATTTTATTCTTGACGCTTACCAAGAACTTTCCTATGGCATATATTATTGATAACGAATTTCTTGATAAAACTCCCTTCTTGTCAAGACTTGGTTACTTGTATGTTGTAACACAGGCAGCAAAACCAAAGTATTACTTTGCATGGACGTTGGGTAAGTCTGGCTATATTATGTACTTCTGTGTGCAGCAAATAAGTTCCTAAATGGGGGAGGAGGTCTGAAAGCTGGGATGGGGGGGAAATAAAATTGTCCCTAGACCAGTAGTTCATGTGGGAGATGTGTTCCTTTAGGCAGTGGGCCCTGTGCTTGTTGAGGGGCCGATGCTAGCTTTGCCTCTAAAGCACTGTGGGGTCCTGTATACACCTTGGGTTTGAGCAGTCCAGAGAAAAGACTGGAGAACTGTGGGGAGCAAAGGAAGTGTTGGGAAGGATCAAAATGTCTGCAAGGAAAAGGGAGAGGAAAAGTAACTGAAGAGGGAAGCAAATTTTTTTACAAGCCAGTCAGACTGGTGGTCAAAATAATATTTTTGCATTTTACCTTCATCTTTTACAAGTCATGTTTCACCGTCTCTGTGTGAGGAGTGAAATCCTTCAGGCCAAGCTGAAAATCTCCTGGATTTTTTTGCTGGTATTACAAGACATTGTGTGTAGGGCAGATCCTGGAAGTCCAGCAAGGAATGCACATACCTTGAGGCTGAGCAGGGTGACACTGAGCTGGAAATAGCCAGGGAGATTCATTGCAAGGCTGTGATTAAACTGCTGGGAATAAAACTGTCAGATTCAGGGAAGGCAGCCAGGACTTGTGTGGGATGGGAAAGGCTTTGAGATAAAGAATGGCTTGCTCACAAACTTACTTTTGTGGCATCCAATGTTAAATTGTTGCATCCATTTTTTCTGGCATTATAGTTAACTGGAAGGCCATTATTAAAGAGATAAACTGAACTTGCATTTGTGACAAGAGCAGGCTGCAGAGGCTCAAGAAACGTCTTACAAATGAGGCAGTTAGCAGAAAAGTATGCATTGCATAGTGGAGGGTGAGGCCTCATCTATTCACATCCCAAATCCAGGCGGCAGAACAGCAGGCACTTTATCCTTTTTTTATCCTTTCCCAGTTTTGCTCCCGGTGGCATGGCCCAGGGCATTACAAAAACCCTGCTGAAACGGGCCGAGAAACGCTTCCTGCCCTCAGGACAGGACAGGCACGCCATTGTGTGGGAGGGAGCTGCACCGCCCAGATCCATGGCAAGGAAGGGCTTCTCGCTGGATAGTTCTGGGAACACGGCTGAAAACCAAACACCCAGCTGTCACTAAACCACTTTGGGTCCCAGTGCCTCCAAGCAAGGAGCTGTGAAAGCCATGCACAGCCTGAGCTGTTCCAGACTGCAGGAAACGAAGCTCTGCGGAGCTTGAGGGGATTCGTGCTCCTGAGCAGCTTGAGGGCGCACAGTTGTGACTTTCCTGCGCCTCATCCCCGTGCTCTGCAGACAGCAGCCCGGGAAGCAAATGGCCAAGGGGGATACTATACAATTATTGCTCATTCCATGATTCCTGCTTTATTGTTTTTGGCCGAGAAACACTAATTATTGGGTCCCTGCTACCCTTGGAGCAAGGAGGAGCAAATCCAGGAGTGCACTGTTCTGGGTTATGTGCAGCTCCAGTCTCTGAGATTGGGCAGGATCCTCTGGGCCAGCTTCAGGCAGGGTTGTTGTTTATTGTTTGAGTGTTTTTTAAACAGGGAGAAAATTAAAAACATGGAGAGCTTTCTTTTCATCAATAAAATCCCTCTCATTTAAGAAAGTGGAAAACAAAACAGGAAGTTTCAGGTTAGAGAAGGTTGCTTGTTTATTTATTTATTGTTACTGTTGTTGCTTATAATTAGGTTTCCTCCCTAGTTTTGTGCACTAGGGCTTCTCCATGAGCTTGTGCCTGTACTCACAGCATTTACAAAGTAAAATCTTGGGGAAGAAATGCTGACCTTTTTAAAGAATAACCAGGCTTGTATTTTGTAAATGACCTGGAAGGAAAAGCCTAACCTGTATTTGCGCTTCCCTTTTTGTTCCAATGATCCTCAGTGTTGGCTGCAACACTAGTGATCTGGAGACAATCATGAATTCTCCCTTCTGTTTTCTTAGTACCCCAAGTAGGTATTTCTAGCAGGGGCACATTGAAATCAGAATCTTGAGACCCCGTGATGAGGTGACTCCCAGGCACTCTGAGAGAGGAGGTGGTTGACAAGAATGCATCAGTGTGTAATGCCTGCTCTTATCCAAGATTTACTTGCTTTAAGGTAGCTACATGTGTAACTGAAGTTACTCAATATTTGGTTCATAGAGATGTTGAGGCACTTTGAGGCACTCGGCAAGAGGATTAGCAAAAGGCTTTGTCTATAGAATTCTGAATGACAGTCTTAATTAACATAGCCATGTTGGAACTCTTAATGGAAATAATAAGCATGTCTTTGAGATATTAAGTTTTTTTTGAATTCTGGAAAATGCTGTGACATCCAGGTGCCCTTTTGAGAAAATTGCTCATTCAGTTTATGGTAATATCTGTCTCAGATGAATAATAAAGCCCAAATAATAGGAAAAGTGATTTATATTAGTTGGTTTTTTATTATTTTATTTCTTCTGCACAAGCAGTAGCAAGTCTTTCCTCTTGAGGAAATTACTCTCGTGTAGCCTTATAGTAATGCCCTTTTGCAAAGAAGCAGCTTCTCCTAGGAAGAGAGGTTGCTAAATCCTACAAAGCTGTCTTGAATGCTTGTTTAGTGCCATACTGACTTGTATGAAAACATGTCTCTTCCAGCAGTCTGATTTTGACCTGTTTTGCTTTGACATTGCAGCAGATGCAGTCAACAATGCAGCTGGTTATGGATTCAGTGGAGTTGATGAGAAAGGCACTTTCCGCTGGGACCTGTTGTCCAATTTGAATATCTGGAACATTGAGGTGAGATAAAGGAGTGGCTGCATTGGCATAATTATACAGAAATGGGCATGGTAATGGGTAAGGGCTTTACTGAAAGGAAATCTATGCTACCAGGCTGCTCCTCTTTGGCACAAAGAGGTTTTGTATTTTATCTGTTGGACAGATAAAATGCATCTGTCTCACAGGCTACCTCATGCTCTGTATTCAGGTTGTATTTCTAAATAGTTTTGTGAGGGCTAAAAATAATGATATCAGATATTTAATAAAGGAGCAGTCAATTACTGTAGATTGAGGCTGAGCTCAGTGGGTCAGTAAATTGTTCACAGCTATGATTCTTCACCATCTGTGGTGTGTTCTGTTTATTTACTTCTAACAATCTTTCACTTTTGTAGCCCAGTTGAGATGAGTGGTGGTAGTGAAAGAGGCTGCCACAAGTTGCACAGACACGTGCAAGGGTTGAACTGCCTCTGGTACAGGGAGAAAAGCAAGGGTAGGAGACATAACAGGTACCAACCAAGCAAACTGAGTGGGAGCTGACAGGGGCACACAGAGCTTAGGTGGGTGCTGGTCTGGAACACCATGCTGGGAGCCACACTCTTGATCAAAACAGCTCTTACTCCTTCCTTGTGACTGCTGCATACTTCTAAGGTCCATTAGCCTTTTGAAAACTACTTGTGTTTGTGTCTCTAATGCAAAAGATGGCCCTGTGTCTCTAATGCAAAAGATATAATTTGTTTGCCCTGAAGAATATTTTGTGAGTGCCAGTGAGATGTGGAAATATTTATGTGTCTGTGACTGCTTTCTAAAGGCTTCTTTTATGGAAAGAGGAGAAGCCTCCCCCTGTAATTCTCTAGTTGTGATTTTAAAAGTAATCACAGATAAAAATAAGTTGATTGCTTTATTGCAATCTGTGACTAAGTGAATGTACTGTAATAGCTCTTCTCAAAAATGAAATAACCCCTGTAATTCTTCCTTGAAGATGCCAAAATTGGAAGTCTATGCAATCCCTGTTTTTCAACATTCTTTCTCTTTTTCTTTTTTAACCATGATTAATCCTCAGTGTAGTCCTTGATGAGTACAGGATACACAGCCCAGAAATGCTTTACACTTCTTGATGACAGCAACACCCTAGATAACACTCTGAGATCTTGATTCTATATCTTATTCAGTTTTGGGGCAGGAGATGTTTCTTTGATGGGCTGAGACAGCTTCTGTTTGAAGCAGGAAAGTAAAATGCAGCCAGTACTCTTCAGTCAAGCCAAATGAAGGAGCCTTTGCTCCTCTCTACCCACCTCTCAAAGCTTACTTCCTTTATAGGTCACATGGGCAAGAGATCAGAAATTGTTTCCAAGAGCATAAAATAGGGTGTTGTCTGATTTTTTCATGTTTGCAATGAGAAAAAGAGAGGCTACAGAGACCATGGCTTTGGCTAAGCCTTGAACCATCACTTTATGTGCCAACAGCAATGCTGGCAGTTGAAGTGTGATTGTACAGTCTATACAGATACAGTCTATATATTCAGCAGGTATAGCCACCTGCATGTGTAAAATTACCTCAGAGCTGGCAACTTGAGTGCTAAATATGACTGTCTGATCTGTAGAGAAGATAAGCACATGGAAGGGGTTGTGTGGGCCTTAAAACTTGACAGGGGCTAAGCCAACGTGGGGGACTTGAAAGCCTTGGCAGTGTGCTTGTTTTGACAGCCAGCAACTACTTCCTCTCTTGGTAATGTAACAGGGGAACTTAAAGGAGGCCAAAAGAGAGTGACAATATTAGTTGGAAGAGAAACTGTGTTTTTCTTGGCTTCTTGTGGTGCAGTAATGCAATTAAAATGTGGCAGTGCTGCATTGGGAATTGTTAATCATTTTAACTCTTTAAATGCAGAGGATGAAATGCTAGCTTTAGGGATTCTGCATGGAAGTGCAAAGATATCTGCACATCCCCCTTGGAAGCCCTTGCCCTTAATCCATTTTTTCAGTCATTTTTTCCATCCCTTCCCTTCAGCTGATATGGCATAATATTGTGGTGTCACTGAATCATGTTCCCACTTGGCCAGGGTGTCCTTGGATGTTTCTGCCAGCAGGCAAGGGACCAAGGAGGAGTTGGGAGGGGAAGTTGATCAGCAGTAGGGGAACTGATGCTGAACAATAGAGTCCAGCAGTCCCCTAAAGCTGGGGGAGCTCAGAGGAGGAGGTGTTGGTGGTACTCTCAGGATACTGGAGTCCACTCTGGTTTCTCAAGCTTACCAGTGGGCCAAGAATTGGCTTCTAAATTTAGTCCTAACTTTTTTGCCCATGTTTTTCAGTCTTCCCCCTTCCTTCTCTAAATAGTAATAATAATAATAATTTTTTTTTAATAACACTTTGTTTTAGTACCACTGTAGGGAAGTCCAGATTACATAATTGGTGGCAAGATATCTCCTCCAGAAATAAAGCTGTTTATGAACTGAAACGAAGGCCAAGCATATAAAACAAGAAAACTTCTCAGATTGTCCATTATTTAAAAAGTAACCAAACACTGTATTTAATTATATGAGACAAAGTGAGATTTTAGAGCAAGTGCCAAGTGTTAGCAGTGAGTAATCAGCCTATTTAATGTCCCTCCCAAGTCATATTAGTATAATGATGGATTGTGGCACAGTCATCATAAAAGTTAGCTGCTAGAATTAATATTTTCTATGTACCTCCCTGCTAATTTAAATTGCAAGTAGTATTTTACAGGCTTCATTGCTAAAATTTCATGTGAATTTCTTTTTTAGACTGCAACAAGTTTTAAAATGTACATTGAAAACTGGAACATTCAGACAGCTGCCTGGCTGAAACGGTAAGAGTAATGAAACAGTTATGTGCTTGTGAGATCCAAAAGCTCTCCATGGCATGGAAAAATGCTACTTGGTAGCTCTCCTAAATGTAAAGCTTCTTGTTCTTCCTTTGTTTCCTGTGTCTGTAATAGTTGGTGCAATACAAGGGTATTTGGTGCTGTAAAGTTTCATTGCTGCAAGTGTAAAATGTTCCTATTTTATATATGAGCAGCAAAGTCATAAACAAACTCTTCAAAATTTCCATAATAGAAAGCAATAGCATTTTGTGGTTTCCCTCCATTAACTTTCCTGTACTGTTTTGCTTTGCTATGTTATGTTCCCCACACTGAGGTGAGTCTTGCTGTGTCACTGGGATCCAGAAATTCAGTGAGAAATAAGATCAAAATCTTCAGAGCCCCAGTGTAGTCTGGTTTGGAGTTACCCTAAGATGCTTGCCAGGCAGTCCTTGTTTAGGATATGGGGAAGATACTTATAGCACTGAGAGGATCTGGTTTTAACCTTTGACTGTTAAGGCACATATTATAAATAGTAGCATAAGTCCAAATTTTGTAGATTGGACTGTGTCTCATTACTCATTTCACTTTGTGGTGTGATTAAAGCTCAGCATACAGTTGACATAGTGTCTGAAATGCAGACACAGATTTATTGTAGTTATTGTAACTACATCTATACATCTTAAAAGTCAATATCTACTATTTTTCATTATTCAAATGGTTCCTGGTAAAAAAATTATTATCTTGACTTGTTTCTGTGGAGCACAGCGTTTGATTTAAACTTCAGATAGCCAAATAGACTGGGTGTTGTTTTCTTGAACTGTTATCCTTGCATCTCGGGAGTAAGATTTTTGCTGCTAAAGTTAGCTGGAATCCCCTGTTTTGCAATAGTTTATGGCACTCCCTGTTGTTCCCAGCATCTGCCAGATAACTGTGCCTAAAAATACCTCTCTTCACTAGAGTGAAGGGTGGGGTCACATCTATTTGTCTTTCAACTTGCTCTTGATCTGTCATCACAGTTTGGAAGGGTAACGTATGATTCCAGATAGAGATGTAAAGGTGAACAAAGTCTTGCCTGCCCTTTATTCCATTATTTATTTGAATGCTTTGAGCACCAGAAATATTTGTACTGGCACTCTTTGGGAACTCATTTGCATATAAGCATGCTTCCTCATTCCATCTAAACCTCCATTTAAATGGAGAGTGTCTCATGCCCTAGTCTGTGGCTAAACCAAGATAAGACAGCTAAGAAAACAAAGTGAGACCTTAGAAACAGAAGGATTTCGAGCACAGTGGCCACTGTTCAACCTCTTCTGTTTTGTTTTCATTTTTGCAGTGTCTGCTATGACAGAGCTCCCTGGTACCCCACGGCTTTAACATTTATCCTGTCGGCCCTGTGGCATGGTATCTACCCTGGATATTATTTTACGTTTCTCACTGGAATCCTTATCACACTCGCAGCCAGAGCAGTATGTACCTTTCATTGTTCTCTTCTAAGGCTAGACACTATCCAGCTGTCAGCTGCACCCTCACATGGTCAAGCAGTTTCTCCCTGCTGTGAGCCCTCTTTCATGCCTTTGCAGGCTTGATGCTCACTGAAACTCTGTTCTGTATTGATGCTAATTGCAAAGTACCCAGCAGTTATAACCAGCACCAATTCTGGACATGATGCACTGCTGTCCCTGACTGTCAGAGGAAATGTTGCTTCAGGATGTATAGTTAGGGGTGCCACCAGCTATGTCCATGCAGTCAAATCAGCTTGGGATTCATGGTCCTGTGGGATTCCAGACTTCTGCTGGGTCATGTTGCCTGTATGCTGGCTTGTAATTAACTCTGGGCCCAGTCTTGCACAAGAAGCTGCTGTGGGTTGAGGATTAGCTGAAACTTGAACACTTTGTGTGGATGCAATTGATGCAGTAAAATGGTCTGGGTGTTTATGGGCCTCATTTTGTATACAGTCACCAAAGACAGAACAGGGTTCATGTCTCACTGTTGTTAAATTTATCACTGTTGATCTTTCAGGCTGAACCAGACACTTGTGCAGGGCTGGGAAGCACCACTGTTGTCTTTTGTAGATGACTATGGATAAATAACCAGGTTAATCTGAAAGGAGAATTAAACTAGTGACCGGTATTAACCACTATTGCTAGAGCAGGTTGCTTTGCCTCTCACTTGTGAAGATTTCACAGATGTTAAACTAACTTAAAATCTATAGGGAATGGCACACACTTGTAGGTATAAGCACTTACTTGTTCATTTAAAGTAACTTTGATTTACTGTTGATAACCAGTAAGAAGTGAAAGTCAGGAGGGAGGAACAGCTTCCCTCCCAAAAAATATTGTGCCATACATCCAGAATGAGAGAGTCTACACCTGTGGTTTTGACAGAGCAAACTGGGGGCCACTTCTCTGTTTGCCACTGGCTGACTGCGAGATCTTGAAAATGCCAGTCCGTACATGTCTGTATTCCTGCTCCCAGTGCTTTGTAACTGATGAATAAACCTGCCTGTGATACTAATGCTGATGGTAAACAGTCATGCACTGCTGTGTGTCTGTGTGGCTTTGCCCAAGAAATGTTTATATGATTTTCTGCTTACTTTTCCCTGACCTGCAGATAAGGAACAACTGCAGACATTACTTCCTCTCGCCAGTGCCTCTGAAGATAGCCTACGACGTGGTTACCTGGGCGGTCACTCAGCTGGCTGTGTGCTACACGGTCGCACCATTCGTCATGCTGGCTGTGGAGCCCACCATAAAGTTCTACAAGTGAGTCCCCTGCCCTTGACTTTACTCTCCAGGGTGCAACACACTTGCTTTAAATAACCCAAACCATGCTGAAAGGCAGTTAGCATTCCATCAAATTTGAAAGAAGCCCAGACAGGATGCTTGCTAAAGTAGAAGAGGTGACTTTTGCACTCCTGTAACGTAATGAGATTATAACAATGCCAAGGCAGAGCACTTTGGTTGTTCTTCTCATTCTGTGTCCTTACATGACATTTCATATACTGGGTTTCCATTTCCAAAACAGCTGGGCTTCAACCACTAGCAGTAGCCAAGGCTGAAGAGGTTAAGAATAATGTGAGTTGGCAGTAGGAAGGAGGCGCTGAGCAAAGACCAGGCTTCCAGCTGCTCAATGCGTATAAGGGGAGGTGTGATGGAGCAGCAGGAGATGTGGAGGGCTCCTGGCAGAGCATTGCTCCTTGAAATCAGTGTGCTTTTCATTACAAAAGTATGCTTCTCTTATTACAAAGGGAGTACTTCCCTAGATTCCTTAAAAATAAGAAAACACTGGTGTTGCAGAGCACATTGAATGTGCTCTAATAAAACCAAGTTGAAATAGAAAAAATGAGAAAATAAGTAGAAAAGGGAAACAGGACTACATGGCGTTACTCTTCTTTCATTTTACTGTCAATATAGAGTAACAGCTTTTGGTTCAGAAGAAAGTCAATTCCCTCCACCAACATAAAAGACACAAAGCTGGTAGTCAAGATAGCTGCTGTCTGTTTGCAGGAGGCTGAATTTCAACATTTTCTATTCCTGTTTCTTGAAACATTTGATTTCAACACAGAAAACTTATGATGGAGTAAAAATTTCTCCAGATCTTTCTTAGCTTCATTTCTTAATAATTTTGCCGTGGTGACTTTTGCCCTGGTTAACTTTGAACATAGTTAACATTTGAACTTAGAGACTTGTAAGCAAGAAAATGTTATGCTTTTGGATTATGGCATGAATTTTTGGAGCACTTCACAAGCAGTGGTCTTAAGCACCTTACAAGGATATTAAAAACTATGGTAAGAAGCATAGATGAGACCACAGAAATGTGCATTGCTATGTTTAACAGCTGGACCATACTGGTCCCAGTCACCATCTTCCCCAAGCTTCCAGAACCTCATCTATTTGATTTAAGTATTTTTTATTTCTCTTTGAACTTGTGTATACTGAATTATTTGAAATAAAATATTTGATGTTTAGAAACATACCAAATACAGATATCTCTGAGCAGTTACCTTCAAAAATGCAAGCCTTCTGTAAACGTCATTACCTGACCTTCTTTGGTTAAAAGTTGAGTGTTTTGATTTATTTCAGATCTCAGCACTTTGGTTGAATTTATTTCTTTCTGTCACTTTTTAAAATTCTTCTTGAACCATGAGTGATATTTCTTCACAACTTGGCCTTGTAAATTCTAATATTAGAAGAGAGATGGGCTGAATAAGTCTGGGGTTGAATTAGATGGGTTTATGTGAGCTGTCAGACTTTGGATTCTAGGGTTTGCTGATGGTTGCCTTGCCCTATTATCGTCCACAGCAGCATTTTCATCCATGCCAGCAGACATCATATTCCAAGACTTGTGAAATTCAAGGGTATATTTTTGTGCTTTCTAGGTCAGGTTCATACATCCTGCATTCATTCCTTAGCACTAAATTCTGCATATTGGGACTGCAGAATTCCTGTTTTTCCCAACAAAAATATAATATTCTTTCTGCTTTTGTTCCCAGGTCTGTGTATTTTCACATGCACATTCTAAGCATCCTGGTGTTGCTCCTGTTACCAGCCAGACCTCAAACCCACTCTGTAAGAAGGGCTCAGAATCAGGCCATGCTGAACTCTATTAAAAACAAAGACAAATGATGCCTCCAAAGAAAACTGCCAGCATTGGGAAATCAATCTGTTGAATTGTAAACAAAAAAAAAAGGAAGAAAAACGGGTGGCAGGAGGATCAAAGTACAAGACAAGTGGCATTTCTCTTGGCTATCTTAAATTCTTACTGGAGAGGGCAGAGAAGAGCCTGAATGACTGTAATTCAAATTATTCCAGATAATGGAGATTTTACAGGCAACGTTTACAGGCTCATGGGGCATTCAATTTTTATAGTAAATATTTTTATGAAGTGTTTTTATATATTTAAACTTTTTCACAGAGAGGCATTTTTTCTCTTTTACAGAAATACACAACTATTAATCAACAAATGATCTTGTGATTAGAGAGAGGGACAGAAAGCAGCTAGCAAATCTTAGACCAGCTGCCTGATAGCCTGGTGCTGTGGGCAGCTGTCAGGGGAAACTTTTCATCTCTTAGTTGTGGAGAGAGATGGTGCAAGTAGAATAGCACAGGCATGGGGTTGCTCAAGGTGCTGGCACTAACTCGTGCCCCAGCAGGGGAAGGGGGAGCGGGGCTTTCCCTGGAAAACCGCAGAGCAGGGACTGCAGCCTGAGCTGGGCAGCAAAGGTACTTCACATCCTTCACTGTGACACCTGCTGGTGATGAGGGCAAGACAAGTCCCTTGGGATTCGGTGTCTGGGAGCAGTGATAACTGGCTAAGCCAAAATTTAAAGCCAAGTAAAAGAAAAACAAAAGACAAAAGGGGGAACTCAAATCTAGAGTAAAAGAAGGGACATACAGCCTGTGGTCTGTAGAGTTGTGCTTCTCTAATGACGCAGCTGGTGCTCATTGCTACATCAGCCTTACTTTGTAGTCTTAGTGATGCAGCACTTCCTTTTTGGTATCAAAATGCATGAGGAGCCATATAGGGTTAGTGTTTTAAAACCTGCAGTTATGGGTTAAATCTGAAAAAGCTTTCTAGTGGATCAGACTGTTGTACTCAAAACCATCCCATCTTAAGGAGGGGTTACATTCCAGCAGATAACACTAATAGGAAACCTGAACAGTAATTATCACTGTCATAATAAATCATTCTCTACAAAATACTGTGATCACCACAAGAGTCAAGACTGAGTCCTTGTGTGATCTTGACATCTGACTTAACTGTTGATGCAAGTTTCTCTGCTTGTAAAGTCCTTGACTTACAGGGATGTTTTGAGGCTTGATTCCTAAGCGCTTGTTGTGCATCGAGATAACCTGCTGCAAAATGCTGTGTCAGGCTTTTTTATAATTTTTTTTCTTAAATCCACTTAACCCAGTAAAATAGACTGGTACCACACATCAAAACCAACTGAAGCTTTTTTTTTTAATGTTTTCCAGGAATGTTTTTATCAGGACTTTGTAGAAGCAGTTCCTTTGTTAATGTATTGGTATTACTTTATCGACATTTAACTAATGTGTGATTGAGGAAAAAACCCGCTGTTTACTGCATTCTGATTTTTGTGTCAGATTAGAGTTTTGCAGAATCTTCATGTTTTGAGAAGAAACAAATCAATGAAACCAACACAGTTCCAAAAAAAGTGATTTTTTTTTTCATTGATGGGAATTTTTTGTCCTGTGACCACATTATGATTTAGAACATAGTTCATGGAAGAGTTTATTTGCTAATTTATTTTAAAGGGCAAGATGGGATTAAAAGATTGATCTGAATAAACAATTTGCTTTGTGTCACTGCCTGGCATTATTGATCACTAATGTCTAATGTGAAAAATGGGTGAGTGGGTGGGTGAAATCACACTTCTGAGGGGAGATGTTCAGGTCTGCTGGATTTTACAGCAGCTGAGCTTTCCGTCCTGCTCCTGCTGAAACAGAGACAAGGTGACCCCTGTCTGTTTTCATGGCAGCTTTGCCCTTAACTTGGCTGGTCTTTTTTTGTCATGGTGTGTGTGTTCTCCTTGTGGCACCAGCCTCAGTTGCATTTTGGGCATCTAATGCTTCCCTTGAGGTCTGATTGTGCCATTCCTATATCCTGTGGGAGGGAACCAGGGCACATCCCCAGAAAGGGATGGGGAGTTGGGTGCTGCCTGGAATCCTGTGGGCTGAAGCCAGTCTGCAATTGCCTCTCAGAAAAAAAAAAAAAAGCAGCAGTGTGAGCTCTGCCAGAGCCAGCAAAATTCACATAAACGCTGGGCTTTGGCAAAAGTGAGGAAGGCAAATGTCCCAGCGGGTTGGCCTTAGCACCTGCTTTGGAAAAAGAGTGCTGTCAAAGGGGTTTGGGGGTCTGCACCTGCTGCTCTGTGCCTGAGATCTCCTGCATGGCTTGTGCCCTGTTCTGCAGCTTCCTGAGCTGTGCACATTCAAGAGAAGCCAGGTATGACCAGAGGGGTTTCTCTTCTAGTGTTTCCCCAGGTGAAACTTGCTTATATGTAATGCCATTGACTTATGTTGTAGTTTCAGCTCCTACAATGTGATGAGTTAGTCTGGGCTAGTGAGAGAACTGTTACTCTCCTGTCATGTTGCCTTCTCAGTCTGAACCTGTCCCTGAAAACAGGTGCCCTGGGAATCAAAGAGAGCCACTCATAGAGATTTAATGTCATATGTTACATGAGCCAAAATTGAAACTGGCTTTTTGAAACATGGCATTTGCAGGGAAACTTGGTGGTTGAATTAGTCTTAAAGCTGGGTGGAAAAGAAGAAAATTACCTAAAATCTTTGCTGTAATATGTTACTATGGACTAGGCAGCAAACCTAGCCAAATGTGGCAGTCCTGCAAAGCTAACACAGAGTGGATATAAGTGGCTGTAAAAAACTCCTTTGAAAAAAAAAGGCTGTTAGCTTTGAGGTTACCTTGATCAATCTGTTGTGTTGAGCCTTCCTCTCCTTTTCTTCTTCTCAGGGGGATGATATTTTGTTTTATAGAAAGACTGCAAACAGATGCTACTCTTTAGAGGAAATTCATGCTAGCAATGTGCATCTACTTTGCACAGGAGTATGTAATTCAAAGAGCCAAAGTAGAGATTTAGGTTAGAAAAAGATGATGTCAGGAACTTGAATTCTGGTAATTCTAATTCTAGTGTAATTTGAGAGTGTGTTTCAGTGATCAAAATACATGGTGGTGATTACCAACATGTTATTAGTTTCTGATCTCTCTCTGGGTTCTTATTGCTGCAAAAAACTCAAGAGCATCTAGAGAGAATCTGAAGAGAGCAACAATTTTGATGGCTTTCAAGAAAGAAATACAGGACTATCACACAGAAATGAGAAAGGTAGATTGTACTGGATAGACAAAGGCTGAGTTTAAATATGACAATACCAAAAAGACACCACCACCATTACCCCCTTGGATTGAAGGCATATTCTAGCTGCTGTTTTTCAGCATATTTTGATTTTTCTAAACTAGAAGTTGAGATGCACTTGGAAGAGAAAACTGAATAAAGAATAAAGCTTCATTTCAACTTAACTATGGGTCTGGTATTTAAAGAAGCAAGTGTTCAGCAATTTCTTCAGTGAACTGAGTGCACAATTTATATTTTTACTGTCCTGTAAGCTGTCCCCCGTCCTAGGTACATTACTGCATGTCCTCTTGGAGCTTGCCAAGCAATGGAGGCAGCACAGAAGTGGGATACAAGGTGGGCAGATATTTTTTT
Source organism: Melospiza melodia melodia (assembly GCF_035770615.1). Classification (NCBI taxonomy): domain Eukaryota; kingdom Metazoa; phylum Chordata; class Aves; order Passeriformes; family Passerellidae; genus Melospiza; species Melospiza melodia. The sequence goes on from NC_086194.1 coordinate 82,982,538, forward strand.
CTCCCTGTTTGGCTGCTCTGTTTTGTATGCAAACATTGCACATAGCTGGGATTTTTGTATCACTTAAAATGAAGTAGGTGGGTGAGAAAGCTGTAGATTTTTACTCTGTTGGTAGATGTTTGCATAAAGCTGCAAACTTACCTCTCTACACATGTAAAAGCAGGCCCAGCAATCCTGATTTGGATTTTGTGGAAATACAAGTTGAAATCCCAACGTCCAAGGAAGTTTAGGGGCAAAATTCCTATCAGTGAGGTTAGTGACTCATGTTTAAACCCTTTGTCTTCTTATCCCTGAACTGAGGACTTCAGAAAAATTATCTACTGGCTGCAGAATAAATAAAAACTTGTCTTTAATGTATAAGGGTAGAATCCCCATAGTCCACCTGCTGTGGACAGAGGGAGAGCATGTGTGTCTCCTCATCCTTGCCCAAGAAGAAGAGCCATGCATGGCTGCATATGGAAATATCAGCTCTCCTTTGAGGTGCCGTTCTCTTTGCTGATGTCACAGAGCCGATGCAGTTCAGCTCTCAGGGGCTGGAGGCGTTGCACAGCGATACAGAATGGGAAGCCTTGCCTGACATCTCAGCATGAGCGCGAGTGCTCAGTGTGCGCTGTAAAATCGCCTCCTTTTGTGCGCCATCCGCCTGCTGCTCCCTTTCTTCCCGCAGATGACAGCAATGATATGCATGAAGGGTTTGCGTTTGTGCTGCCCAGACGTGAAGTGGCAGCGCGTTTACTCGCATCCATTTACGAGTGGTGCCCTCTGTGGGCGAGCACTCGAGCGATTCTCCTCCTGTGCCGAGCGGGGGACGCTGCAAAGGCAAAGGTTTGGCAGCAGCCCAGACGCCCATAGTGCCAGGCAGCTGGTGGGTTTCAGGTCTGGGGTAACACAGGTGGGCTGCACAGGAGAATGGGAGAAATGGAAGACCTTAGATAAATTGGGGGAAACTCCTATTATTACAGGAGGAAATGCTGCTTTCCTATAAGAAATGATGTTTTTATGCCTTAAGAACTTGTGGCACACTTTCATTCTCCTCACTCAAATATGGTCTTTAGAAGGGGCGCACAGGATGAGGGTATATCAGTTCTGAGAAGTGCCCTGACAATGCCCTTGGGACCCAATTTATTGTCCATCCATAGAAGAGCTCTGAAAGTGAGACCCCAGGCTTGCCTGAAGGCTGTTCTGCTGCAGCATGGCTCCCTGTGCACCCAGATGAGGGGCTGTGCAGCTGGCCTCTGAAGCCCTGGCATCAATGGCAGGCAGCTGATCCAGGAGCATGCCATGCTCACAGTCAGTTTTCCTGATCCTTCTCTCAGATGGTGTACAGGTAAATACTGTGCCTACCAATACTTAGAAAAGTGTGGAACACATTGAGGCCAAGCCAGTCATGGTGGAACAGGACGAAGAGAAATGCTGCCCCAGCCCAGACATGCTATGCAACCCTTGTCTTGTCCAGGGATGGAAACCCCTCTTCATCAGAAACATCTTCAGACAGTGACATTGCCACTGCTCTGAGACAAATGGGTTTCCTATTTGTTCATACTTATGCTTGCCTTGATGCCTTCTGTATTAGTGCACTTTAGTTTTTCTGCTTTAATTTTTAATTTGTGTTTGAGAAAGATGGTATTTTGTGGCCATTTTGGATCTGATCAGGCTGATACACCACTAAGGGAAACCTTAAAAGAAGTGAGTAACATGAGTATTGGAAGAGATAATGTGAACACGTTCCAATTGATTTACATGTCTGTTACTCTGATATATTTTGGGGTTTTTTCCCCCCCCAAGTACCCTTAAATGACACCTTCCAGAGTGGAATAGATGGTGCATTTTCCCTGGGAGATGTCTTGGGAACGAGCTTAGACAAAAACCATCCATTTCTGACACCCAGAGGGCCCCTGGCTGGCCTGGTGAGTGGCTGCCCAGGACACTTTGAGGTAGTGGGGGGGTGCCATGTACTTCCTCCTTATCTCCACTCTGGGAACACGTGTGTGATCCACAGCATGCGTGAGAGAGAATTGCAGCTGCAGCCCTCAGCGTGTAAATCAGGGTGCAGGGCCCTCAGGTGTGTGAAATAAGGGGCAATCCTCAAACAAATAATTGCATAGGTGGGGACTGGAGGCTTAGAGAGATTCTGACAATTGACTGTGAGCAGGCAGCTCATGCCACAAGAAGAAGAAAAGGCAAGTTTTCTCAGTGCCAGCCTATGGCTTCATGTGGCTCCTGCCAGGGATGGCGGCAAGGTTTGTCTGCTGTTTTGGAGGGCTCCATGTTGGACCCAGGACCCGCAGGGCTGAACACAACCCCCATGGAAATGACTGTCTGCCACAGCATAGCTGAAGGACCTGGGTGGCACTGAGGGAAGGACTGCAGCCCCATGAGCTGGTCTGCTTTCGGGGCATGTGTCTGTGCCTGGACATTTCGGCTCCTGGCCTAGACTCTCCCATATTCCTCCCACTCCAATGAAATCAAGACATGCTCTTGAAATATGAAATGTCATCAAGAATCTTTAGTGTCTTTATATTTGCCTTCTGATCTTGGCGCCTTTGAAGCCTGTGCATCCAAGCTGTTCCCAGCTGCCAAGGCCAGAGAGGCATTTGGAAAGCGCAGCTGTCAATAAGACCATTTCCACGCTGCGCCCAGTCCCCCGGTGTGTTCTGCAAATGATGTAAAGCCACGATGATGTGCGCGGGAGCTCTCCTCTCTCCTTCCTGCCCAGAGTTTCAGCTGGCAGGAGTGGCAGTGGCAGAAGTGCCCAGAGGATGGGAAGTGGCATTACTGGCGGCTTTCAGAGAGCTGGCTTCTGCGGAGCGGGTTTGTTTGCAGCCAGCGCGTGGTCCCCGCGGCACGATATGGGCCTTCCTCAATTAGACTTCTTGACTGATGGCCAGTTTAATGAGCCCATGTACAGAGGGTCATTCAACATGGCAATTATACCTATAAATCTATTTGCATCAGGGCTCGAATAACCTTTTGCGCACAGTTCTCCATGAAATGACTGTCTGATTAATTAACATTAATTTATCCACTGTGTGTAACCAGATGCAGTCTGTATGAAAGCCTCTGCTCTGATGTGCAGGGCACTGTGTGAACTGGGAGGATTTGAGGATGGAATTGCTCTGATGTTGTTTAAAGACTCTCTTTTAGATTTTTTTCCCCCCTTCTTTCTTCATCTCTCCCTCTCTCTCTGGTCCCAGTTGATTAACATTCCAGGGCAGCATCATATAACAGGGGGCAAAATTCAATTAATTGAATATGAAATATTTATAACCCTACTCTATGTGTCTATCAGAGAAGGGTCCTTAATAGATCTTCTCATTAGCATGGACTGGTGACTCACTTCTCTGCTTTCACAGTCATTTGGAATTAAAATCCAATTAATCTAATGTCCCTGTGAATATTATTAAACTATTTGAAAAACTGCATAGAAGAGATATGAGGCAGGGGGTGAGGGGCTAAGAGAAGAAGAGGGAATATGTCTTGAGCTCATGAAGATTCATTTCTTCTCTGTTAAACACGTAGTCTGGAAAGACTAATTCCCTGTTTTCTGGAAAGTGGATAGCTAATTCTTAATATCAAAAGCCTGAGAATAGAAAAATATCTCGCTTTCTACAAGCAGAACTGTGTCGTCTTTGAGCAGGCAAAAATACATCCTTACATCCTCCTGCCTTTCAGGTTGCTCCACTTCTTGGGTGCCTGAAGCAATGGACAGATTTACACAAGGTATTCAGATACCAGGAGGTAACCGTGGGGCTCGTGCCCAGCTCTTCAGCAGTGCTCAGCTGTGGGGCTGGCTCTGTGGCCAGAGACCCCAGTCGCCTGCCCTGAGGACAGGAGGGCACTGTGTGTCCTTCCTGACCCTTGGAGAGAATTTTCCTTCCTATGGCATGGGGAGTGTGAGGAGAGGCAGGGTGATACCATTCCAGCATGGAGTGAAAACAGTCAGTGCACGTAGAGCCCCGGGCTGGGAGGGACTCCTGGACTGCCTCATACGGATGTAGCCTAGAGGACTATTTAATTGTTAAATATCTCTCTCTCTTCAGTGGCTAGGGCACTGACCTGAAACTCAGTGAGGAGGGATGTTAACTGTGAATTTCACATGCAAACCTTGAGCAGGAGGCAAGTTTCTAAATTGAATATTCCCCTAATGGGAATGACTTGAGGACAAAATCCTTTAATGGCTCAAAGGAATTCAGAGACTGCTGCAAGAAAGTGCATGTCAGGAGATAAATATTTCTGAGCTGGAAGAATATTCTGGATATCCAGATTAAAAAAAAATATTCCTTCTCTGTTTTAAAAACAACAAAATAAAGGATCTAGCCACAAAGTTTGTTCTGGTTTTGTTTGCTTGCTTTTGGTTTAGGGGAAAGGGGCCTATTCCTTTGAACATTACCCCCTCCTTTTTTTTCCCCTTCTGTTAGAAGCTTAGTCCAAACATTATCACAGAACATATATACACATTAGGATACAACTAATATACATCTGACATATTCATGTCTTTATGAAGTCTTATAAAGCCAGAGTGTAGAGAGACCAAACATACTTCCCCCGTCACAGAGATACAAATCATGCAAATGTCCTCTGCTCTGGACTTGATGTAGCAAATAAAAATTGGTGAATATATGAGTCTTTAATTTACTCAGGGGAAGTTATACCTCACATGCCCCTTTGCCCATTGTTGTAAACCTACATGCCACCTAGGTATGTTTAAATTTCTCAATGTACTAGTAGTGAAAATCTCACAAGCAGTTTGATTTGCTGCTCATCTGCACCAAGGACCTGAAGACAGACCTGGCAGAAACATATTCCCATCCACAGTAAACCTGAGCAAGACACCTCTTAATTCAAGCCAAAGCTTTTCAGAGAGCAGGAACCAAGAACTTAAATCTTAACCCTCTTCACTCTGGAGAAACCATAGCACCTGAAGTGTGGTGGCACCTCACAGGACAAACCTCAAACGCCCTGAGAGTGCAGTGTTGGTCTGCTGAAAGCTGGTGCTACAGCCAAAAGCTGCTGGTTGGCCTTGGTGACATTACATACCTGCTTTGTATGCCTGTCTTTCAATCCTCGTTCATTTATTGCTGCTGACTCGCTATGATGGATATACAGAAGTGACTGAATCTGAACTACAGGCTTAAAATGTTATTATCCAAGGCTCTAATTTGGTTTGCTTTTGATATTAGAAGAGACTGATAATGGCAAAACTCTGGAGCACAATCAAATTAAGAGAAGGAACAAGTTTTTCTTTTCTATAACTCTGCTTTTTCTGCAGCTTGTCAGTGGATGTTGTACCCAGTTTATTCTTATTGTCTCTACCATCCTAGCCAGAGATAAATGTGGTAGCTCTTCTCAGTGATTTCCCTTTCCCTTTGTCTGTTGTTTATGGTCTCTGTCCTAGCTTAGGCTCCAAGCCCCAGTGGTCAGGGACAAATGGTGTTGATTGCCCCTTTCCCTGGGAGCTTTGCAGCAGGAAAATAAAGAGAAAGGCAACAGAAAGTGCACTTGTTCTGTGCTGTGAAGATTGCACTCCCGCTTTGTGCTGGTATAAAATGACTGCTGCTGATGAAGGGCAGTGGAAAATCAAATCTCTGGGTCTTTTTTCTCAATCTTTTGTGGCTCCCCTGCACACTTCAGGCGCTGTATTAATGATTATAATTTCTTCCACATTGCCACTTTGTCTGTGAGCTTCCTTTGAGCAGTGTTTCCTGTTTTGTGCTCTCTTCCAGCAGGCTCCAGCTTTTCTGGAAGTGGCTGCCTGAGCTCTTTCCCAGAGCGAGGGTATGCCAGCCAGTGCATCAATCCACTTTTGTTTTCATTATGCCAGCTTCCTGCAAAGTTTTCAAATTAATTTTACTGCCTTCCTCAATTTTAAGGCCTATAAAAAGAACTTGGTTCTGCTTACCTTGGTGAACTGGGACCTGTTCAGGAATCTGGAGGATGCTTTTGCCTTGGTGCCGGGGGTGGCTGTTTCCCCTGCCTGCATCCAGTGGGTTCCTGGCACTACCAGTCAGAAAACATCCGGACCCCTCCTCAGCTTCCATCCTGGGTCAGAGGACAGAGCTAAGTCTGGGATGTCACAGCCCTGTCCCACGCTGTGCTGGGTCAGGCAATCCCAGCAGGGCAGTCCTGAGCCTCACACCCGTCTCCATGCTCAACTGGCTCATTCCAGAAAGCCCAGCTGAAGCTGATGGGTAGCAGTGAGGCCGAGGTGACATTTGATTTTCCTATGCAAAGTTCAAAAAATTTAAAATTAATAAAAGCTTAGGTTTGTGTTCTGTGCAAGTCGAAAGGGTGCAGTTCATGGTGGACTTGTTTACTCACATTAGCTTTAAACTATGTGGCTCTGTGGCAACACAGAGCTTGGCATGGGCTCAGAGTTGGCAGAGGTGAGGGGGGATGAGGACACCCTTATACCTGTGACAGCTGCATGAGTTGCACAGGGCTCTGTGACTTGTGGATGCTTGTGGGTCTGTGGACAGCGACCAAGACCTCCATGAGAAAATAGCAAACCTGATGCTAGCCTTACATTTGTGATTTAGACATCTTCACCACCATGTCTTCACCACCAGGCCTACAGATCAGAAAAATAAAAGCTCACCCTGGGGCAGGATGCCTGACTACACTGGCTAACACTTATTCTGCCCTTCTCTCAGCTCTTTGCAAAGTGTTTTTGAAACAGCGCCCCTTTCTGATGAAAGAAAGGATGTGTGTAAAGAAAGGATGTGGTAAAACAGTCTGGAAAACATTTGGTTTGCTTGCAAGGGGTTGGTAAGTCTGTGATTCCTTCTCTCTTTCTACGACCCATCTCTAAGATTTAGGGGTCAAAGCAGACTGTAGAGAAATAACCATGCTGTGCCCCTGGGATCACAGATCTATGCCACTGGAGAGTGGTTGAGAGCTGCAATAGATCACGATGAAGCCAAACAAGATTAAGCCACTTTGCACCAGCAGGAGGTCACAGAAGCAGCACAACTGAGGCGGGGGGAACCTCTGGAGTCAGATTTTCCAGGCCCACTTGTTGCTGCATGGGGCTGACACAGGGACAGGGGTCGGGTGAAAGGGCAAAATATTGACGGATGAGTCCCACAGCATTCTTTCTGTGTCTGGTTGTCTCTTGTTCCCACCAGTAAGAGACCCTGCCACTGAAGTTGGTGGAGTGGCACTGCCAGAGTGTTGTGTGAAAGGGACCAGAAGAGAGACTCGTGGCTTTCCCCTATTCTCAAAAACCTTTTGGGTGTTTTAAATAGTAGCACAGGAAGAAACTGCTAAAACCTTTCTATTCACAACAAAGAAAGCAAAAAACCTGCCAGTTTTTCAACTGGCTGAAGCTGCATGGTCTCGACTCAGACATTACCTGGTTTCCCCAGTCAGATGGCGAAAGGAGCTCTCTGCCAGTGCCCACCTGCCCAGCTGGTGCTCCAGATAAGGCTGAGGCCTGGGTGGCTGAGAGACAGCCTACTTATTGTGCTTTTTTCCTTCCCAGCATCAAGCTGCAAATGGAAATACCTTTTCAGCCCTGGTGTTATTGCCTGTGTGGATGGCACCTTTAGCGTGTGCTATTCATTGCTGTAATAGCTGCACCTGTGTATAGCCGGCGCGCTGGCGCTGCGGCAGCTGCGGGCCCTAATTGCAAAACATTATTTTCTGTTTCCTGTTGTTGTTGTTGCCATGAAGGTCCATTCATAATGACTGCAGACCTCTCTCTTTCTGCAGGATTCCCTGTTAGACCAATTCCTCCATGCTGGAGTTCTTCAAAGAGCACTGTCTCACATGGGCTCGTGCCTGGCAGCCTCCACGTGTGTGTCCAGCAGATGGGATGCTTGCTGTGGGTGCTGCGTGGTCGGCTGAGGGGCCAGGCTGAGCCCCTCACCACCACTCTGGGCAGCGGGTTAGCACAGAGGCTCTGAGATGATTAATTCATTTGTTCCTGGAATATTCTGCCCCTGGGTGCCTGTGTTACTGTGAATCAATTTAGTACTTTCGGGCCCGGATTAATGCAAGTGCCGATGGAGCATGCACAGGAGGAAGGAGGGGGGTGGAGTGGGGGAGGCAGGGGGATACCCAGGACACAGCTAGCAACTCTCAAAAATGAAAAATACGGAGATGGAGTGTTTCAAGAACAAAATTTGTTCATTTGTTTTTCAGTCCTCTCAGCTATCACGCTAAATTCAGTTCACTGAGAGGCAACGAGCTAGTCAGTGTTTCAGGTTGTGCCTTATAAATCAAGGCTGTAGTAAGGAATTTGAAATGTATATTGAGGCTGGCTGTTCTCTTACCTCCTGCTGTAATGAATTCATGTCTGCAGACAACAGACACAATTATTATGGAAATTGCACACACACACACACACATACACACACACACACACAAACACTCAGAGGAAAACGGGTTTTTTCAGAGCTCTTGCTTTAGTGCTCCTAGTCCAGGCCTCCTGTGCCTGACTGGGCTGTCACAGCTGGTGGCAGCAGGGTTTTGCCCACCTTGTCACAGAGTGCTGGAGGACATCACCCACAGCCTGCCCTGAGCAGCGGGCTGTGCTTCAGGGGTACCACTGCTCCCAGCCCGCTGCCCTCCGGCAGATGCACCACGCTGTCTGTATGTATTTAGGTTAAAAAATGGCTCAGCAGAAGTGGGGGGAAATGACCATGTGTCCATCCATTGGTCGCTCTGAGGGAGCTGACCATAATTAAGTTAGTAAACTCAAGTGCTGCTAAGTGTTCAGACGTGATATTGTGGGGAAGGGAATGGGGCTGACGCGATGAAAAGCTGGCCCTTCCTGGACTCCATTTTGAAAGTTGGAACGTGACTTTTCAAGGCTGGAAAGGGACTTTTTACAAAAGCATGCAGTGATAGCACACGGGGCAACGGCTTTAAAGGAGCAAAGTAGGTCTAGATGAGCTGTTACACAGCCATTCTTGCCTGTGAGAGCGGCGCTGCAGGGGCACGGGCTGCCCAGAGAGGCTGCGGGCGCCCGTCCCGGGCAGGGCCCCAGGGCAGGCCGGGCTGCGGGCGGGGCGGGCCCGCAGTGCCCGCAGTGCCCGGCAGGGGGCAGTGCTCCCCCAAGAATTCCGAGCTGGCGCTGCGAGCCCAGCGCTGTCTGCACAGGGGCGGCTGCGAAGCCAAAGGAAAGCGAGGGCCTGGGCTCCTTTCCTCTTTCTTTCCTGCCTCTTTTTTCTTCTTCCTTTTTTCTTTTTCCCCCCCTTTTTCTCTTTTTTTTCTTTTTTCTTTTTTCCCATTTTTCCTTTTTTTCCCTTTTTGTTTCTTCCTTTTTTTCCTTTCCCCCTCCTTTTTTCCTTTTCTCTTTTTCTCTTTTTTTCTTTCCCCTTTTTCTTATCTTTTCCCCTTTTCCCCTTTTTTCTTTTATTTTTTCTTTTACTTTTTCTTTTTCCTTCCTTTTTTTCTTTTTTTTGTATTTTTTTTTTCTCCAAAAGTAAACGTAGAAGTGTTCAGCTCTCCACTGCGTTTAAAATAAATCCTGAATGTTTCCTTTCTGCGCCTAAAAGCAGTCAGACCCTCAGCTCGCTAGCAGGTCAGGGATGAGAAAGTATTCCCAGTACTGCCAGCTGCTAATGCTGATGTGTTTTGTATCAGTGAAATGGCTAAAATCCTGCAGCTTGAGCATAAATGGATTTAGCTTTCCTTCACCTGAGGCAAATGCATTGCTTTCTCTTTCAGCCCCAAAGACAATTTATAGAGGCTTTTGTACAACCTAGGGTTGTGTTTTGTTTGGTTTTCCCTTCCTTTTGCATGTGTTCTTTTTCATATTTAATTTCAAAGAATCACAGAATTTTTGGGGTTGGAAGGGACCTTAAAGATCATCTTGTTCCAGCCCCCGTGCTGTGGACAGGGACACCTTCCACCAGACCAGGTTGCTTGGAGCTCCATCCAACCTGGCCTTGAGCACTTCCAGGGATGGGGCATCCACCTGTTCCTGTACCTCACCATGCTCTGAGCAAATAATTTTTTTCTGACATCTAACATAAGTCTCTCCCCATTTAATTTAAAACTGTTCTCCCTTTTCCTATCACTCCTTGCCCTTTATTTCCACATCATGATGTACTCTTCCTTGCTCACTTTGTGTTTGTGCCCCAAATATTAAAATAAGGGCAGGAGTACAGTGCAGGCATTTCAATAACGCAGGGAAAAAAATAAACCTCACAAGAAAAATTGTCCAGATAATGATATATCTGAGTGCTGCAAACAAATCCTCCTTGAATGTCACAGCTTCATGAGAGTCGCTGTAGTAGAAGCTAGGAATCATCAGTGTGTGGAAGGAATTTTCCTTAGGGTGGTTTACATGGGAGTTTCCTTAATTCAAACTTCTTTTGCACTGCACACATACATGAAGGCTGTTCTGGAAGTGCAAGTGAGGTACAGAAGGGATGGTGGCATGGTGTGAAGGGTGCTCTGCAATGTTATGTGTGTTCCAGGCTGCCTGTGTTTCTGACCTGAAAATGCTAGCAAGAAGCATTTGCAAATGTTTGTTTTTCTTTCAGGTCCCTTGAAAGTGGCACCCAAAGTCCATTCTAGCCATATTCCTGAGGAGGCTGAGGGCTCATGGCCAGCTAATCTCTCTGTAGGGCACTGCTTTTCCATCTCCTGGGAATTCCGTGGGTGTGGCAGCTGCAGCTGGGTGGGCAGTCCCAGGAAGGAAAGGAAAACCCTCTGTACACAAAGCCAGCACAGCAGCAGGGGCAGCTCCCCTCATGCACTGCTCCCCTCTGGAAGCACCTCACACCTTGCATGCGGGATTTTCATTTGGTCCACCCCTCGGGATGCTTAGACACTTAGCTTTGAGCCTGGCAGGGCTGGTGTTAGCTGAAGTCTCAGACACGAGACCAAGGCCACAAATTGCTTCCAAAGAGGCTGGTGAGTGACCATTACTGACTGTAAGTAGCTTGCCAGGCTGAAACTGTAACATTGCACACAGACAATGAATGGTAGGTTTCCACACAGCCTTGTTCATCCCTATGCCCCTTGGCTTTTTCCTGGCTTGCCTGCTCTGAAAGAAATCATTTTACAAAACAACAGGACAATGCTGATAAATCTTTCCTGTGGTGGGAAAGATTTCCCAAAAATCCAAAACCATATGGATTTCAAAACCATACTGAGCCTTTGACTGTTCTCACCGTGCTGCTCACCTTTTTCTGTGTGCTGGATAATTCAGTTGGGGGAAGTAGAAAGAGAGAATCCTACATCCCTATTAAAAAAATATTAATTCCTAGTTAAAACATTAATTTCAAGGCAGAGCAAAGCAATGGGTGTAAGATGGCTTTACCAGTGAGTTGTATGACTGCAGCTTTTTTGTGCCTCGATTTCAGAGAGGAAATCCTAAAAGATGGATAAGGTGTGCAGGGTTTGATCATGATACAGCAGTCCTTGCCTCCACTTCTCTGGCTAAAACCAGCTGAGGGCTGCATGGATGGCTGTTACCATCTGTCAGTTGTGAAATGATTTGATGGTTTTGAGTTGTGTTTCTATGGGAAGAGTTTCTATTTAACAAGAAAATACCAGTGAAAAAGGCGCTTTTGCTAATAGTTAGAGGGGCCAGAGATTGAATAGATGATGGAAACTGCATTTCTTTCTCATCTTGCTCTTGTCAACACTGTGTGAAAAATAGAGCAGGCCTCAATTCAGGAAAACAGCTTCGTCAAATTTTGAACTTAAGTTATTTTCATTGTGCAGGGACCAGAACAGACTTTTTTTTTTAATTTCTTGTGAAATAGGCCATAGTAGCCTTTAGTGAAATTTGTTAGCAGAATAACTCTTGAGATATTTCATTTACTGAAAGCAGTCTTTCTTTTTCAGAGAGCAAAACCACTCAGCAGTAACTTCAGTGCTAATTTTGTTAAAATGATGGCAAATTTTTGCCAAAAGGAGGGAAAATCCTGAAAAATGTCCTTTTTTTTCAACTAAAATGTATTCAATGTGAAATTCTCCATTGTTCCTGGGTGAAAAATGTGTCCTAGCCATTATTCATTGATCATTCAAAGCCAGATTTGGGGTTTTTTTTATTTGCAATAATTAGTAGCAACACTGGAAATCAGATCTTTAGTTGAGGTTCATTTGAACTCCCTTCGGTTGCCCATCTTTGAATATTTTAACAGATTTTGAAGTGTTTAAACCTTTTTTTCCTCTCACTTTTATTTTTTTTTTTCATTAGATCCACGCCAGCAGACTTGAGGGAGGACTAGGACCCTGTTGTGAGCCGTGTTGCACAAGAGTGTAGCAAGAGACAGTTGCTTCCCCAAAGAGTTTTATAAACAGCGCAATGAAGGCAGATGACATTTGGGAGTGGGAGCAGGCAAATGGAGACAGAGGAATTTGTCCAAGGTCAAGGCTGGGATGAAATCCAGATTTCCAGTGTCCTTGTCCAGGTCCTGAGTCATGAGTGTCTCAGGCTTTTCCACCCTGACCCCTTCTTCAGTATTTTGCAGTTGGGTGCACTTTTCCACCAGCCTTCTCTACCATTTGGCAACATCTTTTGGGGAGCCACAACCTGCATGGTCAGACCTGAGAGGAGAGGTCAGATGTCAGCAGAGATGGCTCAGCTGAGCCCTGAGATCCAAGCCTATGGCCAGGAATTGCTGGAAAGGCCATGTGCTTTGAGGGGATAGAGGAGAATCCCACAGCAGGTAGTTATGAGATGGCTCACCCCTGGGAAACTTTCCTTTGAACTGCTGTCAATTAAAGGGTGACTTATGGCCTCGAGCACTAGTTGATTTTTTTCTTAATATTTACTATTTAAATTCTAGATGTTCTTGTTATCCAGACTTGTTTGTGCTTGGTCTGCCTAATTTAAGCTAAACCAGCTCCTCAGGGCAGAGTTCTGGTCTTCTTGTGTTTGTTAATTGCCATGTGCCCCCTAAAATCATGCAGATTGTAACAAATAAAATAGCAATGCTGGGTCCTTCTGGTTTTAGCCAGTCATTCCCAAAGCCAATCTTTCCTTCTCTTTTTGGTGCTGGTTAGGTATACCTATATGTACAGGTATCCTTGTGTTGAAATCATCTTTGTTCCAGATTTTAAAACAAAAGAAAATTGTATTTAAATGAACAAAATCGCATCCAAGGAGAGGAGGACCATATTTGGGATGTCTGTATCTTTGTTCCTGTGACCTTTTTGGTTTGGGCACCTGGTTCACCAAAAATTCCTCAGCAGTGAAATTCAGTATCAAGAGTGAGACCTTCAGGCAGGATAGATCCACCTGCTTCCCTGAAGGAGAGGGGAATTGAGGGCATGGCACCTTTGAAGCTGCTCCAGGGGCACCTGCCAGACAAGACTCATTTTGGGATGGCTTGTGGGGTGGAATGAGTTCCTTAGGAAAGAGCTCCAGGGAAGCCACAGCCGTCCTCTTGCCTGCTCCTGGCGCAGCAGCCAGACTGGGTGAAACCAGAGTGTGGTGGGAGAGGTGGATAACGCAGCTCCTCCCTAGATGAGGCAAAGATGTAGCTTTTGTGGGGTCTTCTCAAAGCTGCAGTTTTGGATGATTTGGATACAACCTACCCTGGAGCATGTGCTGAGCAGGTGTGTGTGCCGAAAGGGAAATCAGCTGCCACTGCTTTGGAAAGGGAAGGGATACCACCTCACCTGTGACACTTGGCTTGTGAAGGGTTTGGCACTTTTATCATAACCCTGTGGATCATACACCTCCACCACAATATTGTGAATGGCTTCCCCCACAGAGCACAGAAAAAGAAAAGAGGTTTTTCAGGGCAAAATGAGTTTGTCTGATGTTGTAGCTGGAGTTTATGTTTCACTGTGCTTGTCAAAATGTCACTAACCCAAATGTGAAGCAGTCGAGGAAACCACATTACACCTACACAAATGTGGTGGCGTAAAAAATCAAACCTGCCCCCCAACTCCAACCCTCCGTGGTCCAGCCTCAGAAAAATGAAGATAAACAAAATCTCATGGGAATTCTGGTCCAACTCCTGTCTCCAGCTCTGGCTTAGATTGAAGATGACTCATTTGCTGTGACATGGTGGTGAAAATGAAAGTCTGGATTGGTCTTCTAGCATGCAAAAACCACACTGTGCATGCTGTTGTCCTGCACACTGAAGTGGGATTGTTTTAACAAGTGGATTGCTAGAGCTCTTGTCCATCTTCCTGCACCCCCTTCCCTCTCCTCCAGCCCCAGAGACCAAGCTGGGAGAAGTCAGGCAGGGACCTCTCACTCCAATGCACCCCAGCCTGCACCTTCAGAGAGAAGCAAACATGCTGCCTGCCTGCTTGGGAGCAGTGCTCAGATGCAAGCCTCCACCACAGATGGCTGAGACTGAGTTTTCAGTTCACTGGGTCTGTTATTTCTACCCTGTTTGAACCAGAAATATGTTTGTTTAAATATTTTCTCTGAAATTTCACTTTTGGAAATTTGCCTTGTAGCATTTCAGAAGTAGATCACTTGGTCATTTATTTAATTTGGAAGCTAATTATTACAATTTTATGGTGTTCATTGATGTCAGTTATCAGAGCTATCCTGATAAGAAATACAAATAGTACAACCCCCAAAATAAACCACCTAAAAACATTTTGACATTAGATTTTCAAATATCATTTCAAAACTCTAAATTCTGACTTCAAAATGCCAATGTGTTCTGGATTGAAAGCACCTAACTGATTTTGATTTCACTCCAGTGTCTTTTTAATGAGATTTTTATTGAGATCATTGCTAAAGAGACTAAATTGGGTAAAGGCTTCAGTTTTGCATTAGAATTTCACTCTTAAATTCTGTTGCCACTACCCTGCACCTGCAGCAGAGACATTTATACAAGGTAAATGTTTCCATTGAGCCTGGATGAGAGGCTTTTGCCTGGCTCTTAGAGAAATGTTAAATGAAACATCCTGTTAAGAGTTTGATTTAATGACACAGTAAATTTATCTTAATGTATCTTTATTTTCTCAGACCTATCTGGACTCCAGCTCTTTTCATTAGGGGTAAATACTCAGAAACTAAGTCACTGCCTACTTACATGTCATACCTGACCGAGACAAGCCAAGAGGGATTTATGATGTCAGTATTAAATATGAGATGAAATATTAACATGTAAATATGGTGATGGAGCTTACCAAGAGAAAGCTTCTGCTGTATTTCTGTGTAGCTTTCATTGCTCCTTTTGAGAGGAGGGAGCTGAAGGAGGGATCACAAGAAGACAAGGTTAGGAGATAGGGCAGCAAGGCTCCAGGTTTAATGTTGGGGGCCATTTTAATTTCTGATGGTGGTGAGTTCCACACCACATAAATCACGGGTCTGTGGGAGAGTGGCCACGTGCTGCTGTCAGGAGGAGATGGATGAGATGGATGGCTGCTGAGAGGGAGAGGTGGGCTCCCAGGTGAGCCTGGCAGGGCACACACAGCCTCAGCAGGCACTGAAACCTCTCTGGCTGCATCCAGGACTCTGCATCCCACCAACAGGATGGGGGGGAAGGTTTGTTCCCAGAGACCTGCTTTGCTGAGCAGACGTGTTGCTCTATTTTGCATCACTGCATGTTCGGTTTTTTTCTTCTTTTTTTCTTCTTTTCTTCTTTTTTTCTTTCTTTCTTTTCCTTTTCCTTTTTTTTTTTTCTCTTTATTTCTTTTTTTTCTTTTTTCCCCTTTTTCTTATTTTTTTCTTCTTTCTTTCCTTTTTTATTTTTGGCATTTTTGGTTTTTTTTTTTTGTTGGTCGGGTTTTTTGTTTGTTTGTTTGTTTGTTTGGGTTTTTTTGTGTAAAAAAAGGAAGCATCGAAACCTTGCCCACCTCACTCACCCTGGGGACAAACAGTAATCATGGGCAGGTGAAAAGCACTTTGTTTTGTACCTGCTGTTTCTTATCTCACAGTGCTCAACCCAGTCCCCAGGGCGCCAGGACTGACCCCAACAGCTGAGTGGGCATTGCCAGGCAGAGGAAGACAGCTGAAACCAAAGAAGCCACTCCCACAGGTGGCTGCTATTGCCAATGTCCTGTCAGGACACACATGGGAACAACACAAAGCTGCTCACAACCCATTCCTCCAGAGACCCAGCACTCCTCCTGCCAGCCTGGCATCCAGAGGCCCTTCTCCTGACTGGACCAAGAGCTGGGGTTAAGCCACAAGGTGGCTGAGGCTTGCTGCTGGCCTGCACAGTTCACAGAGAGTGCTGCTGCTGGCTCCCTGCATGAGGCTCCTCATCGCAGGACAGCAGCAGGGTGGCAGGGCTGTACTGCATCTCATCCTTGCTTGTCCCCTCCTGTCTCTGCACTCCTTGCCCTGTGCTGAGCAGGATAGCAGAGTGAAGATAATGATCCTCATTTGTATCAGTTAAGGTCTCAGCCCACTCTGGAATTTACTTCATTAGGACTGTAGGCTGAATTTATTTTCATTTCTCCTACTCTAATGCCTTGCTGCAGTGTAACTGGAGCATCTCTTTTTACTGTACTGAAGTACCAGACTTGTCTCTTCTCATTTCTTTTAACCTTCTTCAGGTCTTGCTTCCGCCACTTCCCAACTTCTCTTTCTTCCAGTTTCCTCTCTCTGTGAGCTATTTACCCACCTCTTTCTTCATCCAGCCTCTGACGCTGGGCATCATCTGGATTCATCGTCTGGATTCATCCTCTGCTAGCAATGGAAAGGCAGCAGGCAGGGATGCCTGACACACTTGGTACTCCCCTGGGCTGTGGGTGAAACCCAATCTCACTGCAGGGGACAGGTTCATATCCCTTCTCCCCCAGCTGCAGTGGATCAGAAGATGTACTTAAGGTAAGAGGCTGAGGCAGGACAGAAAGCTCCTGCTGCCTCTAGGGCAGGAAAAAAAGAGCGGGAGAGACAAGAGTTAAAATTTAAGGAGGGAAGCAGATGGGACATGGGGAGTGGAGATCAGGGCCCATTGCACAGAGGGGTACCTGTGCATGGTGCAGTGCAGCTGTGCATGGTGCAGAGCAGCTGTGCATGGTGCAATGCAGCTGTGCATATCCTACCCGGACCTGGTCAAAAGCCATTCTTCCTGCCTAGCCGTGCTCTCCCTCCAGCCCGGAGCTGGGATGGGACTGGTCGTTGAGAAGCTGCCCAGTCTGCAAGGAGGCTGGGTCCTCCTCCCATTGCCCCCTACTCTCATTTGTGCCTTTGGCGGAGGAAAAGCAAGACAAAGGAAACTTTTGAAGTGGCCTTCTATGGGTCCCTGCCTCTCAGCACTTTGGTCCCGTGCTCCCTCTGCTGGGAAAAGTAAAGAGATGAAAATCAACACAAAATGGGCAGAATTGGCTTGGAAAGTGCTAACATGACACTTTCCATTCTGTCAGAGGCCTGTATAGCTGTAGTTACACCCACTGACTCCTGGTGGACACACACAGAAATTTGTTTGTTTGCTGTTCCCATGGGGTTTTCTGTGAAAAGAGATGTATGGCCTCCTTTCATGACAGCCTGGCTTTACTACAGCTGGTCTGGTCCCTGTGTTTGACCCTAGCATGGGACTCTTTCCAAATCCTCACCCTGCACTTGGTGTGCTGAGGACTGGTGGCTCAGCACACCCATCACTTCTTGCTCTTTCACCTGGTGTAAGACCCTTAAAAGCTCCCTAGGGGCAGAGAAGTCCTTCATTGTGGGTTCCCTTTTCCAGTAGCACTGGTGCTGCGTTATAACACCAGAAATAACTGTTTTCAACAAGGGAAATGGCAAGGTTTAGCTGTGTGTGCTTGTGTGTTGCAAAAGCCTTCATCCTGCATGTGTGCTGTCAATGGATGAGGAGAAAGTGTGTGCCAAGCTCTTCATTTGTTTTGGAGGTGGTGGCAGCACGTTTGCTTCTATAGAAAGCTTCACAGACTTTTTTTTCCCCATCAATGGGCAGTCCCTAACTGCATTTATTCATTCCATTGAAACAAATGAGTCTGTGGCTGGATCTGGCTGCATGGCCTTCAAGGGAATTTATTCTGTATCTTTCGTGTTAGTGATATCTGTGAAAAACAGGAAACTGTTTTCCCATCTCATTCACATAATAGATAAGATGAGAAATTAGCTGCTGGATGAGCATCCCGGGGGCTGTTTATTTTGTCACAATAACTAAGGCTCTGCTGTCTCCTGTTCACGCACACGTGTACCAAGGCGCGCACACACACACACACACACATGCACACTCACACTCCTGCTGTCTCTCCCTCAGGGTCATTTTCTCACTTGAGAGTGGCTCTGCCTCATTGTGACAAACCTCCTGATTTGTAGAGATTTCCCTCCCTCAATTTCTCTTCTCTCTTGCTTTCTCCCAGAGCTGGTGGATGTGGGGTGCCTGGCCCCCACAGCTGGCTGTGTGCACCCCTAAGGGTAAGGGAGGAAGGTTTGGGTGAGCAGTGGATTTTCACCAGCGCAGCTTGGTACATGAACCCTCCTGCTGGCTGCTCCTCCTCCTTCCACATGGGCCAGGCACACGGCAGGAGGCCCCAGGTGCTGCTGTGTGATCCCCAGAGCCTGACCCCCTTGGATGAACTCCACAGCCTGACAGCAATGATTTCTTCCCCAGCCCCAGGAGTACCACACTGTCCTTCCTCCCTCTGCAGATGGTGACCAGTGCCATGTCCAGGTACCGGGTAACCCACTGGTGACAGGCAGCACCCACTTTCCTTAGAAATTTCCTTCTCCCACCACCTCACATTTTGCCCTCTTTCAGACAGTAAAATGAAGTAAAAAATGGGTTGAATTTGTTATGTCCAAGAGATGCAGTTAGTCCTTGGGATGAAACAAAAGTATTCCCAGGAGGATGCTGGAGAAGGAAAGGGTGCTTTGCTCTCCCTGCATTTGCCTTCCTGCAGACCTGGGCTGGGGGAAAGCTCACAGTCTTGGAGCAAATTTGAAAAAAGGAAAGTGTAGTCAAAGCAGAGGTTGGGTTTTTTTGTTTTGTTTTGTTTAATGTTTAGAAAACTAAAGAAAAGGAAATCAATTATGAGGCCTACCTGAATTTTATTTCCTCACCAAAAACCAAATTACTCAGCAAACTTATCGCTTGCTATTGCAGGCCTTGGTATTAAAGAAAACAATCAGGCCAGCAGGATTAATCTCTGACAGCTGCCTTATCTTTAACTTGCACCTTTGTTATTTTCTGATGAGCTTCTCTTTTTTTGCTGCCACGTTGTACCATACCTCACTGGTTCCTTTCATTTTATCATCAGGCAGGAGCGGAGGACCTTTCAGTTTATTAAAAAACCTTTATTTGTGAAGAACAAAGAGAGGGGAAAAAAGGCAAACAATGAGGTCAGACAATCTCCTTCTTGCCAGGAGTCACTCACCTGTTATTTAGAGTGTTATCAGTTCGAGGAGACTTGCATCATTGAAAATCAGTCCCTGACAGCACGCCCGGTAAATGCACACACACATGGACGTGCACACACACAAAAGACCCTCACGATTGACTCATACCAACCTCCAGACAAGGTCCTCTCCTGCCAAAGCTATAATATTTCCAGGGGGGGAAGTCCATTCTTGCTCTGGCTCGAGGGTGGCAGTCAGGGTTTTGGTGCAGGAGTACGGCTTTGGCAAGCCCAGCTGTACCAGCTGCCTGCATCACAAGCAGTGTCCTCTGCCCCCAAGAAAGCCTCCTGCCCTAACCTGCTTTGTGCTCTCCTGACAGGGCCTTGGCACACAGCGGGACTTCTGGATTTTCGAACAACAGCATTCCCTTCTGCAGTGCCTCTCCAATTCTGCTTTGCTAGAGAGGGTGATTCAGCCAGCACCCAAAGTGACTTTGTCAGGTAGCTGTTGTTTCTCAGCTGCAGTCCTCAGTGTTGTGCAGGTGCCAATCCCCTCAGTGCAGGAAATGCCTCCTGCCTTTGTCCTGCTGGTGGGTACCGCTGTGGAAGTTTTCACAGAAGCCTGTATGGGTGAGATGTACTCTGATTGCAAAATGTAGAGCTGGTTTCCTGTTCTTCATGTAACAAGTCCAGCTTGCAGTGGTGTTTTGCTTCCTTTCATCCCACTGAATTCTGGACTTGGAGGATGTGAACTTATGATTGAGTGAATTTGAGTTAGAGACATCACACTGCTTTCCCTAGGATGGAGAGCTGCACATATGAAAACAGAGTTAAAAACCCCAGACTTTTCTTCTTGGAGTTCAAAGAGAAAACCAACTTTGAAGCTAACTTTAAGGAAGAACCTGTTGAAAATGTTGAGATTATTGGCAACTAACTTGTGACATTTGGCAATGGAGTTAGTGCAACTGAGAAAATGTTCAGCATTTAAAGAGAGCTAACAAGAGAATCAAACAACACACCCCAACCAACCCCAAAATAATAATAAAATGGTGTTCCTCAACTCCCAGTAAAACTGAAAAGGCCTGGAACACAAGAGGTGAAGCCCCAGATACAAACCTTTACCCTGCTCTGTGGGAGTGGTTACAGACACAGCCTGTACACAATGACAGAAGACATGATGATCCAGCAGGATGAACACTTTACTGGCAGAAGTTTAAATTGGTCTCCTGTAGGTCACACTGCCAAGAATGGTGCATGGCACTCTTGTCCTTTGCCTCTCCTCTGAACCAGAGGGGGAAGCAGATGGTGTAAACCTGTTTCTCCCAGAACTATGCCAATCCTCATCACAGGAAAAAAGACCAAACCTTCTGCTGCCTGTTTGAGGGAAGTCTCAGTCCTTTTTATACCACTGGAGACTCCCTCAACAATGCTTTTGTAAGGTAAAGAAAGCGCAGCTCCAAAGAGCTGACGTACCCTGCTCTTTCCTGGTTACATGCTTTGGGGCCCTGTGTTTCTCTCCTTTCCTGGGTCTCAGAGTGATTTCTGCACTGTGTTTTGTCCATGGTTTTGTCCTGTAAGCTCTAGGCAAGAAGCTCTGCCGCACCTGGCTACAGAAATTGAAACACTACAACTACCATTGCATACCCAAAAGCAATCATTAATTATAGCTGGTTTATTAAATAAAAATATACAGAGGTGTCTAGCTAAAAGGGTGTTTATAAAATGATTAGAGGTATTTCCAGACTGTGGAGTTACACAAAGAAATGCTTTGAGAGATCATTAGCTGTTTACCTGTGCGTGTCTCTATGCATGTATGTGCAAGTGCCTTTCAACAGAATCAGCTCTATCATCAGGCATTTTCAGCAATCTGCCTCTCTTCTTTCCAGAAGTTTTAATTTCTGCCCTGTAAGAATTATTTAGTGTGACTGCTTAGTTCTAATCTGCGATGTTCGAATCCAGCTGAAAAGAGCCTGAGAAAAAGGGCAGAGATGGTTACACAAAGGGGAGACTAAAATCTGAGGAAAAGGAGAAAATAGTTCTTTGACAAAGGGTTAGGGATCTCTTTTGATGTGTTCTGTTTTTGTACCCCAGGCTTTATTAGTGCTTCTTTCTTTCTTTCTTTCTTTCTTTCTTTCTTTCTTTCTTTCTTTCTTTCTTTCTTTCTTTCTTTCTTTCTTTCTTTCTTTCTTTCTTTCTTTCTTTCTTTCTTTCTTTCTTTCTTTCTTTCTTTCTTTCTTTCTTTCTTTCTTTCTTTCTTTCTTTCTTTCTTTCTTTTCCTTCCTTCCTTCCTTCCTTCCTTCCTTCCTTCCTTCCTTCCTTCCTTCCTTCCTTCCTTCCTTCCTTCCTTCCTTCCTTCCTTCCTTCCTTCCTTCCTTCCTTCCTTCCTTCCTTCCTTCCTTCCTTCCTTCCTTCCTTCCTTCCTTCCTTCCTTCCTTCCTTCCTTCCTTCCTTCCTTCCTTCCTTCCTTCCTTCCTTCCTTCCTTCCTTCCTTCCTTCCTTCCTTCCTTCCTTCCTTCCTTCCTTCCTTCCTTCCTTCCTTCCTTCCTTCCTTCCTTCCTTCCTTCCTTCCTTCCTTCCTTTCTCTTCTTTCTTTTTCCTCTCAGTATCTCTGTCCTTTTCTCTCTAGACCAATACCAATCACATATTGTAGGAAGCTCTCAATATGAGCTTGAGGGACACATCACATGAGACCTCAAGGATCCCCTTGCAAGGAACTTATCAGTAGCATCCCATAACTTGAGCTAAGGGAGGTAGCCTGTTTAACTCCCTTTTGTTTGGCCATATCTACTTAATCATTTCTGGAAATACAGTGTTCTTGTCTTTCCTTCCCTGGCTCTCCAGTAAACAGCCCTGGCCTGAAACAATTGCAATTATTTATTTGATTTCATTTATGCTCTGCACATTCTTAGATTTTGTTAGCTGCAGTTAAAATAAAAACAAATCAAACCTCATACTCCCTACTGAATTATACTGCCATGACAACAATGAAAGTAAAAGTGTCCTCATCAAAGCCTCCCCTTCCCAGCCCACCGCAATATTTTAAACTAAAGCTTAACAAAAGAGACAAGTTTTGCAATGTGCCCTGAAGGTTTGCCACACAAGAAAGCAAATTCAAGAGTGTGGGCCTTCTTCTGCTGAGAAATAAAACCCAAAGCCATTTCCAAATGTTCCAAGGACTTCCAGTTCAAAGGCACCAACTTATCTCCATGGTGGACCTAGTGTTCGTGGCCAGATGCAGTTTCTGTGGGACGAGCAGGTTCAAATCACAAGGAGATTCAGAAACTAAGGCCCGAATTGCACCTGGAAATGAACTGAAAATTGGCGCAGCCTGTGTGCCATCTGCGCTCTATGGTTTGTGTCTGAAATGTGGATATGTAAGCAGGCAGCTGCATACTGCAATTAGCTGAAGTTTCTGAGTGGTCCTCAGACGTAGAGCTGAGCAGACCACATGGCAGCGATCCAGTCTGGAGATGAGAAAAGCACACACAATGGTGACACAGTCCAACAGGACAAGAGGTTGAAATCTCCTCACCAAGCAGATAGGAGAAGGGGAAATAAACACTCGTAGCTCCTGCTGCCACTGGAACATTCAAAAGCATCTGGAAATCCAGGAGGCCTTCTCCAGCCGGGCAACAAAGGGCAAGGCATCCCTCCATCCAGATGGCGAGCACCACTTTTGCCATCTCCCCCAATTATTTCCTGCCACCATTATCGTTTTGATTTCATGTGCAGTCAGCTCTTGTCTTCCAAAACCTGGATTTAGATTGAGCCTGAGAAAGCCAAATGTCTGCAAAACCTGAAGTCCCATGAAATAGGAGTCACAGTTGCTGAACAACATGAGCATTTTCCTGGCATTGTTTTCCAGCACTGTGATGGTCCCTTTGTGAGCACCACAAACCATCTGTGAAAAAAAAAACACCAATGAAATAACCCTCTAATAACATCAAAATACATGTATTATTTTATTCACATGGCAGAACCTCTTGACCATAAACTAGGTGGGCGCAGTCTATAAGTGCTGTGAAGTTTTCTGTTTGGGGATACTCTGTCTAGAGTTTGTCTCAAAGGTGGTAGTCTCCTTGCTGCAGTGAATAAAACCTATTTGAGGCCTGCTGAGGCTACCACACCCAGGATTCACTTTTAGCCATAGTTATAGGAGTGAGGAAGACTGCAGCAACATTTCCAAAGGAATTTTTGGAGGAAAATAGTGGCTCAAAGGGGGAAGTTGAGTTTGGAGCTTTACTGTTGTCCAAGAATTGTACTGAGAGCCCAAGTATATTGCACTATGAGAGACTGATATATGGAAGGGATGCCAAACAGATGGATTACATTACAAGGTGACAACTGTATCATCAGGAACCCAGTGCATCCAATCTGCCCTGCCTTGCTCAGATTTTAGGCTGGTGTAACTCTTTTAAAGTGACTTCTCCCTGCTGAGGCACCCTGGAGCAGTGCATTGTCCTGGAGCTGTGTGATGGTGCAGCCAGTCTTGCTTCTTGAGGGACAGAGAGCAATTGTGCTGCTGGGGTGAATAAATAAAATCCCTGCACCTCAGAGTTTTGACAACTGTGCAATCTGGAAGCTACTCGTCACTAAAAGGAGTTTCATCAATGAAACAATAAACACATGGAAGCTCAGAAAACCCAGGAAGCAAACTCCAGTTTTTGGAGAATGATTGCATGTCATGAACAGTAATATAGAAACCCACCTTATTATATCACCTGGATGTGAAAGGTTTGGTGTAAAGTTAGATTTGTTCATTGTCTTAACTGAAATGGAGACAATGCTCCTTTGTGTTCAGGAAGCACTGAATACCCAGCCCACTGTGGGATGCCCTGCTTGATTTTGTTCTGACACACCCAACATCCTGAGGACTGGCAGCTAATTTCAAATTGGACGGCTTTGATTGTTACTGGTGTGTGAGACAGAATGGCAGCACAGGCTGAGGCTGTTGCTGACAGTTAAAATAATGATCTTTTTTACTAGAGAACTGTGCACGTCTTGAGTCACTGAGAGAAAATGGCTTGCAGAGAGATCCAGAAGGCAGCTTTTATACTCCTTTTTATAATACAATGGCAGGGGAGACTCACACTTGAGATTTCTGCTCACTTAATACCAGTTTTGATTTTGTCCAGCTTTGACTTTGTTCCTTGCACAAACTGCACCTTGGTTAAGGCCTGCTAGTTTGCATTTATCCCTAGGAGAATACTGATGTGATTTGTCAGTGTAATTTTCTGCATAATGAATTTGGTAGCCTTGATTTTAAAGTTTTCTTTTTGAGCTCTGTGACCTTGTGAAACTCTGGGAGCATGCTGTTTACCAGGCCACCCACCTACCCAGATATCCCAAGCTTTCTATGCCTCTTTTTGTGGCCAGTCAGTCTTGAGGGATCTCTCCCACCTACTTGTTTTCCCATGCTGCCTTGAAATCAGTTACATACCTTAGTTTTCAAGGCCTGGTTCCCCAGATAGATCATCACTGATTCACCACCATCTCCTGTGCACTCATGAAATATCTGCTTCCACCTCCAGTCAGGCAATTTTCTGGTGTCTATTACCCGTTTGTTAAATTTTCAAACAACGGCCTCTGTGTTTTCTTCCCTGTTGCATTGTTAAAGCTTAAAACAAGAGCCTCTCTGTTTCCTTTCCTACTGCATTTTGAGCTCAAGATGCATCCCCTGCAGCCAAATCCAAACTTGCCTTATTATTGCTGTCCAACCCGCCTTCAAACTGTTCTTCCTAATGGTATCTATAAAAGACTGAACAACTGCTCGTGGGTGTGCTGGAGTGACTGCCTGCCCAGCTGACTATTATTTTCCAGTTATTCCCTCATATTTCCTTCCTGTCTGCATTTGTCTGACATCTTCTTTCTCCCATTAAGCCTCATTTCTTTGTATTTTAGACCATTTTTCTTGCGTTCTGCTGATACAGCACATGCTGCAGTAGGAGCCTTGCCTGTGGCTAGGGATCTTGGGCTTGGTGATGGCTTACATCAGGTGGAGATGTGCTGCTGGGAGACAGGAGCATCCCTGTGCTGCCTCTGCTAGCTCTGGTTAGTGTGGGACACAAGTTCCTCAATCCCCTGGCACAGCTGTGCAGCGTCGTGGCACCCTCTGTGGAGTCCAGCCCTGGGAATTTGGGACATAGAGGGAGAGGGAGAGGGAGAGGGAGAGGGAGAAGAGAAGAGAAGAGAAGAGAAGAGAAGAGAAGAGAAGAGAAGAGAAGAGAAGAGAAGAGAAGAGAAGAGAAGAGAAGAGAAGAGAAGAGAAGAGAAGAGAAGAGAAGAGAAGAGAAGAGGAGAGACATTATTTAGACCTATTGGCCAAACACGTTTAAAAAATTTTACTGTATTTTTTCCACCTCAGTGGAATAGAGAAATTCTGTGAAAATATTTTAAAGATAAGTACTAGTTAAGTAGCTCCCAAATAATCATATTTTTATTTGAGCTTTATATTTCTCTTAAGTTAAATCCATTAGTAGATTAGGTTTTGCCAGCTCTATTCATGGCTATTTGATCTTTGAATCCTTTCAAGAAAATCAATGTGTGGCTTTCCAGCTAATTAGCATCGCGTTAATAAAATGTATAAGGCCGAACCTCTCACTTCATCTTACAAGGTCTGTGGGGAGGATCAGCAAGTCCCGGGGCGCCCGGGCAGGGCGGCATCCTGGTGTGGGTGCAGCATCCCAGTGTGGGTGCAGCATCCCAGTGTGGGTGCAGCATCCCGGGGGTGAGTGCAGCATCCCGGGGGTGGGTGCAGCATCCCGGGGGTGGGTACAGCATCCCGGTGTGGGTGCAGCATCCCGGGATTGGGTACAGCATCCCGGGATTGGGTACAGCATCCCGGGAGTGGGTGTAGCATCCCGGGGATGGGTGCAGCATCCAGGGGATGGGTGCATCATCCAGGGCGGGCAGGCACGGCCGTCCCTCCCCGATTTTCCGCCCCCCTCCCGCTTTCTTCTGCAAATCAAAGCAGCCATCTGCTGTGACAAGTGTTCCCATTCACCTTTTCCCTCTTATCTGCTCCCTCGCAGGGAAGTGCTCTGGAGGCTGACAGCCCGGTCTCCCTGCTGAGGCTGCATTTCTGCAGCCATCGCCCCCCGCCCCCTCCGGCTGCGCTCCCTCACCGGCGGGGGCTCCGGGAGAGAGCCGGGGCTGCGGACCTGCGGGCGAGGAGGGGCTGTGGAGGTGCTTCCTATGCCCGAGGTACCGCGCCGCTCCGCATCCCTCAGCATCCATCAGCAGTGGTCTGGATGCATTGACTCCCTCATTGTATTTATTGCTCCCGTTTTTGAAGGAGATGTTGGTGGGGAACACAATGAATAGTCAGACAGACCACTTTTCTCATTTCCCCTTTGGCTTCTTTCCCTCAAACTTGAGCAGCTTGCCAGTGTTTTTCGTTTGTGGAGAGAAAATAATTCGTGTGATTGAGAAGCGTAAGGTAAAAATGTGTAACAGGCCCCGATAAATCACGGCAATAATGGCAATGCAGCAGATCTCAGAAATGCTGGGGGTAAATATTTTTTTCCTTTTCCACCCAGTCAGCTGACACATCTGTGGTTGCATAGGTGTCAACAGAGAGAGAATTATTTCCCTGCATGAAGGAAACCTGAGAAGGATAAAAAAAAATAATGATCGAGGAAAGGATAAGAAGCTCCTGTGAGTACTTTATTTTTCCCTGCCGTAAGGGGGAAAAAACCCCTTTGTTTTGTTCTCTTGTCTGGATGTGACATTTTACACCGCTTCCCTTCTGTTCTTTCTTTTCCAGTTCTGAAGGCTGTGGCTGTCTCACACAAGTATTCCTGCGGCACGCTGCTAGCCCACTGAGGGCTGCCAGTGTGGGCCAGCAGCAGCTCCATCCCCAGGGCCTCCCCCTTGCAGTCCCACAGCCTTTTCAGGAGGGCATGGAGTGCTTTCTCAGGGCTGATGCTGATTGCCTGAGAGTTGGTGATGCTTCATTGTAGAGTAAATTCCACAGTCTCAGCTTTTCACAGCCTTTGGTCCAAACCACTCTGTCCTGGTGTCTCCCGGCACAGCTGCACAATAAAACCTTTCCCTTCATTTGAGCCATTGGAGGGTGAAAGAACTTCTCAAGTTCAGTGAGAGTTAAGAGCAAAATAATGTCATTAGAGTTCCTGGTAACTGATAGAACAACATCACTAGATGTTACTGGAGTGAAACTGAGAGTGAGTGGTAAGCCTGCCTCAGCCACTGCTAAATTTGACCTGAGACTGGCTCCAGGTTTTGTAGCCTTTTGACCCTCATTCCATGGGAATGTGCTGCTTAATGCTCTTCTCTTGCAGGCTGTTACTTAAAGTTTTCATTAATTAGTTAACAATATTTGAGCTAATACAAAACCCCTTAGGTTTCAGAGCTCCTGAAGAGTCTGAGGAACTTTGGAGTAACTTGATAAAGTCAGGTAGGTTGATAGGTCAAACCCAATTCTAATTAGTGAAAAAAGGTGAAGGACATCCATGGAAATAATTGGAATAAATCACAGAAGCTAGTAGAGTATCCAGCAAAAAGAAAAAGAAGTAATGTGTCTTGGAACTCTGTGGAACTTAAAAAATCAACTCCCCTTTGTAAATCACTCTTCAGCCAATAGAAGGAAAGTTAGTCCATCTTACAAAACTTTTCAGTTCATCAAATAATAAAGAAATTTTAAAAAATCTTGATATGCAAGATGAAAGTATTTGCAGAGTGAAAGGCTGGAAGTTGTGTATAGAAGCTGTGAGAGACATGGAAAGATGACCTTGGAGAAAGAAGGGTAAATGCAAGAAATGTAGAGTAGACCAGAGGTTTGCGAGGTTCTCACAGAGGTGTGCGACCCTGAGGTTGTAAAAAGAGGAAGGAGAGCTGCACCCTGCCAGTGGCATAAAACCTGACACTCCATGGCATAGCTCACACACCCACTGTACACCTTCAGAAGATATTTTTGAAGTAGGTAAGTTATTTCATGACTCCTTACTACAAATAGATTTGCCTTATCACTGGGACTGCTCATACTGGTTGCTCACGGAGGTCTTGTACTTGTCTCCACTGTTCACCTGTACTGGGATAAAATGACATTTCTCGGTGCCAGATCTGCAAGGACTTTCAGTGGAAATATTAATTTAAAAAGGTTCCTAGTATTCTGTCATGTAAATGTCCTTGAAAATTGTCTTAAGGACTTCTGTCCATATTCTCGGTGCTTTCTCCCAGTGCACTGTATTCATGTGGACACTGCCATGCGTCCTTGTCTGAATGAGTCAGGAAGTTTCTATGGGACGACTCTGGTCTGGATCCAAGATGTGCTTTTAAAGAAAATAACCTTTTCACCATAAAATAAAAATAAAAATAATTAAAAAAAAAAAAAGTGTGTTTGGCTAGTATAGTGTCAAAGTGCTGAGCAGTACATTTTCTGAGCATGAAACATATTGACAAAAATTCCCTGTCTCACTAGATGGGATTATGATAAAGTGCTGTGGCTTCATCACTATTACTGCCATGACGGGTTTTTGCTTGTTGGTTTCTTTAGGTTAACATTTGTAATGTTGCTAAAAAGCAATTCTCTCCTTGTTCCTGATTCAGCTGTTCTCCTTGTCCGTGGTGGACTAAAGAAAAGTAAAAGCATGCAGGATGGGAATGTGGTCAGCTCTGACTGGCATGGATGGGACAGAGGGCAAAGCCTGAGAATGTCTCTGCTGTTGTGCTGTGGTGTGTGTGCGTGTCCTGCAAGGCTTTGGGGGCATCACCAGTGTTGCAGAGCTTTGGCCTTTGATTTTTCCCATGTGACAGATGCAGACTCCTTTTCAGCTTGGCTTGCTCTCACACTCACAGTGGCGATGCCTCGGTCATGGCTCGGGTGGTCTAGCACATCGGGAGTGATGAGGTGACGTGGGAAGGTCTGACCCAGCCCTATGGCTAGAGCAGAGGGAGCTGCTACATGTCTGTGAGGAGGGAAGGCATTTATGTCATCCTTCAGGAAGCTTCTTTACCTTGAACTGACTGGCAAAGGTTAGACTGAACTTTCTGTGCTGATTAATAAAGCCTCTGTGGATGGGGTCCAAGCCAAACCTGTGAACAGTCTCTATCTCTGAATTTCAGTTTGTTACAGCATTTACATTAAGTTGTAGATAATGTGCTCATATAGCATTAATCTAATACTCTGAATTATGAAGCCGTTGCAGTTGAATTAATGTCTATTTACAATCAAGTCTTATTTACCCCTTACGTTCAACTTCCTGAAAGAAACTCTCTTCTACCTATAATTTGCATATCTGCTTTTTAACAAATCTGGTAGAACTGTTAGGTGGAAAGTATGAAGTAGATTAGTGAAGGTATTTCACAGGCTTGGGCATGTAAAATGAGCTGCAGCATATATTTTACAATGGCTTCCTCCATTTTTAAACTGTGTTTCGAAGTTGTCGTGTTTTGGAAGCATGAGCTGCAAGAAAGATGCAGATTGCAGAGGATACACGCTGTTCACTTTGAATTTAAATCAGTTAGACATGCAGTAGCTCACCTCGTGAGTTTAGGGGGAAGTCAGCTCAAGGCTGGAAGATGAATTTGGCACATATTTACAAAGGCAAAACTGCAGGACCCACCAGCCAAGCATTTTATTAGAAAGACAAGTTAAATTTTGCTGGGTCATCCTAAAATAAGGTAGCCCTGAAGTCAGAAGCATGCATAATCCTAATACTAAATGTAGTGGGGTAAATATATTTAAAAATAATTAAATAACTTTGCATGATGGAAAACCCTAAATTATGTAGATTTGATTTTTTTTTTATTTCACCAAGTGGTTTTTCTGCTAATGAACTGTGAGAGTGAAGTTTGAATATTACAGTATTTGTCAACAAATATGTTTTCCAGTCTGTTTTGTTTATCAGCTAATTATTTGATTCAGATTGCCAGTAAGGTAGAATTATGAGACAGCAAGTGTGGTACAATTTCATTTTTCAGTGATCTTCTATGAGTCCCTTTAAATCTTCAGGGTGACTACCTCAAAATACCTCAAAATTTTCAAAAAAGCTGTTTGTTATATTTACTAACTGCAGGAGAAAAAATTGTAGCTTGGCAGGTTAGTTTTGTGATGATATATATTCTTAATATCCAGATAAATTTCTAATCCTACTGAATTCCTTTTTTGCCTTCAGTCATATCATTGTTGACATTTAGGTCCTGAAGTTACTTGCATTTAGTATAGAAATAAATAAACCCTTTTATCAGTTTTCAATTGAATGCTTTTCATTTTTTAATCTCTTGTTCTTTCATTATGAGAAACAGCAGATAACTCAAAAGTAGATTTTTTTTTTACTGTCACATGAAGAAGTCCATTTTTGTTACTTGTCTAAACTAGAAGTCCTATTCTTTTCAATCTCTCTTCCTATCGAAATTTTTCTCATATCTCTGATAACATGGCCCTGAATTACATAATGATGAACTGAAAGAGGCTGTTTCCTGTGGTGCAGATAGCTCTGATGAGTGTGTCTGCCAATACCATTGACGATCAATCGTCAGTTTGTACCGAGCACGTGGGACTCGGGGTTAATGGATGGAGTAGAAAGTCTTCCTGGTAGGAAAATGCCAGGAGGGATTTGCCAATCTAATTTTGGAGCGGATGGTAAGAGGCACTGTTGAAGGGGCCTTGTTCCAAATTCTTTCAAAGAAGTAATTGTTGAACGCTTTCTCAATAAATCATCTCTTGTTTCTGATAAACTCACCAGTGTTTGTTCTGCCTCTCCTTTTCCTGATGGGAGGATCAGGCTAAGCAGAACCAGCATCATCTGAGCCTTTTGCCTTTCTTAACCTGAGTGGCTGTTGCATGCAGGGAGCCCCCTGTGGGAGCGGCGCTGGCCAGGCTGTTTGATGGAGCTGCACAGGGTCACATTGACTCTGCTGAGTCCCTGGGGAGGGGGGCTCCATTGCAGAAGGGAGCCACTTTCTGTTCTCTGCTTTCCAAGAGAACAGAAACCTGGTGGTTATGGTGTTAGCACAAGCTCCATGGTGGGCTATAGTTATCCTAAGCCCTTCCCTGGGAACAATTACACCTTTGGTGGGCCTTGCTTCTGTTTCCACTCCTGTTATTTTCTGAACCACATCAGTCTCAAGCCAGCTCCTAGCTGAGGAACTTCCAGGTGTTTCCTTCGGCACCACCTCCATGTTTCTCCCTCAGCCTATGATGGTGGCCTGGTGTCCCTTCAACCCCCTTCCCTTTTCTAGGTGCTTTCCTCACAGTAGTTTCCTTTCCCTATCACTCACAATTCCCTCTGGTATCTTTTTCTCCACTGAGTCCCAGAGCAGGTCCTTATTTTGGATTGTAACAGGAACATTCAGATGTGAAGAAATCATGCAGTGTAAATAGTCTGGGAGCTGCTTCCCAGGAGTGTTTAGATGTTGTCTGGGCATTGTGGAGAGCCAATAAGCTTGGTTTTTTGTTGCTTTGCCTGTCCAAAAACCTAACTTTGTGAAATTCTGTGTCCAAATTATGAATATTCACTTCTTCAAAAACACTTCCTTCTCCTGAAGTAGGTGAGAAAATAGCTCCTGTGGCTGTTTACTATTTACAGAAATGTCAAAAGTAGTCTTGACTAAAATGTAAACATTGGCAGAGACAGTTCTACAGTGGACATTTGATTGAGATGGACATTAGATTTAACTTCCAAACACTTTGGTGTTCATTCATAACTTCAGATCTGGGAATGTTTAATTTGTATGTGTTTGCCTGGGAGATGAGGAGTTTCCTCTGTGTTAAACTGACTTCAGGCTGAGTGTGGTTGTTGATTTGTGTCATAACAAAAATAAAATCCCATTATCCAGATACCATTTCTCAAACTTTGATCTGACATGAGTAAAACAGTGATACTGAATTAATTTAATGTCATGGCTTCTGACTCTTATATTGTATGTGTGAAGAAATGTCCATAGGGTATTTTTTCCTATGGACAAAAATGAATTTGTGGTTTCTATATTTCACTCCAGGTTTATTGCCTTAAATACAGCACACAGAGAAGCATAAAGGCCAGAGAAGAAACATAAAAATGTCGATATCAACCTCTGTATGACCCTGCTAAAAGTAGCTACAGGAGTGACCCTTCAATGCATCCTCTCAGGCTTCAGAGTTCTGAGCAAATATTCCTATAAGGATCACTAGAAAGAGGAGTAACTGTGTAGAAAATATGTGTGTGTCTCTGTGTATGTGATAGAGGCAGTCAGGGCAAGTTTCTTAAAATTAGTATTTAAAATCTTCTGTAATTTGCAGCAAATCAAAACATGTTATTGTGTGAATAATATGTAAAGAGAGAGTATTATAAATGCATGCTACATTTCTGTATCTGCATACCCAAGGAAAGAAAATTTTATTCAATCCCATAATTTTTGTCATCCGATTGCTGCAAAAAAAATCTCACTTCTTTTGCATCTGTCACTATAGTATCTAAAATATGAATATATATTCAGGGAGCAATATCTTGGTAGACTGCAGAGAGGTTTCTGCTCCTCCCCAGCTAAAATGGGAGGAAAAAAAGTCCTCTTTTGCTATAGAATCTTTCCATTTTTATTTTACTGAGAACTCCTTTAATGTTTTGTTTTCTGTTGGTTTTATTTCTTCTTTTACCTCCACTTGTTTTTCCAGTAAAGAATAAAACAGAGTTGTGGGGTAAAGCAAAAGAAAGCAGGGAAAGAAGAAGGATTTACTCATCCTTAATTTTGACATAAAGCTTCAGAGAAAAGAGTGAATGAATGAAAAAGTTTGTCCCAGAGCTGTCAAAGTAAAACATTACTGGAAGCTGTTACAATTTTTGAGGAATTTGAATCGTCACCATTTGCAAGGGGGCAATCAGCTGCATTCACTTAGCAATGCAGTGAACTGAGGTTTCTGTTTCCTGACTGCTGATGCTGAATTACTGGAACTGTTTGACTGCTTTCTGAAATCCTCCATTCTTAAGGCACAACATATTTTGGGATCCAAACTGTAGTCTTGATTTCTGTAGATTAGATTTATTTGAAATACCCTGGTGGAACTCATTGCTTTGGGACAGAGGTCTCATCTGATCCCTGCTTTTAACATGCCCATTCCTAAATTGAGAAACCCATTGTTCTGCCTCAAACCATTAAGGACACAGATTAAACTGTCCAAAACCAAAGCACTTAATGGGGAGTAGCCTTCAAAACATGTATACATGTGTTTGTGCTTGGGAAACGCCTATATTTTGTGCCACCCAAATCTTTATTATTTTTAAAGGGGTGAGAATTTCTGAAAGCAAAGCATGAAGGGGATGCGAGGTGGCACTGCTTACTGACATCTTTGCAAAAGTACACGACTCAGAAATTTCAGTGTCCTCAGTGTCACCAATGCATGGATTGCTGCAGGCAGATGTGTATGCATGCAAGGGAATTTAAAATGTTTGGTTACGTATATTTAGGTGCGTGTGATTTTATAGGTAGGACACATTTGTTTTTCACAACTAAAATCTATTAAAATGCAATGTGCCTTTTGCTGGACACAATGGGGAATATTAAACAGAATAAAAGTTTTAAGGTACCGCAACTGCTTAATGTGCAAAACCAGCAGACAAACTTTTTTATGCTTCCCCTTGTCCTGTGACATTTAAAATATCCTGCTCACAGCCATCCTTACCTTGCCTAATTCTGGCTTTATATCTGACACAAAACACTTCCATCCTGAGGTGGGTCCTTGACAGTCTTTAATATGACAAAATGATTTGGGCTTCCTGTCATTCAGCTTAAATCACTTTTCTACCCACGCATAAAAAAAGCTCCAGCACAATCCTTGATGGCCTCAAGAAAAACATGTCTGGTCCCAGCCTAACCCTCAGCTGCATGGCACTGCATTGTCATCATAATTGGATGTGATAGATTTTCACTCTGCTTTACTAAAATTTTGTTTGTAATTGAGTAAATGTGCCACTTGCAGTTGAAAATAAATTAGCCCAGAGCAACAGCAGCTTGACTGTTTTTTAAAACTCTGTGTGTGGGCTTTTAAAATACACACACACACACACACACACACACACACACACACAAACACAAACACAAACACAAATATAAATATAAATATAAATATAAATATAAATATAAATATAAATATAAATATAAATATAAATATAAATATAAATATAAATATAAATATAAATATAAATATATAAAATAGAACAGGTGGAGTGTGTAGCTAGGATTAGAAAAATATCCCTTTCATTGTTAAATGGCGTCCTGAACTCCATTTTCTCTATGTGTGTTGTACATTTTCCCCCTCAGAGAGGGTGAAAACATAAAAGCAATACAGCAGACTGCAGCGTGGGGGAGGGTTTTTTCCTTCCTCAACACTTTCTACTTTTGTCAAGCCACCTGAGAAGTTGATATGAGAAGGGCATTTTAGAATAAAGACATTACTCTGACAGCAAATACAAATGAAATAAAATTGGCCTAAGGCTTTGATGCCAGAACCTGAATGGAGAGCTGAGACTCAGCAATGCACTAGTTTAATACACCAGAGAAATAGAACTAGAATAATTTGCAATGCAGGATGATGAAAGAAGAAAATATAACAAACCCGGAGATTAAAATAGAGTTTCCAGCCTGTGTATATTCACATTTTGCACTCAAGTTGACCCATAAACATTGCAAGAGAAGCAAATATGCACTTTTCTCTTCTTTTGGAACAAAGCTCTTTGATATGTGGAGATGCCATGTCAGGATCTCGACCTTGACACTCCCGAGGAAAGGATCTGAAGGTCTCAGTTTTGGATGAAGTCTTCTTCATGGACATCTCCCGACTCTAGAAGTAGCCACTGCCAGCCACATTAAGCCAGGTTGCTCTGGTCACTGAGCAGACAAATGGGCTTTGTGGTGGAAGAGAAGGGATCCTTGAGAGAAAGAAAGCACTCATAGGGCACCTTGTGCGTGTGGTTGATGCCCCTTTTCCCTGTACATGTGTACACATATGCCCAGCTCTCTCATGTTCCAATTGCTTTCCTAAGTGTAAAAACTCTAAAGTTAAGGACTTTTTTGGGTTTCGTGCTTGCACAACATTTATAACCAGAAGCGATCCTATGTGTTGCCACAATGCAAAAAGAAAAAATAATAGCTAGAGGCTCAAGGGCTGAATTGTTTCACATTAACATAGGGGTCTGTTTATTTTCATATCCTCCAGAAGACCTCGTTTATTGGTCTCTAATGTTTCTCAGGTTCGTATGACCCGAATATTAATTGTTTGACTTTTTTTGCAATAGGCATTTTGGCAAGTACTGAATTAATTTTTTGGTATTAAGTCAGCTGTAGAAAAAAATAAATAAATTGCTGAAGTATCAGAGCCAATTATGGGCACTGGTTCATGTGCTGGATTCTGCATTTCTCTTTTAGATATTTAAATTATTTCAATGCACAGGCCCAGTCATTCCAAGTCTTTGGTTGTATTTAAAGCAATTGAAAATCTCTTTTCAACACAAAAGTCAAATAATCTTATAGTCCCTTTAACAAATACTGATGGTTACCTTAAGATTGTGTCAGGATGTAAGTTTTAACATAAAATTCAACTTGCTGGTAAAGAAGTGTTAAGGTTACACAGGAAAATTGACATAAAGTACAAGAAATAACAACAACTACTCTTTTTCCAAAAAGCCGCAAACCATGGTTCAAAGACTACGCTATCCTCATCTCCTGGTGTAAGTTACTTCACTTCCTTCAGATGTGGAGCTTGATTGAAACAGAGAGTAATTTTCAGCAAATAAATATAAATTATACAGAATTATACAGGTTTTTCCTAGAGGGAGAATTTGCTATCATACAAACTACCCTTAGGAAGGAAACTAACAATTCCAATAAACCAGTCATTAATTTACATCTAAGTCATAAGTCTGAGTCCTCCAAGCCATTAATTTTGGGTGGGAAGGGCAAGAGTACTGCTCTTGTCTGATTCTGTCTATGGAGTAAGAAGATAGTGCTGCTATCTCTTTCATCAGGAATTTATGTACATTAGAAAAGCAATAACTTTTTCACAAGTATACCAACTATCACAAGTAAACAGCTTCTTCAAGCCTGATGGCAAAACCCCCAGCATGCCGAAGCCGCAGCGCACTTGTTTATTATCATTCAGAGTTTAACCTGTTTTTACACTGTCTGATTTCCTGCTTTTCACGCAGATATAAAAAATCTGGGCTAGGGTGTAAAGGAAGGCAAAGCTTATAAGCAAGAGCTGGCCAGCTGGTGATAGAGGTTATTAACTGAGGACAAAGCAGACATTTACAACAGCGGCACAGAAAAGGGAGAATTAAACAGAGATCTTTAGCAATGTTTTCCTCCTTCAGAAATATAATTTTGTCTACAGCCCTTCAAATTCTTGGGGAAAAGAAAGAAAAAAAAGTAATATGAATGTTTAGGCCTCCCCTAGGCACTTTCCATGCTCTAGATATCCCGACTGTAGCAGAGTATCCTAGCTCATCACTGAACAATGTCTCAAATATGCCCTTCCCCTCACTGGCTGGAGGGACTAATTTATGAAGAGAGATTAAAAGAATTAAATATAGATAGCTTCACTAAGTGAAGACTACAGTGGGACAAAAGAATAGCCTACAAATACATGGAGGGGGTTAATTCCTGAGGGAGGTGAATTATTTAGGACAATAGGAGTGGGTTTAACTAAGAGTAATGGGATGAAATTAAGAATAGGAAAAATTAGGCTGAATATATAAAAGGATCCTTCTTGACAGCTAGATCAATTTGGCCATGGACAACTGTCCCTTGGGAAGTGATGAAAGACCCATCATTTGGTATATTTTGAGGCAGGCTTTGACAAAACAGCATTTAATGCACTATGGAAAACCACTTGCAGGGAAATACCTGAGAGGATAGGTGTTGTTGGTCTCCTCCATCTTTCTGTAAAAAATTTAATCAAGTCAACCCTGCAACTGAGCATAGCAGCTTTGTCATCACCACACTTGGGCCACGTGGATCTACACTGCTGCATGAGAGCCACACCACCACCATGTCCTTGCCCAGATGGAGCCTGGTAAATCCTGCAAGATTTTCTCTTGGCCTGCGTTCATTTGGCAGATAAAGATGCAAACGGTGGCCACCTCCATCACAGGGCTCCTTCTGTACTCTCAGATGCCAAATTATTCTTTCCCTCCTGTTTAATCTTCACCACCCCATGGAGGTGCTGCAGCAATTTCTTCATTTTTAAATCCTCCAGTGCAGACGGCTTCATGTTGGGAGCCCCCCAAAACTGCAAGTGTTCGAAAGGCCTCCCTCTCTTTCCAATGTGTTCCAGGAAGACAGTGCTTGTAGCCACGACCAGAGAGAGCAGTAAGAACTGCAGCATAATAATTTTGTTACCTTTGAGTTTTGTTAGACATAAAAAGGTGGTGATGGCTTCATCTTACATCTAGGAGGAGGAAATTGGTTCCTATAGCTACCTGCAAGATTCTCTACCCTATCTTGCACTTGGGCATTAGAAGGATTTGCAGTACAGTAGAGTTTTTACGTAAGTTTATTTTAA
The DNA here is from genome assembly GCF_035770615.1 of Melospiza melodia melodia. Taxonomy (NCBI): domain Eukaryota; kingdom Metazoa; phylum Chordata; class Aves; order Passeriformes; family Passerellidae; genus Melospiza; species Melospiza melodia. The sequence continues at coordinate 83,020,219 of NC_086194.1, forward strand.
CTAAAACTGCATTTAATAGAGATTTGGAGTCTATAATTTTTAAAGAAGTGGTGCAGAGAACTAAATTCTACATGTCTTTGCTGTTTATTCAGGCCCTCAAAACAGGAATAACTTGTCATGATAAAAAGGTGTGGCTTTCCAGATGCATCTGACTTCCATCATAATGAGGAGCTCCATTTTGACACCTTAAAATCCTTAAACCTTCTTAGTTGAGACACAGAATGTTTCCCTATTACATGGAATGTTTCCATATTATTCCCTACAAATCTCTCTCTCATCCAAAGTCTCGCTATGACCCTGTCAACTCCTGATGACTGTGCCACCACCCTGAGGGATAAATACCCCAGGGAAAGGCAGCTTTGAGAAGGAGCAGTCTCACACAAAATGAATTCAGAAACTCTAGTTTGTCATTTTGCCCTTCTTTTGCAGGGAAAAAATACCCACCATCAACAAAAAAACCCACGCTAGTGATTTCTTTTGACTTAAACTGGGCATTCAAAAAGCTGTTTTTATTAATGAATCATATTAAGCCATCAGTGAAAGGCTCCCTGACTCTGTTTAAATAACAGGCTATGATTCCTCCCTCCCGCACCCCCCTTCCCTTTGGCTCCACTGCTATTAATTGAGGAGTTTCTTTGTTTCTTTTCTAATGAAGCTAACAGAACACATCTGTCAGGTGCTTGTATTCTTCACCCGTCTATAGTATGTAATAGCCCAGCTGGAGGCTATAATGCTACACAATACCCCTGGCCGTTACAGCAACTATTTATTCCTGGGCTTTTCCTCAGATAGGGATTTGAAAAAAGTCTGAAATTTGGGCCTAATTGCTATTTACACAGCGATAGACACCTGTTCTAGCTGAGACACTGGCTCATGAATCCCACACCTGAGACCTTAGGGAAAGGGAAGGGGAAAATTTCAAGCAGCTGCCAGTCCGGTTCAGAAACAGAGAGCTTTTCTACGAGATATGTATGTACAGTACATAAATCCGTGCCTGCCTATTGCCATAGCTACTGTTTCACGGCCAAATGTTCATTTAAAGGCTTAACATATGCTGGATGTGTGGACACATGTACACAACCGGGAGGAAAGAGTTTTCTGCCTTTGCTTCCACGTTTTTTTATTGGACTCTCCCAAATTCTTGGTGCCAGGATTTATTTCTCCAAAGATCTGTGGCTGCGGGTTGCTGCCAGCCACTGAACTTCCACTCCTGCCTCATGTTGTGCAGCACAATTGCTCCATTTTCCCCTTGTTTGTGCAAAGGATCCCGCTCTTCCTCTTTGTTTCTGTTCAGGGAGCCCGTGTGCTCCTCAGGAGCAGCAGTCCACGGTGGAGACTTTTTTCTCCCAAGGCTGCTAGCAGTGAAGGGGCAGTGTGAAGCCATACATGAATCTAAGTTTGCAGCCTCTCCAATGCAGTTATGAGTGAAAATCTATTAAAATGCATCTAGATCACAAAAATCCCCATTTATTACCTCAGATGAGCATCAAAGACACAGAGCTGAAGAAAAGGTTTCTTTCCTTCTCTCTCTCCTCTCCTGGCCATTGTCATTTCTCCCCCACTATATGTTTCTGTCATTCTGCCCCCATTTCATGTTTCTGTTTTGTGCCAAACAGCCCCATTCAGTGCTGGACAGAAATAAAATGTTATTGCCCTTCTACCTTATCAGATAACAATGTCCTCTGCTGCTGCCAGGGAGAGGAGCTGGTGTGCCTGCTTTTTAGGGAACTTTTCCCTCCAGTCAGGGGGGCCCTCTGAGACTTTCAGTCAAGACCTCTCTTTTGTGAAAAGACTTTTAATTCAGGCTGTTTCTTCAATCCAGCAATGCCCTGTCATCCCAAGCCCACCTTCATAACACTTTTGTTTGGGGGGGAGGGAAGAAGCATGAGAAGGGGTTGAATAATTAACTGGAAAAATTGGTCCTTATGTAATGCAAAAGACTTCTGAGAGCTGCTGAACATCAAATGCAAGAAGGGAAGGTGAGGAATAGGAAGGTTAATAAACGGATTTAAAAAAAAAAGTGAGAAAAGCTCACACGAGGGATGAAATGAGAGTACTGAGCCAAGTGGAATATTCCAGAGGCTTTTAAAAACACGTATATCAGAAAGAGAAAGATGAGTCAAGGAGCCAGCAGTGCTTTTAGGATGGGGTGGGGCACCCAGATTTGTGAGAGATGAGGGGGATACTGCTAATATTAATTATTTGCTGCAGGGCTCACAAAAGCAGTTCAGTAGCTGAGAACAAAACCAGAAATTCATTTCCCAGAGGAGAAAGAAAGAAGTAGTGAGTGATCCCAGGGTCATTCCAGGACAGGTGATAATGAAATTAAGAGTTAATGAAGATGAAGAAGACACTAGAGCCAGATGAGCCTCCATCCCAAGATTATGAAGCCGATGCTGATAATAAATGCTCCCTGCACATGAAGGGGAACCTTAAAGGTAGATGGAAGCCATGTCTGCATCTGATTTAACAGGAGCTCTGGGATAATAATAGATATTAACCTCTTTCTTCTAAAGACTGAAGTTTTAGTGGCTGAGTACCTAGGAGCACAGATTCACCCTGATAATATTGTTAATGCACCTTCTCTGTCTATGGAATAGACTCCAGATTAAAGGGTAATACAGGATGGATCAGATATCATTTCTTTGCTGTTTGGCCCTTTATGGCACTGGGACAACTTTCTGATGAAACCAAATCCTTGATCTCTGGTAGAAGCGAAACTAAATATACACAAATGTATATGTATTTACATTCCTCACTGACAAAGCTGTACATGACTGTGAATATAAACCAGAGGAAATAAGATGAAAGGACACAACAATATCTCTTTCAGAGACAATAAAGTGATGAAAAAGTGAAGAGGAGAGAGCTCTGATCCACCGCTGGCTTGTGCCAGGGTGATTTAGGGGGATTTTTCTTCCAGCTGTGGCCTTGCCAGTAGGTAAGGATGTAGTGACTGAGCCTACACTGTGGCGCAGTGATTTTGACTGCCTGATATAATTTTATGTTTAACAAAAGGGCAGCTTTGGGGATGTGCTGTCTGCTCTGCTGCTTGCATAGTCCCTCAGAAACATATGTGTGGTTCCTTAACATCCACAAATACAAGACCTTGGGTCTGTGATCCTTGCTGCACAGCACTCCTGCTGATTCACATCCCATGTCTAGCAGAGCACACAACTTTTCGTCATTTTTAAGTGCCACGACAGGATGTTAGTACCCTACCAGTCTCATCCATGTTTAACCAGTGTGATGTTTTTGCTGCTTTGTTCTGGACTTGTGATTTTGTCCTCAGTACCAGATGCATCCACTGCTTCTCTCTATTTTTGCCTACATACACTTTATTTCACCTGGTTTCATATACAAAGTTTTTCTTAAATTTTTGATCTTCACACCATTGTATGTGTTGCAGATCAAATCATGGTCTTATTTCTTTCTGTTGCTACAGATGTCTTCACTTGAGCTACAACAAGCTGATCATCAGGGCAATCCCTTGAAACACGTTTCTATTGTGAAGGTTTTGTAGGACAGAGTCTAATTTATTTTAAATTTTCTTTTTTTTTGTAATCAAGTAAAATGCGTTTCGATTGAGAATGAAAACATTATGCTTTTGAGTAGATGGTAGTTATCCTCTCATGAATCAGCTTTTTGTACGATACTTCCTCAAAACTGTTTTGTTGTCTAGGTAAATAATGGTCAGTGGTTTTCCTCTCACTGATTTTGGGTATTACTTCTGAGTGATTTCTCTCAGCTTTTTTGGCCACGATTTCTTTATTAAAGGTATGTCTATACTGCTGGTTGGACAAAACCCCCAAATTGACTATTGCATTACTTCAGCTCTGTGTGGTTGATATTTCCTTATTTGGAATTCAAATTTACAGCTGTAAAAAGTTTTTTTCCAATCATTAGTTGCACATCTGAGTTTAGCAGTCTCTGATGTTCACCTTGCTTTTCTCTGTTATTTCTTTTACCAAAATGACTATATCAGGAAAACATAGTTGTCAGGATGCCATTTCTTGCTCTATTAAATTTGTCTTATGCAAAGATCAGGGTGGGCTTCACTGGCCTCAGTAAATGTAAAGAACTTCTTAGGCAAGCAGTGGATGTTTGCAGCCTGTGTGATGCCATCATTTCTTTGGTTTGGCTCATTATCAATGGGTTGAAGTTCTAGATATAAGGGAAATAAGGCATTTCAAAAGTTATTGGATTATGAAAGCTCTTAGTTTCTATTTGTCAGCAGTCAGAATAATCAGCAGTAGTGGTTTGTCTCCATCTCTGTCTGGTTCTCAGATTTCTGTCTAAACTTGGCTAAATGTGAATGGCAGGTTACTTTCAACCTTTCCACCATATTCTTTTTAATGACAAAGTGTAAAAAGAGTCAGTTGGTCATTCCAAAGTTTAAAAGTTAAGAGAAACGCTTTGCAATACTTAATCAAGATTTAAATCTCAGCCAGTTCTGATCATTCTTCCAATATTATCTTGCTGCCTTTGTTGAAAAACATATGACCTTTGAGAAATCCTGTTTATTTTTGGCAGCACTGCACCCTACATTACAAACACAAGATCAAACACAGTTTGAGAGGGAGAGGGAGAATTTAATACTGTACGCTTTGATCTTCCTCTGTGAAATATTCTCTAGACCAACATTTATGCCTGCTACAGTCTGAAATGCAGGCTATACATACACATCCAACAGTATATATATGTGCGCCTAAACCAAAAGCACATGCATCTTAGAAACAGGTCTCCTGAAGTCAGTGAGGCTGTTCCCAGATAAAAGCATTGCACAAGGTATGCAAATGTTTCAGATTTTAGGACTTTTAAACCCAGCTCTAGAAATCAAATTAAAAAATAGGTGGGAAGAGGGCAATGAGGACTTCTTTGGACTATGAACTCTTTGGAGCCAGGGTCTCAGCACACTCTGTGTTTGCACACTGCCTTGCACAATGGAATTTTTTTTCGTGGCTGATTCTTAGACACAGCAGTAATGAAAATGAGCAACACTGACAAGATGTTTTAGTGGGGCTCTTGGGGTCAGTCCTTCCCACATGTGAACACCTGGCCATACAGACCATCACCTTCTTACCAGGAGCTGCAAACCTTCTTGTGGCCAAGACAGTAATTTCTTATAGACAAAATTAATATTGTGAGAGTATTTACTGTACTTTAAGCTGCCTTTTAATCCTATTTAGCAGGTGGAAACAAGAAAGAGGTTTAGCAGTATGTGAACCATCTGTTCTCAGTGGAGTACCAAGAGGCTGGAGCAACTAAGTTGAGCTATCAGAGACACTCCCAGATGTTGTCAAACAGCATCCATTTGACCAATTATATGGAATAATAATGCAATCCAGATGTGATGGAGCTGCATCTGCATTCTAAGGGCAAGAAACTTGCCTATACATGATATAGATATTACACAGAGGCTTGGCACAGTCCAGCAGTTTATTTTACATCCAGTGTTTAACCTCTTTTCCCCCCAAGGTACAAATGTCAATATTGGATTTTCTCTGGTTGAATGAATGTGTCACAGAGCAGATTAACCACTGGCAGTGAAAAAGGACTTCCCCTTGCCAAAACTAAATTTCTCACAAATGGATCAAAACAGTCTGAGGTACAGAAAAGAAGCAAGACAGGAAGTCTTGCCAAATTTAATCATGATGGTGCATTAAACTGAACTTAAGACCTCGGTGTATGTACTTTATATAGAAGCTCCTGCTTTCAGCTGGCAGGATGCAGAGGCTTGTGCGTACCCACATGTCTGTGTGTGCTAATACATGTTCACCTGGGCATGGGGTGGCAGGGCAGTAGCTAATCAGGCAGATGAAGCTAATGCTCATCACAGCAGAATTACTCAAGAGCTCACTACTCTCTGGGCTGTCTCCATTTTCACAGCATAGACTGAATTTCCCCCCTCACTCTCTGGGTAATGCTGCTGTTCCACCTCTTCACGTTGTGCTTTGCTAATTTCAGAGCAGTGTTCAAAGCACATGGGTGGGGAAGGACCTGGTCCTTGTGAGCCAGGCTGGGTGGAATGTTTGCTGCTGAGGGAGCACAGGCTGCCTCTCCATGCTGGGTACAGCTGCTAACACTCTTGGATGTCTGAGTGTCTGAAAAAATATGTCTCTTTCCCCTCTCCCTAAACCTGAATGTCATCTGTTATTCCAGCATAAGGAACCTCTGCTTTTGCTTACATGCTAACACAGGTTGTGTGGCTAGTTGACGTGTTGGAAAGAATGCCAATGACAGGTTGGAAAGATGCCATCCAGAGGGACAGGCTTGAGAGGTGGGCCTGTGTGAACTTCGTGAAGCTCAAAAAAGCCAAGTTCAAGGTCCTACACCTGGTTTGGGGAAATTCCAAGCACAAATACAGGCTGAGGGATGAATGGATAGAGAGCAGCCCTCTGGAGAAGGAATTGGGGGTGTTTGTGGATGAAAAGCTGGATATGACCTAGCCATAAGCGCTTGCAGCCCAGAAAGCCAACTTCATTCTGTGTGGCCAGCAAGATAAGGGAGACAATTCCCTCCCTCTACTCCACTCTCTTGAGACCCCACTCTGGGGTCGCAGCATAAGAGGAACATGAACCTCTGAAGCCAGTCCAGAAGAGGACCACAATGATGATCAGAGGAGGTTTGGAGGACTTCCCACAAAGGCAGGCTGAGAGAGCTGGGACCGTTCTACCTGGAGAAGAGAAGGATCCTGGAAGACATTACAGCAACTTCCAGTACCTGGCGGGCCTGCAGGAGAGTAGGAGAGCAGCTTTTCACAAGGGCAGGCAGTGACAGGACAAGGGGAAATGTCTTTAAACTGACAGAGGGTGGGTTTAGATTAGGTATTAGGGAACAATTCTTTATTGTGACAGTTGCAAGGTTGCCCAAAGTTGTGGATGTCCCATCCCTGGAAGTGTTCAAGGCTAGACTGGATGAATCTTCAAACAGCCAGGTCTAGTGGATGGCACCCCTGCCCATGGCAAAAGGTTGAAACTAGATTATCTTCTAACCCAAACCATTCTATATCTATGGCTGGTTTTTCAAGTTAGCTGAGCTCACCTTGGATTCAGTTCTTGCTAGAAAACTTAATTGATCTCGTTATTTATTATTATTGCAATTTTTCTGCTCTCTGCAATGCTCAATGGCAATAACTTTATATGTTCTTCTGGTTCACTGATTCTTTTTTTTTCCTTGGTATCATTTCAGAGGCCTTTATCAGTTTTCCACTTCTGTGGTTTTTAAGTTTTACATGTTTATTGCCTTGTTAATTATCATAAAAAGGGTAGGAGATGAAAGAAAGGGAAGAAAAAAAGGATACACGCTTCTGTTATTAATAAATAATGGATGCAGTAATGTCCCAATTGTTCACAACCAAGTACTAGCATCCACAACAGTGAATTGCAATGCAATGTGTTGTTGAAGTGTGGTGACTGCAAGGATCAAATCACAGATCTGTTTTCTGTTTCCTTTGACTTTACATGACTGTTCACTGGGAGATAATTGCAAACACAGGCATCTAGTAGGCTATGGAAAAGGGGAAATCAAAGAGCTGTGAGTCTGTTTTGTCTATGCTGCTGGAGTACACATGTAAGGTCAGAAGTGGTGTTGCTCAATGTTAAAAAACATTAAAACAATATATACTTTAAAATTAGCAGTTATATGTAATTCAGACTAGAAGAATTTTTAAAGCTGGCTAAGGCTTTCTTGTTTCTGGAAAGTGGGGTACCTTCAGTAAAGTGGGAGAAGGTCAGTATGGAAAGATTACTCCATCCAGGTGATTGAAATGACTTTTAACTTGAAGAAGACTCTGGACCAATAACATCAGGGTTGTTACTGGCATCAATACATATTTAAATCAGGATGGGAACTATGTAATGGCTAATATATGTTTTTTTAAGACTACCTTGGTATCTTTCAGTGGCAAGATTTCAATGAGATGGCTAAAAGTACCTGTAGTGTCAAGGCGAGCAACTATAAAATGCTTGACTTCGAGCTGGATCCAATTTGTTTGGTTCAGGACTGCACAGAAGCCCAAGGTGGGTAATCTGGACAGGCAGTGGAGTAGGACATGTAGGAACTTGCCCCAAATCTTTCTGCATCCAGACCGTGTCTTGGGTGAAATTGTCTTGCCTTAACTGAAACACATATGTTGATCCAAAATCAGTAGGTCAGGAATGAATTTGATCAAGTTTTTGTTTTTAAATAACCTAAAAGCAACTGCATAGGTGGTACAATGGAGTGAAATATTAGTATGCATAATAGTTTATTATGACATTTTTATGACAGTCAGAGCCAAACAGCCTGACAGATCCAATAATTTCATGGAGAATCAGTATCTAAATGATCCTAAAATGATCTAGGGAGGACATCTCTGCCACTGAAGGCACAGAAGATAGTTGGCAGCAGCAGTCTGATCCAGGTAGTGTGCAGCAAAGTCAAAAGTTGTGAGCAGCCTAGAACTCTTCCTTTGGATACTGAGAAGTGCAGGGGAAAATGTCAGAACAATGCCCTTTCCATTTAGGTTGATTTTTTCAGTTCCATGTCTATGTCAGGCTGACAGCAAGCAGACAGCTGTGTTACCTAAGGATTGTCTGGATAGTGTCTGTTCCTCAGGAGTGCTGATTTATGAGGTTTTGCCAAAGTACTGAATATAGCATAAGCAGGAAATATCCTGAAAGGTAGAAGTGCTGCGTTTGTTAGGGAATGCAAAAGAAATTGTCAACATAAAGAAGAGGACGATGTGGCCAATAGTTAGGAGCTGCTCCAGGAGCAGGTGAGTCAGGACAGGGAAGTCATCTCATGCAAGACAAGAGGAAACTCAAAGCAAGAAACCTGGAATAAACCAAGAAACTTGGCCCTGGAAGAGCAGCCAAGCTGACTGCCTCCACTGGATGCGTCTAGTCCAAACACCTGGTGCAATATTGCAGGATGTGACAGGTTCTCAGGTCCCCCTGCCTTGGGGGAGAACTTGAGCAAAGGGCACTGTAGCCCCGTGCAGACTCAAGCACTTGGTTTCCTCCTCACAAGGGTGCAGGAGGAGAGGATCTGTGTTGGAGTAGGGTGAAACGAGATCCAGCCCTCTCTGGTGTTGTCTAAATTAGCTGAGGTTTGATCTTGAGATATAGCATGACATTTAGTTCTTTTGTGGCTGCTTGCAGGTTTGCAATTGAATGTTTGACCCTGAATGAACAATGCATGAGGGAGGTTTTTTGCCTCCAGTTTTATCCATCATGTTGCTTTGCAATAAACATGTCTGGTGTAATCTCTTGCCGAAAAGTGAGGTATGGTTTGAGGGGAGGAATCAGTACAAAAGGCAGTTCTTGTGCCTGTCATCCAGCATGAGCTGTACAGGTCCCAAAAGCAGAGATGCCAGTCTGCCTGCCAAGCCAAAATAGAGCCAGGGAGCTGCTCATCGATGTCTTTGACCTCCTGCATGGTTCTTGCACAAAGGGTTTGGTCCAGGTCCTACAAGCTCTGAGTGCTGTTCCTCAGAAGAGCTGCAATGCTCAGGTGTGGCATTCACATGCCTTCTGAACAGAGAGAAGCTGTGAGACAAGCAGAGTAGAAGGAATAACAATTCTTATCTCTCTTGCTGTGTCTGTGTTGTGCTAAAGTAGAATGCAATATGCAAACTGTTTATCCAAAGTGAGGATGTTTTGTTCCCTTGGCCTGTCAGGGCCAAGAAGTGTGTGTGTGTTGGACTGTCACGGGACAGTCCCAAGAGAATGAGAGACGAGTGCAGTGTGAGCAGTTGTGAGCAAGAGTGAGTGCATGGCAGATTCAGTTTAGATAAAATGTACATAGTATAATTTAATAAAGTGATTAGCCTTCTGATATCAATGGAGTCAGATGCATCATTCTCTCCCTCATCAACGTTGGAGTCACCTTTGATTTACAATACTCAGGGGTTTGCTGTGCTTGGTCTGTGAGGAGAGCCCTTCCCTCTCCCAGTGCCATCAGCGCTGCTTTTCCTTCAGCACTCCATTTGCATACGAAAAAATTCATACCGATAACTTAAAAAGTCAACATCAATGACTGGAGTCAGAGCAATAAAAGTGAAGTGCATGGCTGCTGCCAGCTTCTTTCTCGCTCCTTGGTGTTCTGGCTCCAACATTCAAGCGATAGATTTAAATATAAAACAGATCATTAACGGCTGGCTCAACAGCTGCTAATATTATTTTCCTTGCATTGTCTGTGCGTCTTTGTTTATCTCAGTGTGCTACTTTGTTTTTCCCCTCTTATAATAAGGATCATTCCTTTATTTTAAAGCGCCACATCAATTTTCAATTGCTTGGGCTCTTGGAGCCTCCCACGCTTTGCCCACATGCTTGCACCGCACGAAGAGGTGGAGAAACAAAGCGAATGCGAAGCGTGGGATGATTGTTGCTTCAAAAAACAGTAATTAAGAATCTGTTAGAAAAATAACAACTGAGTTTAATAAGAGCTTAACTTAGCTGCGTGAGCTGGACAGAGAGAGACTCCTGGGCTGTCTCACAGAAACCAAGCAGCTTGACTCCTCGGGAGTCTTTCAAGTGACATCGAAGTGGATTCATGGAACTCCAGTAAGAGGCATTGTTCTTGTTTCTATTGGAGAGATGACTTGCCTTTCTCTTTAAAATGAAATTATAATAACCAGCACTGTGACTAAAAGTCAAATAAAAAAGTGAGAACTTTAGTAAAAAATCTACCCTTATACTAAGATAACTGACTTATATTCACAAAGTCATGCTAATTCTCAGTTAAGTCCCAAAGCCTCTTGTTATTATCCACATCTCTCTACCTCCCTACCATGGTGTAGATGATGCAATATGCAAAATCACCAGCTGTTCATACTTTCATAAAGTACTTAAGCTGAGTGAATTGAGGATGGAGTGTACTTTTTTACCTTGAAATTCATCTATATTTCTTTTGCCCCCACTCTCTCAACTTCATACCTCTTAAAGTTCATAACATTTATCCTGATGAAAAAGAGCTGAAGAGAGAAATTAGATCCGTAAATACCTACTGAACATAACTTTCTGGGGAGCAGATGGACCTGTAATATGTTATCGTATGACTCCTGCTGTCTTCTGCTTAGAGCTGTTCAACAGGATCTCACTCCTTACTTGCCTGAGACAAGTAAAGGAGCCCTTCAAGTGGTCTTTCCATTTTTTTTTTCCTCATAGGCAGAAGTAAAAAGCCCCTGTCCTCTTCCTAGACATCCTACCTCAAGAGATCTTTCACTGCATGAGAGGGTTTCTGGTTGTCTTGGGGAGTTCCTGAAAGAGCACAGAATCTCTACCACTTCTAAGATGCTTTAAGTTCAGTAAATCCAAGCTCAGTACTTTATTGATGGTCCTGGGGCTAGGAAGCATTGCATCTCCCTTTGTGCCACTCACCTGGGCCTGAGACAACAGTTTTGAGCTGCGGGCATGCTTGCTCCCCCTATCTTGGAGACAAATGCCAGAAAATGACTGTAAAGGATGGTCAAATTCCCCTTCTGTACCATCTGTGTCTTCAAATGTCTCCTATGCCTCTTTTAATCTTTGGTGCTTGCTGAGATGTTGCTGGTACTGGTAGCAATTATTGTTCATTTGCCTTAGGAGAAGTCTCCCACCAGTATAATAAAGACATGGACTGTTTAGTGTCACCCAGAGAACTCTGGACAGTCCTTCTCTATGGCAACACATTGCCATTGTTTTTTAGGGCCCTTAAATTTGAGAGAGGTGACAGTAGTACGTTAATGGTGACTCCATAAGTAAGAAACAAAACTGCTCTGCCTTGGCATGACTAGTTCCTTTATGCTGCCTCTGTCATGCTGAAATTTTATCTGGGAATGTCACATTTCCAAGAGGCTTGATCAATAAAATGCTGCTGCAAGTGTAATAATGGCAGGTAGCAAGTTTAAGGCAGAGAGAAGTGCAAGTTATATTATCCAGTGTCTGGGGATGGTTGGGCTGGAGGAGAAATGGATTACTTGCAAAATCCACCACTGGAGTGACAAAATATGGAGCTGTTTTTGGTGTTCTTTGATTTAAGGAGATCTTGCAAGACCCTCCTTGCTGGTAACTTAAATATGACCTCGTTACAGTGAAATGTTAGGCCAGATAATAGCTGCAGTAGTTCAGCAATGATAACTCAGTAGTCTGAAAATTTCCTTTGGGTATCTCACACAAAACACTTCAAAAGCTGAGGCACGTCATTCTCAGTATTAAGCAATAATTTGAAATTCTGCAGATCCAGATGCTGACTTCCCACTGAATTCATTGTAAATCACATGCATTTGTACTGTCTGAGTCTGGGCAAAGAGCTCTCACCCGAGGAAAAAAGTTATGCTCAAGTCTGCATAAACAAACCCACACACCAAGCTCGTTTCATGAGGCAAAAGTGCTCTTCTAAACACAGGTGGGGAGATCAGACTGTTGACTTCCCTACATGGAGAGCAAAAGGGCTGTGCTTCATTGTTGTGGAAAACCAGAATGTCTCCACTACAGTCCTTCAAACATCATCCATCTGGTTGGTGTTCCGCGGTTTGCATTCATACAAAGAGCGGTTTTGGGTCGGGTCACAGTTTCTTCACTAGCAACTTACAAAGTGCTTGGCATGCATTTGGAAAACTCATGGAACTGGAAGAAGTTCATCTCTCCCATAAAGGGAGTATTGCAGGAGGATCATCAGAAATCAGGTGGATCTCAAGCTGTTGGAGCCCATCAGCAGCCTGAGCAGACTCCATGGAATAGCCTAAACTAAGATTTCCCATCTGCTCTAGGCCTGGATGCTGCTTCACTGCATGACAAAACTGAGGACATGACACGACTTTGCTTCTCTGCTTCTACAGAGATTCTCTCATGTTTTAAATAAACTTTTGACTTCTGTCCAAATGCAGTATCTGGGAGGAAAAGGAAAACTCAAACTGCTTGCAAACACATGAAATAGGTGATAAATAGATGCAGTCTGCATGATATTATGTGGAAATTGAGCTTGCATAAATCATAACTTTTCAGTCTTTCATTAAACTAGTGGGACTGAGTTTTGGCATACATTTTTTAAAGACTAATAGTAATTTAGCTATGATGAGGAATAGATCACCCACACCAAATTTGTTTTGGTTCACCACAGTCCAACTTCTTATGTGTAACTTGTTGATGATTTTTCAGAAACCAACCTGAAACACTACCTGAACACCTGAAAAAAAGCATCTGCTTCCAAAACATCTGAAAAACTTCAGCAAATAATTGAGAGCTACGGGACAAAGAGTTTCAAAGGCCTTAATTCTTCCCACTGTTTTGAACTGAGGTTGTATGTCCTGGATTTCTCCCATCTGTGGGTCTTGCTAAGAGAACTCCCATGGATCAGGTGCTTGCTGGTCAAGCTCTCACAGCTTTCCATAAAAACACCTTTTGTTATTGTAGAAAAGAATTTTAGGGAAAATTACTGATTTATGAGAAGAAAATTTCTTTACTGTAGCTACCAGCCACGTATATGGAGAAAGTGAAACAAAAAACCCCATGGAGGTTTCCTGAAAATTTGAGCCTGTTGTAACCACACATTTTTGCAGGGAAGCTGACACTTGCTCTGAGCTCTGACTGTTCTCGTACACACTTTTTCTCATCTGGGCAGATTCTCTGAGGTTTGGCACTGTACTGGTGTAGCCACATGTTTCCTGGCTGGTTTGGAGTGTGGTCAAATCAAGCTTGAGTCTGCCTGCAAAACGCTGTGTAGACATAGCTTTTGATGTGTTCCTGAGCCAGATGTAGCACTTTCCAGAATAAGGAATGTGGAATAGCAAGTTTCATGACATCTGGTGGTGCAAATGATACCCCAGATTGAACACTGATTCATATCCAAAATTTCAATCTCATTTTGTGAGCTGCACATATTTAGAGTCTGTATCTCCAATGCTTGAGTGTTTTCCTCACAGTTTGCCTTTGCCTGTTCAAAATATATTGTGCCTTGCATGGATATGCATTAAAACAGTTGATTTTCAGGTAGAAATAATTGCTTCTAACATCTGGAAATAATGAGAAAAATGAAGAATCACAGAGAAGCTGATATTCTTGTGTTAAATGTCTTGTAAACAAAACAAAGAAGTAGCAGCATATGCAATAGGGCTGTTTATTGTCCCCAAGTTATGAAATGTTTTCTTGACTGAGCAACATCTCTGCCAAATGTCTCATGAAGAGCTTTGTTGTGACATAAGTTGAAGGCAAGGAAAATCCATATTGTTACAGGCATTTTGATCTGTCATGGACTGCGCCTGCAGAGTGACTGGACTGTGTTCTCTGCAGTGAAGTACACATGTCAACGCCCACAAGCTAATGCAGACTGGGGAAGAAGCAAGATAATAAAGCTGTGAAAACTTTTGGGAAAGAAGCTGAGCAGGGAGCATCTGTACGTGATATCTCTGGGACTTGTGGGCGCTCAGCAGCTCCAAAAAAGCAGACTGCTGATGGTGGTTCTTAATATATTGACTTAGTTGCTGAGCTGGAGGCAGAAAAACAGAAGTTCTGGGGGGACCTGGCAGTCTGTGCTTGTTTGTCCTCCTTGAATGTGTGGCAGAAGACATCTAAGCACATGCTACTCATGTAAGAGAGCTTGGAGGGATAAACAGAAGCATGAAAAGGTTGCTGAAACCTCCAAAGTAATTTTTCTCTTCTCAAAAAATTGTGCATTAGTTAATTTACTTCGAGCAGGATGTCGTGTAGTATGGTGTGAACCTGACATGAAAAGCATGTGGAGCCAGCCAGGAGGAGTTAGTTTTGCTATATTGTATGATCCTGAAAAGCCATGATCATCCTGATGTAGAAGTAGTGCCTCTGCAGACCCTGTTGGGATAGGTACCCAGGAAAATCCTGGGAATAGACCAGATGTAGTCTCTTGTCCTAAAAGTGCTGTGTCATGTGAGCTCCAATACCTCTCATCCTGCTGATTAAGTGTGAGAGAACAAAGAGTACCCCATCACCCCTCCCAAACTCAACAGCTGCTACTTGGAAGAGGCTTTTTTCCCCCATAATTGGTATTAGATGATGATGATGCCACAGGCTTTGAAATATTGGAAGCCAGCACTGATCACGCTTACAGATAGCTGAACAATGCAGTGCAATGTAAACTAGGCAAACAAATCCATCTGGGTTGCCAGAGAAGGCAGAGAAAAGCTCTAATCTTCTAGAAGCAGCTGTTGGCCAAGCTGACATTGAAAGGCATTATTTTTAAAATGAAAGCTTCTGTGCGGGTGATGAAAGCTGCTGCATTTCTTGCTTTGGACTGGAAGTGCTTGTTGGTAGCCCAGACAGAGATCAAAATTATTGAATGCTGCAGAGCAAGAGTGATAAGCAGGACCCTCTTCAGTGAGTAATGGATTCCTGTCCACTCTGAGACAGGATGATAGGTTTTGACAGGAATATCTCCTTACTGGGGCAGGTAATGGTGCACCTGAGCTGGCTGAGAGGCTGTGCTATATATCCTGCCTCGGATGCTCACCAGACTGAATCAGGCAAGAGGCTGATTTCCCCACCTAATTCCTCCTGGAGAAGTCCCAAATGGGGAAGTTCCATGGGGGAGTTTAGAGCCAGACTTTTTAGCCCTTTACATATCCTAGGATGGGTCTCATAAGGATGGTTGGGTGAGCAAAACTTTCCTTGGGTAGCTACAGCCTGTGGCAGAAAAGAAATAATGTCAGGAGTTTGGATGTGCCATTCATGTGATCCAAACCACATCAGTCAAAGCAGCTTTATTTCAGGACAAGTGAGACAAACATAGGGGTTTTGCCAATATAATCTTATAAAGGTAGAGGAAAAAGACCCTAAAGCCTAAAATTACATGCTTGTACTGGCAAGTGTCTTTAGAAAACTAATCTTAGTACCCGAAAAAAATTCAGGTTAAAAAAAAAAATTAAAAAGATAGAATGATTTAATTTATGAGGACAGCATTGTTAGCATCAACAAATTGTGAGTTTTCATCCAGGGTGAGAGGATATAGTTCAAATGTAGAGGAGCAAAGGAGATCTCCCGTTCATACAGTGCTCTCAGGATGTTAGTGGTAGCTTACCAGTGGCAGCAGCAGTGGGTGAAATAGTTGTAATTTGTATTGGTTTTAACAGTCTGTGATGCCTGAGGGATGCTACAAAGATGCATATTTTTCTTTTGTGCGCTGTGACTGACAGAGAAATAAAAGCCACCCCTACCAGGATAAGTAGCATCATTATCCATGCTGCAGACAGGGACACTGGGCCACAGAGGGGTTTTCTCAGAGCTGTGGAGTCATGGCAGGGCTGTCAGGCGCTGGTAGAGGCCAGGACCCAGGGCTCCTTCACAGGGAAGAGACAGGCACTGGAGGATGTGCCACGGTCTGTAGTGAGCAGTTAGCAGTTCCCCTGGTACCTGGCAAACAGTGAAGGAGCAATCTTGACTTAAGGCTGCTTGGCTTGAAGGCTGGAGGGAGGAGAATAATATCCAGGGTTAGTACTAAGCCCCCTCTCTGAAAGCAAGTTTTCCTTTGGGCATTGGTGCTGGTGGTTGCTTGGCAGAGCAAACATGGGAGCGGAGGAGCAAGCAAAGCGTCTCATTTTCCTTTTTGCCAGAGAGTTGAAAGAATCTGACAGTGAGACTTGTTTAGCTGCAAAGCCATATAGACCATATTGTCTAAATACATTTTGTTTTCCTGTTAAACTCCATTTATAAGACTGACAAGAAGACTAATAAAATCTACTAAGAACAAGGATGGTAATTTAGCACTCAGAGAGTGAGAGAGGCGCTTTATCTGAGGCGCCTATGCTGCACTCATGTCTTCAAGCCATGCCTGAAGCACAGATATTTCTTCTGATGAGCTATGAGCGGGCACAGAAGGGTTCTTTTAATAACATTTTTTCTTCTGGACAACACCTACTGCCTGTGTTCTGAGGCTTTTCATGTGAAGTTGTTGCCAGGCAGCTTTACAGAGAGAAGTCAAAAGGCTCAGTAGGTACCGTAGTGTACGGTGAGATGAAAACTGAAGCACCCCAGCCTCAAAGGTTACTTTTGGAAGAGTTCTCTCCTCAGTTTGCACTGGTTTGGGTGGCTTCAATCACAGCCCTGTCACTCAAATTTGAGATATCTTGTTTATAAAACTGCGTCCACCATCAGGCATGCACAGGTCTCATCTGTCTATCATCTGCCTGGCAATGGCCACTTGATGCACTGCACAGTCAGATGCAACCTAAAATAGGGTTGAAACTTCAACCAAAATTTCGACATCTTTGTTCTTTCATATTTGCTTTGGTCTTTTATTTTTCCAGCACATTTTTTGAGGAAGAAAACAGATGCATTTTTAATGAACATTTAAAAAACTAATTCAATATTCTTATTTAAACATGTCAGCGTGAATAGCAAAAAGCAAGGGGAAAAAAAGCAAAGAAATGGCAACTCAAATCCCAAATACAGTTTTGTGGAATGACTCAGACTTCAGATTTATGTAGTTGTATTTTGGTGTCCAGAATTTTCCCTGAGATCTGCCTTTATCTTAATAGTTCCTGCCCAGCACTGCTGTGTGAGGTGAGCTTGTGTGTGGTTAAACAGCTGCTGTACTCCGACCAGAGGTGGAAGCATTTCCATGATGGTCTGAAAAGAACTAGTGTACAGCATTTGTACAGCTCTTTGGGGATCTTTCTGGATGAAAGGCGCTATTATACGGGTAAGATCATTATCATTATCATGAAAAACCTTCTCAAGGAAGCAATTCCACCTTCTGCTTCTGACACCTCATTTCTCTGTTGTCTCAGGAGCCTCTTTTGTATCTCCTAGGAGTGTCAGTTCACATCTTAATCTCTTTGTATGTAATCTCATTACAGATAATCCCATTTGCTAGAGATGTCAGTACTTCTCCACCATGTGAGGAAGGATTTCCACACCGCTCATTTTGTAACTGAACCCAGCTACATTCACTGTACAAAACAGGCTGGCTGTACCTGGAATCTCTGTCAGGTTAGGTCAGCTGTGGGCAGGGGATGGATGGAAGGAAGGAAGGAAGGAAGGAAGGAAGGAAGGAAGGAAGGAAGGAAGGAAGGAAGGAAGGAAGGAAGGAAGGAAGGAAGGAAGGAAGGAAGGAAGGAAGGAAGGAAGGAAGGAAGGAAGGAAGGAAGGAAGGAAGGAAGGAAGGAAGGAAGGAAGGAAGGAAGGAAGGAAGGAAGGAGTGGCGGAAGGAAGACCTTTTTGCTAATAACATCCAATTTTTTTTTCTCCATCGCATTGTTTATGTGAGAGAGAAATTACTCCTTAAAAAGATCCAAGTTTATAAAACAATGATGATGAAATAAGTTTGAAAATTACTTTCACCACCACCCATCTTCAGTCAGGTAGAGGAAGATACATTGTGAGCTTTCCCCACTTTGATCCCTTATCTTTTAGTAACTCCTGTCAATTAAGGAGGGTGTAGTCTACTCTCAATTCATTAAATCCACCACAATTGTCTGTTAGTGACAGGCTCTGGGGAGGCCAGGACTAAGTAAACATAAGGGATAAATTATGCAAGAAGGGCACACTTAGGAGAAAAATGAGGCCCCCTTTACATAACATGTTTATCCTTAAATTCTTAAGTAAGCTACTATCATTGACAAAAGTCCAAACCCCTATATTCTTAGAGGGAAGAGTGGGGAAAAAAAAAAAAAAGCAGTCGCTCTCCTTTGACGGTTTGAAAAAAGAAAAGATGTTTGTACCACTCACTGACTGGCTAATGAATAATCAGATTTCACAGCTTGAGTGCTGGGGTGGTAATTTGGTTGCACGCCATGCTCCAAATCCATGGAATAGTGCTTCATTAATGTGAAGACCTGTATAATCAAACAATTAGCAGTCTCTCTGCTGCTAAAGCAGCTTTTCATCAGCATATATACTTCGTTGTAAGATGAGACTCAAATTACTGGATCTGACAGCAACTAGTCTTTTACTAAATCACAGCAGTAGTAAAGTAGGGTGGACAGAACATTCATTTTTTAACCCATTTCTACATATGCAAGAGGTTCATTCTGTCTATGTCACATGCCATATAAAACTATCATCAAGAAGGTCATGACATTGTAGGTGAACTGAAATTGCACTTAAATGAGTAAATCATGGATTAGATTTTTCTTTCAAGTACCATAAATTGGCAGTGATATGTTGCTACTTCTCACTTCCCCTACTTCTCACTTTGTTTATCTTCCAGGAGGGAAGAAGAGACTTCTACCTGGGTTCCAATACCTGAATGTCACCTCTGCCCCTTCATAGTAGGGATTTTAACTGTAAAGGCAAAAGGAAGTGCCACAAGTTTCAAGTCTTTCTATATTTTGCATTTGTTAAGGCCCAAGAGCAGTTGCCCTCTGCTCTCCAGTTCATTTTCCAACATGACAGCTATGCAAGAGGAGGTGGAAAAAGTGAAGATGGGTCCAGAGTGCAGCATCAATCTTCATGTATGGATATGCGTTCTCCCGCATATTTCAGCCCAGAAAACCCTGGTGCATGAAGTCTCTTATGCCTTTTATCTCCCTGCCAGCCTGGGATGGGGTTGGCACCTTCCAGCGGACAGAAGCATCGATATGGGACTGAGCAACTGCTTGTGCACCTGCTGCCACCAGCCTGGTGGGCAATGGAGCTGGTTGTTGGAAGGATGGGACAACATATAGGATCAGAGTAAGCTAGAAAAGCATACTGAATGATAAAGTCATTTGTGTGTGGATGCTTTGTAGAGAATTCCTTTCTTTAATTACAGACAAAGTAAGGCTTAATATTATTTATTTATATACAGGCTACATGGGTTTTTTATTTCCTTTCAAACTGCCTTGATTTTTCCGGAAATGGAGTGAGTGCCAGTGGGTTTGTTTTGCTGTGTGGCCCAGCAGGTGCTAGCTGCTGAGTGCACTGGAAGCATCCAGCGAGTGTTTATGATGTTGGCAAAGACATTGCACCAGAACCTGAGCTGATGTGAGACAAGGCAGTGAAGTTTGTTTGTGTCAGCTGAGACATTGATCTGTTACATTAAAGATCTAATCAGCAACAGCTGATTTAGAGTGAAACAGTGCTGGACTGTTTTCATGAATGCAGTGTTTTATTCAATTGTTTTTTCTTTCCTGTTTTTAAAAAATAAAATCAAAGCAACAAAAGCCGTCTTGCAGGTGCTGTACCTGTTTCAGGATCCAGAAGTCTGTAGAGAAACTCATTGATAGCTGAAAGGTAGCTCAAAGTACCTATTAGTCTGCCCTGTGAGAACGAGTGCTTTCTAAATATCAGATAGGGTAGTGATGATGAGTTCAGGTTCACTCTAGGAAAGGTTTTCTCCAGTAGCAATCTCAAACCTGACCATTTCAGAAAAGATGAAAGGAAAGGTCTCATGCCTTCGGTATATGTGTCAGTCTAAGACCAGCTTGAGAAGCGTGTGCTGCAGAGGTCATCCTGTTTGTTTTATCAGAAACAGAGAGATAGAAAGTGGAAAAGGTCAAAATATCCCTCAAGCTGACTACCTGGTTTTTGAGCAAGAGCTGTGAGAGACTAACAAATAATCACTTTTAATACAGCTGACCTCCACCAGGATTTTCACCCAAGCTGTGATCTCCTTTTGACTTCGAAGACTCTGTAATCACCGAATTCAGAAAATCTGCCACAGTTCAGTGGTTATTTGTTGATCCAGGAACTGCCCTCACTGTCAGGACCACAAGTGAGCAGATGACAGGACCCACCACAGGATTCATCCCCTGCTCCTTGCCTGTATGTGCTGTCACTGACTCATGAGGGTCAAAATGGGTACAGTTTCTACAAAAATGAAATCTCAAACTAAACAAGCAGGTGGTATTTTTCTTTTTATTTTTTAATACCATGATTTTTCTTAACACCTTTCTCCAGTGCACACTAAACGTCTCTCTAGCACAGGCCATACCTCTGCCATTGTCTAAACAAAGAACTGTACCTATGAAGATTTGCATTTCAGGTGATGGGGTTGGCTGGTTTGAAAGCATTAATGCCTGGATTTAAGACAAAAAAAAAATCCAACATGTGGCTTTGAAATGCTTATGATTTTTAAAATCTTTGTAATGGTATAGCTCATGAGGTGCTGTGCATTGTCCCAGGCAGAGGAAACACAGTCTATTACTAAATACTAAATATGCTCATTAATTTTCTTAGGCATTCATTTTGCTTATAACAATTTCTATGTGTATGCAGAAGCTTATGAACACATTCATAACGCTGCTGTTGCTTTATGAAATGCTGTGACACATTTCCTCCAGAAACAGCTCTTTGTCCAATCTTTGCCTAAAAACCAATTAGGAATACTTTTTCCATCATATTCCTTTAGAAATGTCCTTGATTATTTACTTCATGGAAATAAACCAGAAAGAGCTCTAATCCACCTGGGATGAGGGTCCTTGTTCTGGGGCAGGCTGTCTTCAGCCTCCCAGGCAGAAGTGAGGTGGTGGGCTGTGTTGGCCACCCTGCACTGTGTAGCCCCCCATTCAGAGGCACTGCGCTGCAGGGGATGCCTGTCCATCACTGGTGCTGCTCACCACATTCCCAGATGTCCCACTCAGGGCAACTGGTGCTGCCAAAATTTCAAGGGTTTTCTGCAGCAGAGCCATGAGAAGAGGGTAGAGCTGTGACCACCTGCTGACAGGCTACAGTGCCATGGGCTCTGGTAGGGGTAGCATTTATCTGCAGAAGGACAGAGTGTGAAAGAGGCTCAGGAAATTCATAAGGAGGAGTAAGCCTTAACAAATGCCCTAGAGGAGCTAGGCATAAAGTCTCCTCACAGGGGTCATGTGCCTACATCTCACCAATGCTTTTATAATCTTACCCTTAAGCCACTTACTTGATCTCAGGTTCACCCTCCCTCCCTGCAAACCCCTGGAAAAGAAAAAACAAGGAAGAAAAACACACAGGCAGAAATGCAATAAAAGCAGGGAGGCAATAACTGTGTTTTCTCCTTGCCTGTGGAAATGGTGGGTGTCCCAGTACAGCAGGGGATGCAAACCCCTGCCAGGGGATCCCAGCTGCAGGAGGAGAGCAGAACCAGCACCTTGCACCTGCTGCAATGTTTTCTGCTTCAGAATGCTGTCCCTTGACACAGCAAGATACCCTGGAAGCGTGGTGCTCTGTGTAGAAGCACAGTGTGAATTTATAGTAGGATATTACATTCACACACACAGACCCTTACCATTCTCAAGCACACGTTTTTTATCATGAATTGTGTTTTTTTGTGTATGCATTCCTCAGTTGTAAAACCTCCTCTCCTTGCATGAGACCCCTGCCCCTGCCATATCCCACATTCTGCAGATGCTTCTGTGTGCTTTCAAGTACGAGTGCCTCTGCTATAAGAAAAAACAAAGGATACAGCTACATGAAACTTGGATTGGAAATAAATGAATGGAGACATGTAAAAAAATCAGTCTCAGTCTATTTTAGATTGATCACAACAAATACAACAGCTCTAAAATAATGTGGTCCAATACTCTTAGTAAATGAGTTTCATTTTTGTTTATTTCTAAATAATAACAACGTTATTTTCAGAACAAATTATTTAAACTCTGACAATTCAAAATAAATTTCCCCCTCAATATCTTTATGAAGATATTAATTTTACCCTATATTTTGAAAAACACTTTCATTTTCCTTTTCTTTTTTTCTTCTGTTTCATAAAACTTGTGTTTTAACAAATCACTGCCATGAGCTAACCCAGATCTGAATCCAGCAAATACTCTCAACATTATCCTTCTCTGTTCACATATATTTGAAGTAAATTACATCAAATTGTATTTGAAATACCAAACTGGCATTAATGGAAGCTTCTTTTGCTCCAGGCACCATTTTAAAATAGATGAGCATAAAAATGCAGTCTGCATCATTAAGTTTATATGAAACTAGTGAGAATAAAAATCACCATGTAAGTTCTAATAAGATGTGTTTTTCATTCCAGTTTAATAACCCAAGACTATATTCATCTTCCAGTATAATAAATACACTGAA
This sequence comes from Melospiza melodia melodia, assembly GCF_035770615.1. Taxonomy (NCBI): domain Eukaryota; kingdom Metazoa; phylum Chordata; class Aves; order Passeriformes; family Passerellidae; genus Melospiza; species Melospiza melodia. Next base: position 83,043,144 of record NC_086194.1, read on the forward strand.
AGGAATTCATTCTTTTGTGTTTTTTAACATGTTGAGGGTTTCAGAAGATGGAGTTTTCTGGGAAGCTGGGTGAAGAAAATTCTTTAATATGGCAGTGCGGAGTATTATTATCATAAATAATTAATGTGCACAGCAGAAGAAAGCCCAGCTTCATTAATAATTCTTATTTTTAGTTGGCATAAGCTAGAGGTGCTGTATCTTCTTTCATCCGATCTATGTCAATTTCCTCGATTTAAAATTACTAGATGTTAAAATTTTAAAGGTATGCTACATTTTGCCATGGATTTTTATTTGTGACTTTGCATTAATATCCTACTGTTAATTCTTACCCGCTGAGATATTTTTAGTAACAAGCAAGAAAAGAATAAAAAAAAAACACCCGGTAGCAGCCAGGCAAGGTAGAGTGGGCATCAGTGTCAGCTCCTTTCATCTTTCATTTCCCTTTGGGACCAGTTAAGATGCTTCTTTGATTAGAACCTCAGGAAATATTAAAAAGCTCTTCTGTGAATTTAAACTCATCAAACTTGTCTCTGTTTATTTTTTTGAATACTGAGATAATTCACCTCCCACATTTCAAGAACACAGGTTCCTTCCAACCCAACTGTGCTCCTCTGATCAGCAAAGTCACTTGTCAACATCGCTGAGTCTCTCTCCTGACAAATGTTAGTGCTTCATTAATGCAGTGCCGGAGCCGGAGCCGCTCCTAAATGTTCCTTATTAGCACAGATGAGGAAGTGAGATGACACTAGAGATGGCACAGAGATGGGTGCAGGTACTGCTGGATTAAAACAAAGGAGAACTATGTGACACCTGAGGGAAACAAAGCACAGAGTGGGGGGGGAAACCATTTTCTCTTGTTGCTGAATATTTGTGGGAGGGAGACTAAAACTCTCATCGTGACTGTGGAAAAGCCAATGCCACGGAGGTGTAATGTTAGCCTGCATTACACCTTTTGAACAGAACTGCAAATCTTCTCGTTAATCAGTGCAAATGTTTGAGTTGAATGAAAATGGATGGGATTCTTTTTTTTTTTACTCTCAAGCATTTCAAAAGAGAATGTTTTGGCCTTTTTTTCTTCCAAATTGTAGTGGTGGCTGTGAAAAAATTCTCATGTTTTTTTATACTTTTCTCTCCTATTTAATGGTTTATCTCCTTTTATTTTGCTTGAGACCAAAAGATGAAAAAAAGAGGTGCAGAAGAAGAAGAAGAAGAAGAAGAAGAAGAAGAAGAAGAAGAAAGAAGAGATCACAGAGAACAAGAAAGAGAACACAGAGAAGGAAAGCAATAAAAAGCAAAATGCATGAGGCTGCTCACTTGGGAAAAAGTCCATTCTAACCTCATTTATTTAGGGACAAAAAGTTTTGGCTATTGGCAATGCTCCTTGCATTTAAAGTAGCCTGGATAGTAATTTCATCTGTGTATCACAGCATCTTCAGTCAGACATTTGTGTCACAATCAATATCCTTTCAAGAATTTTCATAGCTTTTCCCTACATTAATATGTGGTTCATGTTAAGCTGGAGATGCGCTGTGGCTTTGTGTCCTGTTGGGCTCCAACAGCCAATCTGGACAAACTGGAGAAATTTGGCTCCCATCAGTGAAGGGTTGCTGCCTCTGTGTATTTGTACATAGACACACCCAAAGAATGAGTGATGTTATTGATCCCAGGTAGAAAAATTCAGAGGACGAATTTAGACATGACCTCCCATGTGTCTGTCAGAGGTGCCATGTGGCTGTCAAACATGATAAGGAACCTGAGCCCTCACAGATGAGCCAGGGAAGGGACATGGCGCACACGGACACTTAATGCCTTCCCTTTGTTAGTATCTGCGTGGAACAATACACTGGGAGACCTTGTATCCACTGGGGTGTTGCTTTTGCTAAAATTCAAGTTTTTATTTAAGGCACACAGTTAAGAGTATTTTCATTTCATTTGTGTATCTGCTACCATTAAAACGGGAAGGAGTGGCAAAACTTTGTGTTCCCAAGCCATCATACTCACTAATCAGCTAACACAAACCAATTATACAATAGGTGAAAGACATGGGCTTGCATGCTAAAATCTGCATTTTTCTGCCTTCTTTATTTCCTATCAATCCACTGTGACAATGGGTTTATTTTGCAGGAAAATATGCAAATACTTTAATCTGGTAGAAGAGTATGACAGTCTGAATGTGAGTCTCTTCATGATATGTTAACAAACACTTGTTTAAGAGGACCAGCCCTAGGAAGAAGATAAATTTCTGAGTGCAAAATCAGAATCTCTGCAGAAAAACTGCGTAGCCCTTTGAAAAAAAAGAATGGATGGGTACTGAGGATCAGTCTCTCAAAATAATAAATTTCCATCTCATCTGAAATGTGATACATTAGCAAATGAGTAGGTGAAGGAATTGCTGAACTTTTGCTGCTTTCTTTCTGCACCCACATAATGAAAAATCCCACCACTTTTTGGAAGGTCTGTTGTGTCTGTTTTGTTTTATACATTAATTATATAGCATCAACTGTTGGAGAAATAGTTCTAAAATATTCCTGCAAATGTTGAAAATGTATCTGTGGAGACTTTTAGATTTTTTTTCCCTAACATCCTAATTTCAAGAGTGATTTAAGAACTGATTGGCATTTGGCAAAAAATGAATGATAATGAACTCATTTCAATAGAGATGGACCAGATACCATGCCGGCTGTTGAAACTTTTCAAAGCTGGTTTCTCTCCAGTAAATGTGATCCTGCAGGCTCTGTCCATCTGCCTACAAGAAAAGAGACATTCGCATTCTGCAGGAAATGCTGCCGAGAAAATACCAGTGAGAATTAGCAATTTTGTGATCTCTTATCATTCTCAGCAAGGAAACTGGACGATGACAAACATCACAGCAAAATAACAGTACTGAGATACTTCACTTCCCTATTTCCCTTTTTTTCTGTGTTTCTTCCCTTTTTTTTTTTCTTTTGTCCTCTTTGCATTAGCAGGTAACAAACTTCCTTCAGTATGTTTGCCAGATAGAAAAGTAGCAGCTTGAACAAGTCTGAGCCCCTCCTCACAGCAGGGATGCTCAGGAGTGACCTGAAGCTGTTGCTTACAAGGATGGTTTGATTCTGGCCTCACCCTAATTTTTGCTGGTGCAAACTGAGTCACAGACGCCACATTAAACAGCTCAAGTGAAAAACTACACCAGCTGTTAGGCTTCTCCTGCTACATGAAATTGAAACAGCTCTGAGATTTAAGGAAAATAGCATGAATTCACCCCCACACACGACACCTGTGGGACAGGCTGTTCCTTGCCCAGTGCCCACCAGCCCACCTTGTGCCAGGCTAAGTGCTGGTGGAAGGGTGTCCAGCCAGTGCCCTCTTGCAGGTGGCAGGGCCAGCAGAGGTGCCCTAGCCCTGGGTGAAGCCCATCCCAGCCCTCAGCCCTCAGAGCAGGTCAGCTCACAATGCTCATTTCTCAGTTATTTCATTTCTTCTCCAAAGTCTGTCACAATTCTCTCTCCCCCCATCCCTCTCCCACCAAGAGATGGTTTCTGTGTCTCCCTTGGGTGTTTTCTGCTGCTGCCAAGATCCAGGTCCACATCCCTATCTCCCCCCCAGCTGCTCTTTGTGCCTTTGTTTTCGAAGGTGGCTCTCTAATGCGGTGCCTGCAGGCTCACCTTTGCACAACATCACTGCTAAATTTTTAATCAGTGCTAGTAAAACAAAGGAAATGAAGAAACTCCAGTATTTAACAAATGGTGTGTGGCTAAGCCCCAGGCCTTATCCTAGTTTACAGACATGAGCAGGGTGTCAAGCACCAATCCTACAGACCAATTAGCATCCCAGGAGACTTTGCTCTGGTGCATGGTCATGCAACTATCAGTAATGTTATATGGTGTTATGGTTGCACGTGGCCAAAACATACGAGAGAGGAAGTACTTTGCATTTCAGGCTGAATTCTCTGCTATATGAGTTGTTAATTAAAAAACTTGGCTCTGTTCTGTCCCTTTGCACAATCAGAACGATGTAAATAAGAATCTTATCCAAAAGCTTTAAAAATCAATTTGAAGAAAGGCTGGCTACAATATTTGCACAATATTTGCAGCTCAGCAGAATGAAGCAGGGAATAACTAAGTTTTCATCTTCTCAGTTTCCCACACAGCTCAGTTTCCCCCACACCTGCCCATTGCAGTGAGCAGGTTCCTGTGTCTGTGAGGCAGAAGGCTTACACCTCCCTTGGTGTGGAGTATTTGGTGCCAGTCACTGCAAGAGGCAGAAATCTGTGTGCTCAGGGTTGTGGCCTGAGAGATTAATCTGAGATAGGTCAGTGAGCCAAATTCTCTTAATTATGGACCAGGAAGGATGTTTCTGTAAGCTGAGTGACACCCCAGACCTCAGCACACCCAACCTCTGTGTGGCCCTGAGTCATGTCTTGAACAGGTGATGCTAATGGGGGATGGAATTCATAGCACAGAAGCCAGAGCCCCTCCCTTTGCTCCTAGTTAATTCCCAAGAGTACAGAAGTAAGACTCTACCTCTTCAATCTTCATAGTTTTGCCCAACTGGTTTATTATCTATGAAACTCTGATTTGTGTGGAAGATAGAGATAAGGGTGTTTAAGTCACACAGCAGCTTTTGAAATAAAGGTTGTGATGCTAAAAACACCTGTTACAACCAGAAAGCTGGGGTATAAGAGTATGATTCATTACATATATTATGGTAACCCCACAAGAACTGAGCAAAGATTTTGCCCTTTTTTTGTCTTATTCACACATGGGCATGTTAAAAAGCATCAAAGGTGTATCACGTGCCCAAAGGATTAGCTCATCTCTTACTAACACTTCCATTTCTGTGTTCCTACAGCTTAGGTGTAGAGACTTTACTTCACCATGCCTGTGAGGGGCAATTCCTGCTCAGAATGTGTGTTTAACAGAAGAAATAAATATACCACAAACCCACAAGGTTCTCACTGGATTAAAGCATCAGCCCTTGGCACAAAAGACACAGAGCTCTGCAGGAGGTGTGAAGGGTTATCCATCCCTGTCCCACCCCTGTCCTGAGACCCCAAGGGAAAGACAATGCCCTTTGTGGTGTAAATGAACAGCATCAGAAAGGTCACCAACAGTGAATGTGCTTCTGGGATGTTGACTCCCTGTGCTGAGGACTGGTTCCCTCATCTCAGGGACTGCATCACACTCAACCTCTCACCACCCAACCATCTCCCATTTCTAGCATGGGAAAAGACGTAGTCATTAATGGGGGTACAGATAGGAAGCTGCTAAGAAATATTTTAGCAATTAGGACAGGAGGAAATTTAGTATCCTTTTTTTTTTTTTTTTCCCCACAGGGAAAACCTATTTCCTCACTTCTTTTCCATCCAAGCATAAACTGGCTTTTTTTTTTGTCACTGTGAGAGTGAGCCAGAGCCATCACTGGAGACAGAGAGAGGAATTGCTATAGTGTGGATTCATTAAACTCATCTCAGTCCATCTCTTTTTTTTTGGTATTAAAGGAGTATGGAGTAACACAGGGCAGAACGAAGTGTTCTGGAAAACTGATAATCAAATGGCCTAAAGCTAATGTTTACTTTTCTGAATGTTTTACAGCAGCATTACTTGGAGATGTATTAAAAACAGGGAGCGAGAGGGAGGGAGAGAGGGAGGGAGCCTAATAATAGCCTTCCAGTTACAGAAATAGAGAAGCAGCATAGATATGATAATTGAATTTGGTTTGGATGGGCGATAATCCGCCTTTATGCTACAGCTGTAGTTCTCAGATTTGAGCCTGGCTGGTGGCAGGTGTTGGGCAGCCTCCCCGGCCACGGGAAGGCTACAGCACCATGCACTCCTGCATGCCCCCCATTCCTCTCCCTCCGTGCCCCTCTTTTCTCTCCTGAGCCTGCAGTCAGGAGGCTGAAGGGCCATGGGGTATGCATGTATGGCTGTTTTATCTCTACATTTATGGGGGTTGTCCTAAAGGTGACCTGGAGCCTCCCTTCCCCATCCAGCCAGGAAAAGTCACCAATGAATCTGAAGGGGAGATCCTCTCCTCTTCAGCAAAATCCATGCTCAGCCATTCTCTTTTTCTCTTCCACTCTAAATTATTCAGCTCCACACTTGGGGAGCTGACACTGCTAGTAAACCGAGGAGTTACATATTTTTGGTTGCACTTGGAGATTAAGTGCCACTTGAGTTATAGTGTCTAAATTCCCAAATATTTGTGTAATTTTAGATCGTGAATTCTCATTCCTGACTATGTTTAGTATCAATATTTATTCACACAGCTCTCTCTGTTAGATCCCATGGAAGAAGCTGGGTGAGGGAAGTGGGAAGGTGTCTCCAAGCTGTCTCTGCCATAGGCATGGGTCCTCGTGCTGTTCCACTTTCTGAAACAAACTCCAGCCTCTCTATGGCTCCTCAATCATGGAAAATGTGGGATGGGAGGCAGTGGATGGGATAACTGGGCTGCAGTGGGTGAATGATAAGGCCACCCTCTTTCACAAGATGACCTCAAAGATTTTGTGCCAGAGACATGGGGCTCTGCTGCTCTCAAAAAAAGCAAGAGCAGGGGAGAAGGGTAAAGAGACTGAAGAAGAAGGAAAGTCAAAACATTTTTCCTGGGTTTTGGAAGCCTCCTTGTCACCTCTGCTGCCTTCTATCCTCCTAGTATGATCCTCCAAGAAACTTTATCAGTCTCATTTGTTCTCTCGGTTTGTTTGTTCAAAAGCAAAAGAACTTCTGAAGAAAAAGCATTAATTAATTTCCTCTTTATGAGAAGATGTGAGAAGATTTTGGGTTCTGCAGGCAGTGAATTAAATTCTGGCTGCACAAGAGCTTGCATTTTTAATGTAGCTCTTTTGCAGGTCACCAAAATTGTTCCCCATTCAGTCACTCTCATCATCTGGGTCATTATGACATATAGCCGCAGCTGATGCCTGGATGCAGCTCCTGCAGTCCTCAGCTGGCACTCAAATGCCACTTCTAATGAAAACAAAAGGCATGGTGACTGCTGCAGCACCTTCTCTCCAGCTGTCTCAGAAGGCCCCTATAGCTGTGATTAAATTAGCCTTGTAATGTCACTGTGAGGTGGATAGGTAGCAGGTTCTGCAGGTGAGAAGAGAGAGGCGTGAATCTGTGTGCTCCTCCAGTTTCACAGCCAGAGAGACCAGGTGAGGAACGAGGACCTGGGCTATGGGGCTCAGCAACCCAGCCAATTCTGTGATTGATAGGGAAATTAATCCTGCTTATTCAGTTTCCAAAGAATTTTAGATGAAGGCTTGCTTGCCACACAAGACTTTTTGGTTGTGCTGCTCATGCTGCATCCCTCAGTGGGAGTTCTCACTGTCCTTAGCGCATCTGTGTTGGCTCAGCCCTCCAATTTCCTTTTTCTTTTTTTTCCCCACACAATAAAAACCTACTTACCACCCAAAGGGTGTAGTTAGACGTGGAAGGGCAAAGTTTTGGAGAGATAAATGTCAGTGCAATGCTGTTGTACTGCTCATTAATTGCTAGCAAGGCAAGAAATACTCGCTGCATGCTCAGAGCAGACACCTGTGACTATGCCACAAAGTTAGGATGGAAAATTCAAGATGTATCTAGGAGCACTTCTTCCAGTACTTGCAAAATGTCAGATTCTTTCCTGTTCAAGTTCCAGCTTTGCATTCCTGAAAAAGAACAAAAAAATAGTAATACTTTTCTCCAAAAAAAACAGTGCCTAGCAATATAAAGTCGAATCTATCCCTTTCAATCTTTGGCTTTGATGGATGTCTTTGGATTCTGAAAAGGATATAGTAGATGCCTCATTAGAATAATATTCCAGTGTCTTGACAAGCAGCATCAGATTTATATCACAGCTTTCTTTTTTATGCCAACAGATATGTAATACCAAAGGACCAAAAAAGCCATCATGCACTGTTGTGATTTTTATATACATTTCTTTATGGAAAAGTTGTTATAATCCAAGAATTCTTGCTTTTCTTTCCTGTTGGTTTTTGGCACCTTTGTCATTTAATATTCTTCCTTTTGCAGTTGTTCCCCACAGTGAATACATCCACCTTTTCCAAAAGCAGAGGAAAAAATGGTGCAAACACAGTCTCCATGCAGGCTTATTATTTGGATACCCTTCCTTTGCCACTGACTTGACCAAGTTCCCTGCGATCCCTGGACTTAGCTAACTGGTTATTTGGGAAAGAACTATGGTAGAGGTGGGAGGAGGGAGAAACATTTTAAGAACTGATGATATCCAGATTTTATTGACATGTAGATATTTCAGTTAAGTCATATCTGGATTTCCTGCCAAACCTTCCATTTCTGCGTGTCTGTCTGAAATGATGTGTCCTTGATGACCAGTGTTGGGAATCACCATGGACCACTGCAATGAGTGTTTTCACTGCTCACTCAGAAGGGCGTGTGAATCACCCAAGCAAACACCAACTTTGAAAGAGGTGAGGTGGAAATCTTGTCTCAGCTAACCTGTCCCTATTTCTTCTACTATTCCTGCATCTCTAGGCAAATTTGGAGAGACTATGAGCCACCAGAAGCGCCTGTAGGTCTATGGATCTTGCAGGCAGAGGGCAAAGCCCAAGATGTGCCCCTGCCTGGATAGATGGGCCACTGCCTCAGAAATGAGAGAACACCCCACAATCTCACCACTCTGGGTAGAAGATATCAAACAGCAGAAGGTGCCTGCTTTTCATACTGGAAGGCCATCCCTGACATCCTGTCAACTTGCAGCAGAAGCAGTAAGAAAATGTATTACAGACAAGACATAAAATGCCAGGAACAAACAGGCTCCATCCTCCATATCCCTTCTCTCCATACACACACATCCTGACCCAGGAGAAGACCTCTTACAATGTAGTTTATTGGAAGAGCCACCAAGAAAGTATTTCCAGCATTCCCACTCAAGCCTTTCCATTTGTTTTTCTCACAGAAAGAGACTGGGTTATTGGTTTTTAATCTTTATGGGAATAATTATTTTTTGAAAGGGAATCCAGTGTTCAAGTACAGAAACAAATTAAGGTCAGAGAGAAGCACCTAGCTTTATGTAAGTGTTTAGTCTCTCCTTGTGAAGTGGCTGGTTCTGCATGAATTACCATTAATAATAAAACATGTGTAAGATGGTGACATTCAGCGAGGCTGTTCTTAGTTCCCCATTAAGCTGTGCTCCCTAAAAAGGTTTCCAGGTTTATTTAAACATGCAGGAAAAAAATTAATATTAAACAGAAATAAGATGTAATAGAATTATGTCAAAACACCTGAGGGAATTTTGGATACCTTTAAGGAATGAGCTCTGAAGTGATTCATAGCTAGAGCAAGTGATAATTGAGAAGAAGGCAAAAAAAAAAAAAAAGGCGAAAAATGAGTTAATTCTTCCACAGCTATGAAATGCTGTAGTTCACAGACTTATCAGGAGTCTTGCCTCAGTATAGGCATTATTTTACTTTCTGATGCTGAAAATTAGTGTAGTGATCTTGCTAGCACTTTTGCATGCACTTAGCATAAGCACAAGAGTAGCTCCCTGGGGTTTGCCTGTGCAAGGGGAGTTAACACATAATATAAGTATTCAGAGGCTTGGATGCTATTCTACAGCTTCTGGAGATAAATGTGTGATTTAGTCTCAGGCTAAATTATGGCTCTCATTACATCATCCTTGAACATTTTAGGTTGCAGAATTGCATCAGATCTTGTGATGGGATAAAAACTTTACCCTTTGTAATTTGTGTAAGTTTTGACACAAAACAGATGCCCTGCCTAGTACCAAAAGGGCCAAAGCATAGGGCATGGAAGCTTGACTCATTTGCATCTTAATGCAGTTATAGACTTAATGTAAGATATTCCTATTTAAATTAATATTTTCCGTGTCAGTTCAGCAGTATCAGCACACTGCTAATGATCTCCATATCCATTAAGATCAGTTCAAATGCACCTCAGTGTAGCTTTCTTACCCTAAACTCCTGATGGTATTTTTTAAACTGATCTGTAGCTTATTATTTTTTATTATTCACAAATGTCACAGGCCTTTTCTCTCCATTTTGGGATTGTTCTTCTGCTATTTTAGGTCTTTTCCTTTCTTCTAATGTTGCTTTGGGAAAGCTCTGGGGACATAAAAAGCAAAATAGACAGATGCCTTCACCTACCAGATTGTTGTGAATAATAATAATCACCTCTTATATATCCCTTTTCATTTTCAAAGCACTTTGCAGCAATTAGCTAATTTGCCTTTACAACAATCTCAGAAAGGTAGAGGCATTTGCATAGCGGCTATTTATTTATTTATTTATTTGTTTATTTATTTATTTATTTATTTATTTATTTATTTTATCCCACATTAAATGGTTAGGGTTTTTTTTGTTTGGGTTTTTTTTTAAGTTTTCCTCACTTTCCTTTTCTTCCTTTGCTGGGTATTTTTGCTGCCCTTCTTTTTCTGAAAGGTAAATTTCTGAGGGATTGTTATGCCTATTAGCACTCCTAATCACTGAACCTAATTAGACTCTTATAGAAATGAAAGCACACACCAGCAACAGATGAACAATTTCCTTCCAGAGCATGAGCCGAATCTCCACGGCAGCCAGACATGGCTGGAGAGCTGCAAGCCAGACCCAACCCACACTCAAAGCTGCTGGTTCAGATACCACCAGGGAAGATCACTGTGGTACATCTATTCCTTTGAAGAGCACCGCATGGTCCAGCTTGCTGAAGGCATTGACTGACAAAACATATGAAGTAAAAAAATGAAAAAAACCTTGCTCTTTTGGGAAAAAAACAAACTGGAAATGTCCGAAAATGTGCTGTTGAAACTGCAAATCTACCATGGAACTGCACACCTGGTTTGGTCAATAGGGAAATGCAACCAAGCAGGGTCTCAGAGATTTCTACAGCTCAGTTCCCTAAAGATAAAACTCTTGAAAAGTTAGAATAGGCCAGACAATTTGATCCCTCCTGCCCCACATTTTCAATCTAGTTCATTAAGGCTGGAACCCAAAACACTACCTTGGCCCTTTGGTGGAGTGAACCTGGTGCACTCCACCCTGCTCTGGCACACAGGTTACCACAGCCTAATCTAGATGATTGCACAGGCATGGTGGAGGTGGTGGGAGTCTCCTGCAGTCCTCTCCCCAGCCCGTGCAACAGGGAGAAAGACATCCTGCTGCAGGAAGGGACTCCTGTTGGGATGACCTGGACACCCCTGTCCTAACACCAGCCCAGCAGCATAATGGCACCAGCTACTGCCACAGCCCTTGTGTCACTGCCAACCCTTTTTGCCACTCCTTCACGGCCTTTTCTTTGCCCGTTCTCGTCCCAGAATAATTCTTCTCCATAATAACTCTTATCTTTTGTGCGTCAGAATATACAATTTAAAACTTCCTTCAGAACAGGGCAAGGAATTGGTATGATTACTAACACCAGATACAGTCATTGAGGAAAATGTCTTTAACATGTCTTTTACAACTGGCAGGGCTAATGGATTTTGTAGTGACAGAACTGCAGTGAAGCTTTTACTGGCAAATCCTAACTTACATGGAAAAGAGCAAGGAAGCCCCCACTGTAATATCTTCATGAAGTGTTAATGCAACAGGGATCCCCTGTACTTTGTGATAATTGAACCATAAAATAGTTCAGCTTTATCTATAAACTCTCCAGCGCAATGCTTTGAGTGTATAACCATTTACATTATTCCCAGAAAATTAGGTCAGCTTTTCACAGAGAAAATGTCAAATTAAAAAAAAAAAAAAAAAAAGAAAAGAAAAGAAAAAAAAAGAAGAAGAAATAATGAGGGGGAAAAATAAAACAGAAGAGGCTTCCTCTAAAAGAACTTTCCACCCCAGATTGGAAAATGTCAGAGTATCTTCCCAACAGCACCAGCCCCACTCAGGAGCCAGGGAGGGAGCCGGGGCCGAGGAGCAGTGGGCAGCATCCACACTCGGCTCCTTTGAGCTGGAACACAGCTGTGTTATGGCTGTGTCATCACTGAGAGCGAATTAAAAGAAGTGGAAACATTAACTCTGTGGAATCTTTTCAGGAGCTGGTGGTGACTAAAGCAGGAGGCGCTAACAAAGGAAAGCTTTCAGGAAGCATTTGGCGTTTGAAGTGCAGCAGGGTCTTTCCATTAGGCTGCTGTGAGGGTTAAAACTAATCCTCATTGTAAGGGAAGAAGGCCCTACAATGGATGTTTGTTGTGGAGAAAGGCACCTGGAGATGTGTTGTGTTGTCAGAAGGCTTAAGCAGTTTCATTCCAAAATTTCACAGCCTATTAAAAGAACCAGAAGAGTCTGGCAGGGAACATCCCTGAGGTCCTGAGCATCTCTGCAAACCAACCAAAAACACTTGGAAGACTCTGGTGGCCCTTCCAGCAGACTCACAAACTCAACCACAGGTTTGCTCTGGCACACAGAAATGCAGATTGCACCCCTAAATGAGAGAATTCAGCTGGATGCATGGAGCATCATCCATTTTGGCCTTGAACCTCTGAGCACCTCCCCATGGGAGGGAGAAAGCAGAGTCCTGGAGGGAAAAAGCCAGGAGTGTAGGATGCCACGACATCTGGCTGCTCACCATGCTACATCCAATTTCCCAAAACACCCACAGCACACTTAAAATTTCCAAAATGTGCAGGCTGCTCTGAAAGGGAAGACCTGAGGGATGCTGAAAAGGGAAGGAATGTATTTGGAGCAACACACAGTGTGCATGACCTGTACTGGGACACTTGTTGTTCTTGGGCACTGCCAGGCTCTCTGCTCTGGAAATAGGCCTTGTAGGGTGGATAGGAAAAAGACCTTGAATACATTAGGGCTGGGCTATTAGAAGATACCTGCAAAGCTTTTGTGGACACAGGAAGGAGGAAGCTGGTACTTGTGCAGAGGTTGGCCACACACACAAGGCTGCAGAACTGATGTCTGATCCAGCCCTGCATTCCCTGGCTCTTCAGGCAGTTTTTTCCTTTGCCATTAGATTGCACTTACGATCCATTTCTGGAAGTCATTACTTCCAGGCTGCCTGTGTCTCCTTGCCCCAGTGGCACCACAAGGCAGTAGTTGCTCTACGGGATGCAACGTGCTATGGCTGGGTTGAGGCTTCCTGCCTGGCAGCCCGCGTGCTCCCATCCTCTTCCCAGAAGGTCCCTCCTGCTATTTAGCAGCTCTGACAGAGCTGGATATCGTAGCCATGGGATCACCAATGGCTTTGCTGTGCTGGAAAGGAGCTGGTGGTGGCAGAGGCATTGCATTCAGGCAGCTACACCACTATGTGTTGCTATGGGCACTGATGCAGAGGCGAAACACAGGCTAAGCCATCACTTGATTTTCTATTCAAGCAACTCTTGAGTACTAAAGGAATGGCCATCTGCCAGTGTTTGTAATAGAAGGTCAGTATACACTGACATTCAGCAAATTGGTGTTATATGCATTAGATCTGTGCTTTATGAGGTACTGCTCCATTCTGGAAATGTGAAAATTGACTGAAATCATGACTGAAATTTTACAGGTGCCAATCTGCAGCTGCAAGCCCACTGACAGTGCCCAAATACCCAGGCAAAGCAGTAAGTTCAGCTATTTAAGACAGAAAAAGCTAAAGTGTGTGTGTGCGCTGTGAAGTTGTGACCAGCAGCAAACCCAATGCTCCAGCTCACTCAGTGCTGTCCCCAGGTGGGATCCCTCCCCTGGGGCAGTGACCCCTGCTCAGCTGATTGCAAGCACTGTGTGCTGGCAGCAGGCAGACATCTCTTGAAACGGGGCTTTTATAACCTGCCCTCTGCAGGGTCCCCTCCGTCTGAGCCCGAGAGCCCCAAACTGAGTCACAGTCCCTCCTGCCTCCAGTATTTTCCCAGTGCTGTGCAGAATGCAGGAAGACAGGAAAAAGAACTTTCACCCCCTAGCAGAAATGCAAAGTCCATGGTGGACAACAAAGAGTGAAGCTTTTTTCCCAGCCTCGAGCTTTTCTCTGGGAGAGCCAGGCAAGCTGGGCTGAGGCAATGTGGTCCCAGCACAGGCAGGTGCTGTAACTGCATCCCATCATCCCTTCCCAGGCACAGCAGCATTCTGCATCTGACTCCCAGCTCCACTATGTGGAACAGCTACTTAGTGATCCGCCTCCAGTGTTATGCCCCATTAACTCAAAGTTAGGCATGATTACTGATTATCTTTCCTTATTTTATATGCATGTGCCAGGCGAGCAGTAAGAAACCGAGAGGATTTCCTGCTCGCAGCCTGAGCAGGGTTTGGGGACATGGCTCTTTCACAGGATGAAAGAGAGCTGGCATGTGGCACAGAGAATATGGTTCTTTCCCAAAAGCTGCCACAAAGAGAAGTTTGAAAGGCACTGACGTGACACGAGTCAGGAGTTATGTTCGTCTGCCTTTCTTTCTGTACACCATGATGAATTGCATATTATTTCCTTCATTAGTTTTAGGCTTCAACCACTTTGCAGTGCAGACATGAATAAAAATACTGAGCGGTTTCAGTCTGGTGACGATTTTATTCATTGGTGCTACATGTCAGATAATAGCTGTATTCCACTTCTTTGCTCTGTGAGCTTTTCAAATATTTCACAGGCTGAGTCGTTTATTATGTATCCTCGTACAAAGTCCTCTGCCTCTTCCTCTGAAAGGTAATTGTTTAAGTGGATTAGTAGCTTTCCCCGAAGATGTGTAGGGAGTGGCATAAAAGAGCAACATGGCTGTGACACTCTTTTTCTGACCTTAGGAATATACCCAGAGGGTTGCTGAGATCATAGGCTGCTCCAATTATTGTCAGGGGAAATTAATATACCATTTTATTCCAGCTAATACTCATTGGTCAGGCCAGGCAATACACTGTGGTACAGAATATTCCTCCAAAACCAGAAAAACAAACCCTAATGAAAATCTTACGTTTTTAGTAGATTTACTCTGCCAAGTCTTCTATTCTTTGGAGAAATATTTTTTGTGTGCTGTTTCATATCATTGTGACTTCATATTAATTAAGCACTCACCTTACCTTGGGTGTCTGAAAGAGGAGTACAATAGAAGAAGATGCAGCCCCTGTCTGAAAGAGCTTGCAGCTGTAATGGGGTAAATGCATTTAGCAGACAGAGTGAAAAATAAGATAGGAGCATTCAAAGGTGAGAGAAGATAAGGATTTGGGGGTTGACACACTTGAGCTTCTCTGTGTGCTGCCTGTAGTGATTCTGGTAACATTTTCATATCCTCTCTAATACATCCTCTTGCTTCAAAACAAAAGATGGACTAAAGGCTGAGGCTGCTGGTTAGTAATGAAAAGGTAAAGACCAGCTGTTCTTCCTAAATAAGATGTTTGCTCTGCAGCCATTCAGAAGGTTGTGAGTTATAAAACACATCAGGGTTTTAACCCTCCTATACCGCATTGCTGGTAAGGTGTCATGCAGTGAAGAGCTGTGTAGGTTTGAGGACCTCTGTGGTGTTTGTTGTTAGGTGCTTTGGGCTGGTTGGAAATGATGGGGCTGCAGAAGGAGCGGCTGCAGGGGAGAGGCATGTGGCAATGCCAGGGAGGAGTCAAACAAACAAAAAATGTCTGTGGAAGTTGACATTGCAGGTATTGCAATGAGTGGCATTAATACAGATTGGTAAGGATTTTGTGCATCTCAGAAAGTGTTTTATATTGATAATATTTTTAAGCTTAGAAATTTAATATAAGAGGTCATTAGTATTTATTAAAAATTGATAGGGTGTCTATTTCTTGTTGTTAATGTTGGATGTTTAATATCTGCTATTAAAATAGTGACATGTAAATGTCTTTCCATTTGGATTTTGAACATAAGGCATGTGTTCACTCTCATCTCCTTTGCTGTGTTTATTCCCAGTATCATCTAGCCCTCACCATGCACAGATGTTCCTTAACCCAGGGCCCATTCATGTTTCACCAGGATCTTCAGAGATCAGCAGATTGTATTCATTTCCTCATTTCTCTCCCCCTACCCTCATCTTCTGCTCTTCCTCCCGATTCTGTGTGTCCCTGATTGCTTTCCTGCTGTACTCCCTGATCAGTCCTCTGTCCTGCAGCTCAGACACGAGTACATCTCCCCTGTCCCTAGGTCAAAGGAAACATTTGCAAGGACCCTAATTCATATGGAGCATCTTTCTGCTTTTCCTCTCTTTGTGCAGCCATGATTTGGGGAGAAAAAAAATTGTTTGTAGGTGAAAATGTAATCTCTTTCCTCTCAGGACGAGGAGAAAGGGGGAGGAACAACTGGTTCATGGCCAATCTCAGCAGGTGCTCTTGTCCTACAGATAAAACCACAACATTTTCCAGCCAGCCATAAAGGACAGCCTGAGCATCCTGAGCATATGTACCTGCTGCAGCGAGCAAAGGGGGAGCTTTGAGTTGAACAGCTCAGTTTCCCAGACTCTTGATCAAAATCTGCACCTGGGGTGAAGCAGTAGCCCCCTCTTATCCATGCTCCTTTTTGGGATAAATGCACACAATTGCTGGTGGGGTGCCTGTCACGCTGGTCTCTTTTCAGATGTTTTCTCTGCTAATATTATCCTGGCAGTGCACCGAGCTCAGACAACCCCAGGGCCCCAGAGTCTTTCAATCCCCCATGGGGCTGCTGCCTAATGCACTGCATTTAAAAGAGGTTTCAGAGGTGAAGCAGAGCTGTGAATGTGAGCCTGTTTGCTGCAAACTGAAATGTCCCTTAGTTCCCCTGGTAGCTTGTTCCAGCAAGTGCTTGTACCTGGCGTGGCCCAGCTCTGCCAGGGGATCCACACAGAGTTTCACTTGGGTTGTCACCTTGCTGCTGTGCTGAGAGCCATTTTTTACCATGAGACCTGCTCCATTTTTGATGGTTTTGAATGCATCCCTTGGACTTTCGTGGTGCTTTTTTGAGTAGAACAGGCCATGCTGAGGTTTCTGTCACACAAGGAAAGAGACATAGCTCCCCCATACATCTCAGGGTGGATTGTGTGTTAAGTATATATTCAGATGCATGGGGCTGGTGCTCTCTCTCTTTTACTAGAATTAATTGCATTAGTAATGCCAAATTCTGAATCCAGGGGGAATTGAAATGGCATTAATACTGTGGGGGTTTCATTGTGTCCTCAGGTTTTAAGCAGAACTTCCCGTTCACAGCAATAGGGACTTTTATGGGTGGCACCATGCAGCCCATGGAAATTAATCTTGTATTCTTTTAAGTTTCTGGGCTACAAGAGGAGGATGGAGTGTCACCGCTCCTGGTTGTTTGTGACACATGATTGTGTCCCTCACACAGGCATTGGCAGGTTGAGTGGAACAGAGAGCAGGGAAACCTAGCAGCATCTGCATAGCTCACTGCTTATCGGGAATATACACTGGCAGCCATACTGTAGGGCAGCAGCAGAAAAACAAAGCAACAATCAAGGGAGCCCTTTGTGATGGATTAAAAGGGTTTAGAAATGTCTGAGCCATGCAGTTTTCAAGCACTGACACTGCCAATGACTTCTTGACTGAAAACTAGAAAATGTGCTTACTGAGTGCACAGCCTGAGTTTTGCTTGTTTTCCCAAAGCCTGCCTTTTGTTAAAGGCCTTTTATCTGAACAAAGTTTAGACACAGTCGCTTCATAAAGTGACCCTTTCCTTGAAATAAATCAGGATAATTATATTAGAGCACTGCAGCCTGTGAACCGAACCAAGGGTCTGTGTGTTTCTCTATTATTGGGGCATAATTTTTTTTTACAATCCACACTGCATCTCTCCTAGCCTCTGTGTGGCTCTCCTTTGTGTGCCCTGCACTGACTCTGCATGCTTTGGTCCCTGGCATGGGGCTGTGATGGGGAGACAGGGGACCCCAAGTAGGGACAATCACATGGGGGGCCATTAGTCTCATTACTTCTCTCTTGACTGCCCAAAAAAATCACACATTTGGCCAGTAGTGAAGGCTTAAAACCATCTTCATCATCATCCTAAATTTTTTTTCCAGTCTGAGTTTACATCACTGAAGTATCTTTAGTCTTTTAGGAGGGGAAAATAATCTGAGCAGGATGACTCACTGCTGGTACAATACAGCTCTCCTCTCCTTCCCTGAGGGGGTTGTCAATCAGGATGCTTTTCCCGCTGTCTCTCATAAATACTGGCTGACACAGCAGGGGAAAATGGGGCTGAGGGTGTGTGTTCAGGTCTTGGACCTCAACAAAACAGCTCTTGGTGGCTCTGACTCGCCCAGACTGCAGCCAGCAATGGCATCCCTGCAAACAGAGAGGTCCCTGAGCCCCAGGTCACCAAAGACCCTTCACAGGAGTCAGGACCACATTCAGAAGTCCTCTAAAGTGGCTCTAGACATTCAGATTTTGGTGTTTAATTTCAAGAGAACTACAAGTGACCCAGAGAATCTGCTGCCTGGGGTTTCCTGCAAAACCAAGGGCCAGAAATGGTTGCGGCAGTGGTGATGAATGGTCTGAATATGGTCTGTGCCCTTCAACTTGACTCAGCATTTAGTCAGGAGCTAGAGGAATGAATAGAGAAGCAGGCATTTTGTGCTTGCACTGACCCGTGCTGCTGAGCTGGTCAGCTGCTGTGCTACAGACGTATTTTTGGCTTTTTCAGGGAAGCTCTTTTGTTATCACATCAAACTCTTCACTCAGCTGGCAGAAGGCATTCTAGCAGCTGTGAGTCTGGAAGAATCCAGCTACAAGAGATGACTGCAAAGTTTGTTGGGGTTTTTTTTTGTATTTTCTTCCCATTCCTGAAAGATTTGTATGTAGTTTGTTTTTTTGTGTGTGTGTTTCATTTTAGGATTTTTTAAAACATATGTTTGATATGTGCTTCTAAAATAAGTTAATTAGGCAGCATTAATAAAAATACTCACTATAAACTGACAAAACCATTAATTCTGCCACCAGATATTCTCCTTCATACAGCATAATTTTTTTTTCAGACAGAGTGCCATTTCATCAAGCCAGAGGAGAAAAAGATACGAAAACCAATATCTGGGGCTCCAGGTGACAAAAGCAAAAATAGGTAAAGTAAATTTTCTGCTTTTAGTGCAAGTGATGCAAAATGGAGATTGTATTCTGAATAAGCTGGTTAAGCAGATCATATTCTAGTCAGTTAGGCCAGCAAAGTGCAGTCCATATAAACAGATTGCCTAAATTACTTACAATTTAAATTTCTATCAGAACCTCTATCAGGTCTTTTTGGATAATGTGGACAAAATAATGGTCCATTTCCTTGGGGGTCTAAAACACCAAGAGTGAAGAAGACATGACTTCAATTACCTCTGAGATGGGCTGAGATGGGCTTTTTAAACTTAGCACCTTGGGAGCAAAACCAAGCTGGAATGGAAAGGAATGGGTCTGTCACTATAAATTGAGGGGCAATACATTAATATTAATCCCTATATGGTTTCTACCAGGGTTTGACTTGGGACAGTTTCAAAATAAAAGAATCCTTCAGTTACATTTGTGTAAATGTTCTCTATCAACACTTAAATAAGTAGGCGTTGGTCTGCACTGATACTTGTGCACCTCAAACCAGATGCCAGCCACCCTGCATACCTTAAAGGCATACAGGAACATGTCTGACTTATGTAAACCTTTATCCCCTCTTCCCAAAATCCTTCTGACTTCTCTGGAGTTTGAAATGACTGCAGAGAAAACAAGTGTCTCTGGCCCTGCCTCAAATGCTTGGTTCTTCCAAGGATAAGCTATAAAAATGTTCAAGGCATGAATTAGTGATTCTCAATACCTTGCACCCCAGTCCCACCAAATGGCTAGGGGACTTGTGAGTCTAAGCAGAGGCATGGTCTGGAAGCTGCAATGAGCCCTTTAGCTGTAGACTTGCCCCAGAAACTTTTGTCCACCATGGGGACACAGATTCCTAGACAGTATTACACACATGGTAGCCTTGGTGTGCACTGTCCAAAATCATCTGATGCAAGGAGAGACACAGCAGAATAAAACAAGATAGGAATGTAAGGTAACACTGTGTGTGCTGAAACAAATGTTTCTTGCCATATTATGGACTGAAAGAGGACCACATATTGGCAATTTCACATTATAATTCCAACATTCATGTTTATGAATGTAGAAAAACTTATTTCCTTTTGTCTGGAAAGGGAGTATTATTTCACAAAGCTATACCTTTCCCCAGCTCACATTCCATTGCTAAACTCTAAAGCACAAAGGTTCAACAGGTCAAACACTGATTACTGGACTTATAAGCTTTTCCAGACTTCACATGTGAATAAGAGGATTTTTCTGCTTTTCACCTTACAATAAAAAGTCAGTGAAGTACAGTGTCTTCTGGACATGGAGATATTATCTGTGAAGATGGCAGGTTTCAGGCTAACCCTCTGTTGAAGATTGCAATGCAAGAAGTTTTCCATTATAATCTGTATGGCAGATTACCTGTGTCAAGTGGGCAGTTTGCTTTGTCTCTCTCTTTGAGTGACCACATTCACACCTCCCTCGGGAGGGGACGTTGCTGATAACAGACTATTGAATGTCACTGCATGACTGATAAGAACTATAACATCCCATTGTGAGATGCTCCGCCCAGAGGGAGGAGCCAAACATTGCTACCCAGATATAATCCAGAGGTTTTTGAGACACCAGCACGGCTTTCTCCTCTGGATTCCCCAGAGGAACAGCAGCTGCCTCTTCTTCCACTGGATCTTCAGAGGAAGAATACATCCTTCTCTGCAGGACCCCCTTGCTCCAACAGAACCACACCTGACACTTTCAGGAGTACTGCAGCCACATTTCCAATTGCACTGCTACCAACACCCCACGGGGTGTCAGGTTGGGTTCTGACTCTGTCAGTGTTGTTCTAGTGTACTGCATTGTTTCTTTTATCCTTTTTTTTCCCCTTTTCCGTATTAAAGAACTGTTATTTCCTGCTCCCATATTTTTGCCTGAGAGCCCCTTAATTTAAAATTTATAGCAATTCCGAGGGGTGGGGAGGGTTTACATTCTCCATCTCAGGGGAGGCTCCTGCCTTCCTTAGCAGACTCCTATCTTTCCAAACCAAGACACCCTGAAGTTTGGGAGTCAGACTTCAGCAGGGTAAAGCTGCTGAAGGCCTCAGAAGACACCATTATTACCTGAGTGACATGACTTGTGCTCCCTTGGCATCAGGGTGGTGCAGGTGCTCTGTGCTGAAGGGGGAGATGGGCAGAGCATCAGGTGCCAGGGCTGCAAGCCAGGCTGGGGGGCTGCCAGCAGGGCTGGGGAACCTCTGCTACACTGCCTCAAGGCTTCCTTTCCACCTGAATCAGGCATCGCCATCAGGAATCAGGTCACGGTCAAAAATGAGACTGTAAACACTGAGTTTAGATGTTTAAACACGATGAGCATCTGCAAGTTTGTTTTTAATGGTTAGATATCGGAAATGTTTCCAACCACTGCTCCAGCCCCAACCACTCAAGACCCTTGCCCTTGTCAAAGGATACCTGTGGAATATCAGCCCAAAAGCTGAATGTAGGAGCAATGTAGAAGCAGCTGAAAGTAAATTTGCTATCATAGTAAGTGCATGTACAAGAACCTGTGAAGAAAACCACAATGTATGTTTTCTTCTTTAAGCCAGATCTAATCTCAAATACATGTGTCAGTAATTGCTATCAACTTTGGAGAAATTTTCCTAGGAATCACTTGTTGAGGGAAAATTCTGTTTTTTTTTTCCTGGGATACTTATTCCTGTTCATTTCCACAGTTTCAAAAATCTTAACAATACCTGTTTGGATGTCAAGTGAGACACTTAAGGAAGGTTCCCTTCTTATTGGAGCAATTCCCAAAAAGGTATATGGATGCAAGGACCTAAAACACTTCCAAGTGGTGGGGATGTGTTTAAGATGCCATCTCTCTTTTTTAATAGACCTACCAAGTGCAATTCCTTTGAGAGAACAATCCACAGGGCCCTCAAAACAAGGTTCCCACCTGCTCTTTGTACTGTCACTTGTTTTTATGTGATTTTAGGTGTTTGCATTATTATCATCTGCATTTTTTCTTACATGTTCCAGAAAAAAACCCAGCATGCTATTAAAGGTGTTTCATAACTTTAATAATTCTGATTCTATGTATACATACTACAGGCTCCTTTTCATGTCCCATACTTGAGCATGATCTCTGAAGCATTTGAGTTACCCCTGAACAACCTAAGGGAAGAGAACAATGGGATCTGAAGAATTCAGCTCCTGTATGATGGGTGAAGTTGCTTTGCAGAGACTAAAAATCAGTTCACCTTCTTTTTATCTACTCTTCTGTCACCCATTCATAGAAATAAAGAGAGGGCAGAGATACACATACCCAACAACCCTGTTGACAGTGAGATCACTTTAATGAACATCTCTCACAATGCACATGTTTACAGAACAGTTCTGCTTCCACTGACATCTTCTATAGTGTTCTCATCAATTTAAATGTACAGAAGTGCATGAGATCACCTGCAGTAACTCATTAGAATGAAATAGAAAACGTTTATGTGTCCAAATTCCTTCAGGTGTTATTTGATGTAAAATTTGGCAAGGAAATCGAATGGAAGCCCATGTCCATTTTTCTTCCCTGACATGCACTCAGTGGCCTCAGTTTAAGTGAGAGCTGCTTAAATGTATTGATTCAGGGAGTCACCCCTTGGCCATGGGAAGATGTATGCTCTGCTCAGATCCTACAGAAGCCTCAGTGTGTGCTGTGATTTTGCTGGACATCACCACGAGTGAATGTTACTTTTACAGACAAAGGAAGCAAACTGGCTCCTTTTGAAGAGCAGAGCCGCACTGAGCTGCTGCAGGATTGCTCCTGCTATCACAGCCCTGTCTGAATGCAGCACTGCCCTTTTAACACACTCCTGTTAACCCTCACACAGGCACCCAGCTACAGCCACTGCTGAAAAGGCACCTGTGCTGCTTTACTTCACACAAGTTAATCTAAGCATGGATAACATGTATGATGCACTCATTTTTCTGCCTCTGACTGGTTTATTTCACCACATGGCAGCTGCAGAAGTGGGGACAGACATCTGAAGTGTGGCGGTGCTCAGAGCAAGTTCTCCAATCTGGATTTGCAATCAGTGCAGGGAGCCCTGCTCAGTAATCTGCTTGTAAAGGCTGCCTCTCCACCTCCCCTTCCCCAGTCCAGGAGCCTATTAAATTAATGAGACAGAAGTCAGCGCAACAGCAGTCAACATGTTATGTGTGTACAGCACTGGTGCTGTTACAATGTGCCTGTTTTTTCTCCTGGGATGTTTAATTTCCGCTTCTCAAATGAGCTGCAAAGCTGTGAAGCCTGGCAGTGTTCTTTCTAGACACTCTGTGATGCAGATAATGAGGGTACTGATAGGTGCCTAGGAGACTGTGATGGCTCTAAGCACAGCTATGGTCTGATAATGCTTTATGCCAGTAGTGTCACAGCGGAACCACTATCATCCCTTAAGGAATGGTTCATCTTTATGTGTAATACAGCAGCTGTCACCTAAATGGCTAATGGGGAAGCAAAGTATAACCTTACCGCTAGTAATCTTTGTCACTTAATAATTTTAAAGGTATCAGACTTCAGTAGCTCCTGCAAGTTCCTATAAAAAGTGTGCTTGCAATTTTTTTTTTATTTTGTTTGCCATGGATTAAATGTAAATTGAGAAATCCACGATGCAGCTTCGTGCAGATCTAATTTAGTATAATTTGAATAGCCAAGTAATTAAAATGTATTATAGGTATATGATGCTGGGATGGTGGAGTGTCTGCATTTAAGAGGAAGATTTATTGGGCTCACTGCATCCACGGTGAACCTTCTACAACCACATTAGCTAACATCTGTTGGAAAATGTCAAGACACAGGGCATAAGACATATCCTCATGGAGTGTATGGCTGCACTTATTGCAACAGCAGGCTAAGAATTCATAGCAACCTTTGCAAAAAAAAGCTGCTTAGGAAGAAGATGCTGTACTCAACCACTTTAGAGCCTATACATGCAAAGAGCCTATACATGTGCCCACAAATATATTCGTGTCTACATGCATGTAAGGTAGAGTAGGTTAGCAGGTACATTTTGTGTTGTAGGAGCATGCAGGGAGAGAGGGAAAACATGCAAATACAGAGGGATGCTGCTGTAGACCTTTTCCCAATTAATGCTGGTTTCCCACAGTGCTAGAACTGCAGTTGCATTCAATTTATGAAGGCAGGTAATGATAATAATTAATAGGGCAGTTGACACACATGATGTGAGTATTGACATTGCGCTATTAGTGTTTCCTAGAAGATTATTTTGTTTGTTTTTGCTTAAATGCTCAAGATTAGAGCCGGTGATTTAGCAAGCTAGGGCACTGCCTTCTTGAGAGGAGCAGAGCTCATTTCAATCACACCTTCAGACAGGCTGATAATCTTTGGGGAGTTGACACACTTAGGCTGCTGAAGGTTAAGAGGAGCGAGGTGCTGGGATGTGTATGTCCAGTAATTGTCCAGGGGATGAGTTACAGATGCAGCCAGCCCACAATTCAATCTGCACCCAGTGCTGCAAACGCTGAGGGGATAAATCAAAGAGCATTTCTCTGGGTCTGGGGAAGGAGAGAGGGGCTGAATAACCATTTACTCAGCGCCAGCAAAATAGCAAGATTGTTACCAGAATGTCAGAAAAGCCCAGCGACAGGAGAGGGGTCATTACACACAGATTGCTATGACCACCCTGAATATTTAAGGGAATGCACAGAGTGGAAAACATCATCAGCCTGGGGAACTGTGGCAAGAGGGGAGCTGAGTTTCCTGCCAGCTAGGCTGTTCCCTGCACGTGCTGTTATCCTTCTGTCTGATGTGAGGGACCCATGGGTCAACTGCTCCACGCTGGCCACATGAGCCAGTGCTGCTGGTAAAGAGGTGCCCAGCCCTTGGCTGTGGCTGCTCCCTCACTGGTGGCCTGGACACTGGGGGAACCCTGTCATGCAGATATAGAAGAGGACTAAAAGCATGCAAGGCAGGGGATTTCCTGTGAAAATCTGTGCTAAAGGTGAAAAGCACAAAGGACAGACAGAAACAATAATACAGGCCTTACAATAAAACCATTTGGACTCCCCTGAGCACTGCCACCCTTCCTCCAGACTGGGAGAAGGGCAAAAATATATAACTGGAATAATTAATTCACATGTTTGATTATAAATTAGAAAGTGCACCTAGAGTTTTCCAGAGGAAGATGATTGCTGTGGTTTTGATGGTTACCTTACAGAGAAAATGGGCACAAACCAGCAGAGTGACAGGACAACAAAGAAGCAGAAAAAGCTATTATTAACACTTCCCCGTAAATGACAAATATGAGTATGTCTAGTTTTATAAACACGCCCTATGACAACCAATGATAAAGAAAAGCCTTTTATTCCCCGCTGCATAACAGCTTCTTCAAATTCCCTTCCCCAGGACCACTTTGAAGGAAGTATGTACAAGACCTGACTTGTCCCATAAGTATAAATTGAGAACATGCACAGAGCTTCTATCTGAGGTGGGAGGACATCTACACTCGTGTTTTGAGTGACACTGCTTCATCGGAAAGACGTTTAAGCAGGAGACCCCACAGTCACTTCACAGCTTCACATAGGTTCCACTAACACTGCAAGTGCTGGTGGAGGGGAAAAATGGCCTGGAGATGCCAGAGGTCTTATTCAGCTAAATAATAGGATTTTCTTTTTGCTTTTGTCACAGTTATGAGGGACAGCACCAAGCCTCCAAACCTCCCAGTCAACGAGCTTCAAAGCCCTCCTTTGCCACTCAGCTCAGGAGATGTGCCTTGTGATATGTCCTTGACATTGGTGTTGGCATGCCCCTTCACACCTCTCCTGACAGAGATAGACAAAGGGACTTAGGGGACAGTAGTGTGCCTGGGAGAGGTGACCTCTAGACACGGTTTGCTAAAATAGGAGGGACATCTTGACACCAGTATCAGTAACAGGTCACATCCTGCTCAGACAAAAGACCTCCCCCAGTTTCTAAATCTAGCTGGGGATCACCTTATGGCGTCCCTCACAGCTGGACCACCTGATCCACGTGCTGCTGGGTTTGGGATCTTTATGCCATGTCCATTCTCTCAGGCCTGTTATTCTCTTCCTTTATTCCTTTTTTCTCAAAAAGAGTGGGTTGCAGCCTCTGGGAAGTAGTCAGGGTTATTTCCATCACATGGCAGATAGGAGGACACTTAATTAGGATACCACAGAGCATGCTTGTATTTCCTATTAAATTGGAGGTATGAATTTATATTTCCAAAATCACAGGGTAGCTACATGCTTGGGGCTCATCTTCAGAAATGTGAGTAATTGCAGTCCTCTCTCCTGGATGTTTTTGTCCTCACATAGCTGGAAGCAGAGCAGGCAGAGGGAGGAACCTGGACTTCTCTCACCTGGGCAATCACCACATCTGGATTTCAGTCCAGTCCACCTCAGCTTCTCTGTGTCAGCATCTTTGAAGCAGAGATGATAATACTTTCCACCCTTCTAAAGTACATGTATAAAGAGAGATTTGAAAGGAAAGAGACTGTGCTTTATTAGAATGACCAATGTAACTGGAAAAAGTTTCAGGCACAGAGCCTTTCTTCAGGCGTGACATGGAAAGCCATTTGCAGCCTTTGATTCAAAACTGAGAAAAAGATTGTGTGCCCAAAACTTGTCCACTTTTTCCAGCTGCATCTGCTTCTCTAATAAGAGACACTGCCCCTCCCAAGGATCCTTTCCTCACTTATACCCTTCATCTGTTGCAGCTACACCAGCACTTCTACAGCTGGAATCAGTGGAGCACTGTCAGAGTTAAGTGCTATTGATGGGACAGTGGAGGAATGCACATGCAAAGCTCACAATTAAAAACGGGAAAAACCAATTCTAAGGAATACATCTCCCCTTCCCCCCATTTTTCCACATGTAAATCCTTGCTATTCACTGGAACATCATTAATCATGCTGAATTGTTGTGTAATGCCTACACATGTAAAGCATAAACTCCTGATGAGTTCTCCTGTAACTTAGCATTAATTAATGTGCACTTAGTATAAAATGGGACATCATATTTTAGGTCATCTCTTAATTGTTTTTGTAAACCACAAATATAAAGTGCAGAAAAAACCTAGAGAATATTATTTTCCTGCAGTATCTCTTTGACAATTTTACATGAAATATAACACTAATATATTACTGGACATCAGATTATTTTTCCACTCTCTGTACTCTGTGTACTGTGCAGCACACACAGCTCTGCAGTACTTGCAGGGCACCAGTTTCCACAGCAGCATAAACTTTCTGAGAAACTGCTACCTGCAATTCAATAAAGTATATTTAAAATGTTTCCGTTGCACCAAAGATCAGCTGATGCACCTCTTATTAGTATAAATGGCATAGATTAGTGTCAGGCATTTTCAACAGTGAAGAAATTACAGAAGGCTGCATGGCTCATTAGGCTCTTGTTGCATGTTAAAGAGGGCCAGACCTTATTAATAAAAGAAAAAAAGGGGGGGAAAAGAGAGTATAATGGGAAAAGTATAAAACAGCTTTTTTTAAAAAGAAAGCTTTCTGGTTTGGAGAAAAACAAAAGCATCAATTAACCTCTTCCAGTGTCTGAGCATTTTCTAAAGTCAGCTTAGCTTTGTTTCTACAGGACATGTAGATTACAGACAAAGACTTCAAGCAGAGAAAACCTGCTTGCAATCACACAGCACCACCAAGAAGGATTTTTGATGATTAAATGTTTTATACTGTTTATATGGGTCAGTGTTTACATCCTGCTTCAGGAAAGCATCACTGTTTATTTAGGATGTACACCCACATTTGAGTTGAAGCTCTTGCTTATATCCTGCTGAAGTGAATCTAATTTGAGCATTTGTTCCTGGTTTAGCACCTGGTGTAAGCACATACTGAGGTGAATACAGGATTTCAAATACATTTGAGAGCTCACTGTAATTGGGGCCTCAATCACTCAGGTCCAGAGCCAGCAGAGACTGACACATCAGTTCTTTGCACACAGTCAGCCTTATCAGCTTCTTCAGTCCTTTCTACCATGCAAAGACTGCATGTGAGGAAAATATAGGTGTGTGCAGAAACACTTCTCTGTGAGGTGGAGGCTGTGGCTCTTGCTGCTTCCCTGTGGTGCTGGGCAAGGGCACTTTTCCTCACATTTATTCTCTCTTTTCCTGGGATTTGCTTGGCTACCTAAGGTAGTATTGCTGCTGGTGTTGCTGCTTAGGAAGGGGTAAAGGGGATCATAGAATCACAGAACGGTTTTGAAGGGAGCTTAAAAATCATCCAGCTCCAATCCCCGTGCCATGAAGAGGGACATCATCCACTAGACCAGGATGCTCAAAGCCCTGTTCAGCCTGGCCTGGGACTGACCCACAGCTTCTATGGGCCACACATTTCAGTGTCTCATTGCCCTCACAAAATCAGAATTAGAATTTCTCTCTAATATCCCACCTCCTTCAGCTTAAAGGCATTCCCCCTTGTCCTATCATGATGTGCAAAAAAATCCCTCTCCAGCCTTCCTGTACACCTCTTTAGGTACAGGTAGACTTCTGTAAGGTCTCCCTGAAACTTTATCTTTTCAAGGCTAACAGCCACAACTCTGTCAGCCTGTCT
Source organism: Melospiza melodia melodia (assembly GCF_035770615.1). Taxonomy (NCBI): domain Eukaryota; kingdom Metazoa; phylum Chordata; class Aves; order Passeriformes; family Passerellidae; genus Melospiza; species Melospiza melodia. The sequence continues at coordinate 83,071,619 of NC_086194.1, forward strand.
TCATGGAAGCAGTGCTCCAGCCCTCAGATCATCCTAGTGGCCCTCCTTGGACTTGCTCCAGCAGGTCTGTGTTTTTCTTGTGTTGGGGACCCCAGCGCTGGATGCAGTATTACAGGTGGAATTCCAGGATATGGAAGA